>NW_019416525.1:3344591-3544966 GCF_000390285.2 Anoplophora glabripennis | reverse complement strand
GGAACATAGGCATGACAACCTCGCCGATGTCTATTATAACAATTGACTGACCTCGCCGAAAAATATAGAAAAAAATATATAAATTATCAGAAAAATACACTATAAAATAAAAAAGTTTCATGCTGTAGGTTTTTGTTTTAAAAAATTAGTCGGTTCATGCCTTTTTTTAGGGGTGAACCGCTCGCCTATATTGCTTATATTACCTGATATTGCAAAAAAACGTGGAAAAACATAATTTTTTTCATTATCCACAACTTGTTTGTTATTTGTTGAAATTTTATAAATATGCCTAAAAGTTGTGAGTTTCATTGTCATTAAAAAATGCTGTTTGTCCACGTTTTTCTGATTTTTTTTGCAATAACTTTTAAACAATTCATCCGATTTTAATCCATTAGGCGGCCATTTTGTAGTGTTTTTTTGCGCATTTTCTTCTGTTGAACACTTTTCTCTAAAATCAATAGTACTGGAAAAACTGATTTTCGACTCAAATTAAAAAGAAACAATGTTGTTAATGAAAAAAATAGACTCACAAGATGAAACGCCTTTTCTACTGCCTTCCCCTGCACATTTCAACAATAAAATAGCGGACGTCAATTCGTCGATGTTCAATTATAACGACGCGTTCAAGACACTGCTATAAGCTTGACAATATTTCATAAATTATACATCTGACAGATAGTACTTACAGTTAAAGTATACACTCGTAAGCTCAGAGAAAAGAAAACGGAATCCATAAAGCAGATAAGTAATTATTAACTCATTTCCTGGTCGAAATATTGATATCGCGTGTCTAGGTAATATAAAAGCGATAAAGCAGTATCGGCTACGAAAATACAATTATTTTTTATCGGCATAGCGGTTCGTAATGGTATTTTGATAGCGGTATAACCGCATGTGTAGTGCGATTGCCGGTGCCGTGTCGGATAAGAGTTGCTTTGTTGTTCGCTCACGAATTGGAATAAATATGAGCGGATCGTATTTACGATGCCTCTTCGTGAAACCGGGAATATAACTCGAAAATAATACCGTTTCAGGGAGAAAATTGTGGGTGTTTTTTGTCAACACTTGTAGAGTAGTGGTACGTTTATTAGTCCAACAGGAACAAACCCAATTACAGGACGTTATGGAAATAATATACAGGGTGTCCCACTGGGAACTGCGTCGATCGATATCTAGGAAAGTACTGCTCCGAATAATTTGAAAATTTGGCAACATGGCAATGTCCCTGGGGCGAACACAACTAAGATATCTAGAACTCTCTAGCAATTCCGGTTATACCGGAAGTCGTCGCCAACTTCGTTATTTTAAATGGGACACCCTATATATTACTGCATTTTCGGATTCTACATGAAATTGGAGGGTCACTTTATTAAATATTCCCTATACCTAGGAGTCGAGCAATAATTTGACAACTAACTTGACAAATGTCATATTATTTCAATTGTTTTTGGAGTGTTTTTGGTCATGGCCAATTTGACAACAGGTCTGATACGAGAAAAATATAGAAAATTGCAAATATCTCTAAAAGTAGTGACGGCAGCCCTAACAATGATTATAGGGCTTGAAAGGAAATTTCAATTTGCGTACGACAGAGTAAAAAAATACAAGGTGTTCCATTTAAGTTAACAAAGTTATAGCTGTTTGAATTTATCAAAATGTACCAGCAAAAATGAAACACCATGTATTTTAATTTGTTGGCATACCATAATGTAGTAATACCCTTTACAGGCACCAAAAATCCGCTTGATATCACGCTCCTGAAAAGAGTTACTAGCAAAAAATGAATATCTCAAAATCTATAACTCCTAGGTATAGGGAACTAGCTATGTCCTGTACAGATTTAGTATCGCGCAACTCACTCGGTTTCAAGAATACAATACCTATGTACGTTTTCAGCCACGAAATTTGGATAATTCTAAATATTTCGAATTTTCACCCCTAAGAACGGCGGTGACAACATTTTTAAAATTATGGCGATGTTTCGCATGGTACTAGCTATGTCCTGTACACATTGCTTTGTTAAGTCACGTTTTAAGTCACGTGACTCTTTAAATAGGCGAACAGCCCGTAACTTTTTTATTTTTCGACTTAGAAGGGTGCGGTTTGGTTTGCTGGAATCTCCGAATGAAATGCTAGAGGGACGCCAGAGTTAGTTTTTCGATATTTTCAACGGTCAAAAAGATATAAGGGGACTTTGTTAGGTCACGTTTTAAGTCACGTGACTTTTTAAATAGGCGAACAGCCCGTAACTTTTTTATTTTTCGACCTAGAAGGGTGCGGTTTGGTTTGCTGGAATCCCCGAATGAAATGCTAGAGGGACGCCAGAGTTAGTTTTTCGATATTTTCAACGGTTTTAAAGATATGGAGGGGCTTTGTTAGATCACGTTTTAAGTCACGTGGCTTTTGAAATTGGCGAATAGCCCGTAACTTTTTTATTTCTCGACTTAGAAGGGTGCGGTTTGGTTTGTTGGAATCCTCGGACGAAATTCTAGAGGGACGCCAGAGTTAGTTTTTCGATATTTTCAACGGTTAAAAAGATATGGAAGGGATTTGTTAGGGCACGTTTTAAGTCACGTGACTTTTTACATTTGCGAACAGCCTGTAACTTTTTTATTTCTCGACTTAGAAGGGTGCGGTTTGGTTTGTTGGAATCCTCGGACGAAATTCTAGAGGGACGCCAGAGTTAGTTTTTCGATATTTTCAACGGTTAAAAAGATATGGAAGGGATTTGTTAGGGCACGTTTTAAGTCACGTGACTTTTTACATTTGCGAACAGCCTGTAACTTTTTTATTTCTCGACTTAGAAGGGTGCGGTTTGGTTTGTTGGAATCCTCGGACGAAATTCTAGAGGGACGCCAGAGTTAGTTTTTCGATATTTTCAACGGTTAAAAAGATATGGAAGGGATTTGTTAGGGCACGTTTTAAGTCACGTGACTTTTTACATTTGCGAACAGCCTGTAACTTTTTTATTTCTCGACTTAGAAGGGTGCGGTTTGGTTTGTTGGAATCCTCGGACGAAATTCTAGAGGGACGCCAGAGTTAGTTTTTCGATATTTTCAACGGTTAAAAAGATATGGAAGGGATTTGTTAGGGCACGTTTTAAGTCACGTGACTTTTTACATTTGCGAACAGCCTGTAACTTTTTTATTTCTCGACTTAGAAGGGTGCGGTTTGGTTTGTTGGAATCCTCGGACGAAATTCTAGAGGGACGCCAGAGTTAGTTTTTCGATATTTTCAACGGTTAAAAAGATATGGAAGGGATTTGTTAGGGCACGTTTTAAGTCACGTGACTTTTTACATTTGCGAACAGCCTGTAACTTTTTTATTTCTCGACTTAGAAGGGTGCGGTTTGGTTTGTTGGAATCCTCGGACGAAATTCTAGAGGGACGCCAGAGTTAGTTTTTCGATATTTTCAACGGTTAAAAAGATATGGAAGGGATTTGTTAGGGCACGTTTTAAGTCACGTGACTTTTTACATTTGCGAACAGCCTGTAACTTTTTTATTTCTCGACTTAGAAGGGTGCGGTTTGGTTTGTTGGAATCCTCGGACGAAATTCTAGAGGGACGCCAGAGTTAGTTTTTCGATATTTTCAACGGTTAAAAAGATATGGAAGGGATTTGTTAGGGCACGTTTTAAGTCACGTGACTTTTTACATTTGCGAACAGCCTGTAACTTTTTTATTTCTCGACTTAGAAGGGTGCGGTTTGGTTTGTTGGAATCCTCGGACGAAATTCTAGAGGGACGCCAGAGTTAGTTTTTCGATATTTTCAACGGTTAAAAAGATATGGAGGGGCTTTGTTAGGTCACGTTTTAAGTCACGTGGCTATTGAAATTGGCGAACAGCCCGTAAAATTTTTATTTTTCAATCTAGAAGGGTGCGGTTTGGTTAGCTGGAATCTTCGAACGAAATGCTAGAGGGACGCCAGAGTTACTTTTACGATATTTTCAACGGTTAAAAAGATATGGAGGGGCTATGTTAGGTCACGTTTTAAGGCACGTGACTTTTGAAATTGGCGAACAGCCCGTAAAATTTTTACTTTTCGACCTAGGAGGGTGCGGTTAGGTTTGCTGGAATCCTCGAATGAAATGCTAGAGGGACGCCAGAGCTAGTTTTTCGATATTTTCAGCGGTTAAAAAGATATGGAGGGGCTTGGTTAGGTCACGTTTTAAGTCACCTGACTTTTGAAACTGGCGAACAGCATGGTTTGGTCTGCAGGAATCCTCGAACGAAATGCTAGAGGGACGCCAGAGTTAGATTTCAATATTTTCAACATTTAAAAAGATAATTGGTTTTACCAATTGGATTTCCAATTGGATTCCCAATTAGATTTCCAATTGGCTTTCTAGGTGGATTTCCAATCTCCATATCGTGGCTGAAAACATATTATTCAATTCTCGAAACCGAGAGAGTTGCACTAACCAAATTTGGACAGGATCATAGCTAATACAATGCGAAACATCGCCTTAATGATAAAAATGTTGTCACCGCCGTTCTTGGTGGTCAAATTTCGAAATATTTGGAATTATTCAATTTTCGTGGCTGAAAACATATTATTCAATTCCCGAAACCGAAAGACGCTACTACAAACAACTACAAACGAAAATCCATAAGAATTTTTTAAAAAATTTTGAATTTTTAAAAGTCGGGTGCCAGGTTCACATAGGTGATGTTTCATATGGAACTAGCTATGTCCTGTACAGATTTAGTTTCGCGCAACTCGCTCGGTTTCAAAAATACAATACCTATGTACGTTTTCAGCCACGAAATTTGAATAATTCTAAATAATTCGAATTTTCACCCCCAAGAACGGCGGTGACAACATTTTTAAAATTATGGCTATGTTTCGCATGGTACTAGCTATGTCCTGTACAGATTTAGTTGGACACCCTGTATACCAGTAAAAAATATAAAATTAAAACAGTTAAATCAATGTAGTAATCGTATAGGACATGACTGGATTTACGCGTGTAAGTGTTTAATTTGCATTTATTAGTATTAAGGTTAAGTTTGTTCTTAACAGACTAAGCTATGAGTTTGTTAAATTCTTGCTGAAGATTAGTGGGTCTGGCTGACTGAAGAGATGGAAGTATAGATTTTGACGTCATTAGCATACAAATGCTTTTCACAATTTAGCACATTGTCAAAGTCGTTATTAAATAGAAGAAGGAGTAAGGGACCCAAGTTCGAACCCTGAGGAACTCCCGATGTATATTTAATTCTATTATAAAGATTTGTACGAAAAATCCTAAGTGGTTCTTCACTACAACAGAATACATTAAGTTTTTGTAGCAAAATCGAATGATGTATCTTGTTGAAAGTCTTCGAAGAAATCAGTGTAAATCACCTGGCCATGTTTATCAAGAATATCTTACACAAGTTGTGTAAAACATACAAGATTAAAAGTTTGTGATTTATTGAAAGCAAATTTTTATCAAGAAAATAGATGCGGTTATACAGTGAAATCTCGAAAACTTTAGCAAAGTTATTTAAGATGATAATAGGACGATAGTTCGCTACATCAGTAAAGTCTCACGACTTCAAAATTGGGCATACACTAACTCTCTTCCATAAAGATGGAAAAATTGACATTCTCAAAGATAGATTAAAGAGTACCTACTTCATAGAATATTCCAAAATTTCGTGTGCCTGAAGCCACTATTAGCTATTAAGTAAAAATGGTGTTATATCAAATACAATAATTAATTGCTTTTCATATAAAAATATTTCTTTTGTGAATTAGGACAGAATTTCAGACTTTTTCGGGCAATTTGGAAATTNTTCATAGAATATTCCAAAATTTCGTGTGCCTGAAGCCACTATTAGCTATTAAGTAAAAATGGTGTTATATCAAATACAATAATTAATTGCTTTTCATATAAAAATATTTCTTTTGTGAATTAGGACAGAATTTCAGACTTTTTCGGGCAATTTGGAAATTGTGGTCAGGAAGACAACATTCATTGTGGAATTCCTAAGGAGAATAACGAAATTGTGACTAAATTGAAGAGTAATTCGAGAAAATCAGAAATAAAACTGCATGGAAAAACGGTTGCATATTGCAACTCCTCAAACTTAGACTTTAGAAACAGTAAGAACAAAAATGAACATCGGAGCGGGCCTAAGGGTTCTAATAGAACGTTCGTCCCCACAGAGCCTCGCCCGAGAACATCGAGGGTAGGTCAAAGGTTTCTACCTAAGACTAAGGAAGTGAAAAGTAATTTTGCAACTAGTGGCGACCAGGAACATAGGCCAAAGCATAACAACCAGAAAATTCATCCTAATTTAAATTTAAAATCATTATTTTTTTCGAAATTTTTTAAAAAGTACAAAATTCAAACATTTATGATTAAAACTGGATTAAATTTGCGACTTCGGAATTGAATATTTTTTCGACTCGTCTGGTGCCTAGCAGAGGTCGAGTAACACCAAATCAGACGGAACAAAGTGCGGGGTCCTCGAATCCATTTCCATGCAGAACAGGCCACAGCTCATCCCATGATATATGTAGTGGAAGTACACTTAAACGGTAGCGCCATCCCGAAATTCGAACACGTACACGGTTTTTGCATGTGCATCCGTCCCGACGCGCAGTCGGGATAGTTAGCCGACCGTTAGAGTCCTCGCCCGACGCTTACAATGCTGCAGATGTGCCCCTTTTATATCCGCTGGCGGGGTTCGAACGGCTCACGAACGTGATAATTGCGTTTTGTTTTTAAAACAGACCCACGGAATCGGCGCGTAAATACAATACGGATCGCGGGGCGACGCCGGATGGAGGGGACGGCGGGCGTCCAGGAGCAGGCGACGCGTTTTGGCAGGTTCACGTCTATGGGTATAATTTCGGTTATATTTTGCGGGTGATTTATTGCCAGAAGTCGTAAATGTCGATGTTGCAGGCGACGCGTACTGCGTTGGCTTGGAACTTTTTGTTTTCGTTACGGGGTGTAATAATAACTGACATTTATTTGGGTAAATATACGAGTGTATCTACTGCGTGAGAGAGATAGAGAGAAAATTTTGGAATTTTAAGTTTCATTATAGAGGCATCGGCAGAATAGACTTAAGAATTTAAAGTTGCTGTAAAATCAGTATACTGTTTTGGAATATACGGGGCGTTCTGAAAAACACTAGCATTTAGAACATATTACAATTTGTTCCTATGAGCTATGGGCGTATCTTTTCCGTTTTCAAGATACAGAGCGTTCAAAATAATTTTTTAGAATCTAGTCTCGGTCCTATATTCCACAAAATTCGACCGAATGAACTGAAATTTTGTAATATGGGGTTTCTGGGTATGCTTAAATACTTTGAAGTTATTACTTTTTGGCTATATCGTACTGGGCGTTCAGTGCAGTACGCCGCGGGAACATTTTACGTCCTAACTTTTTTGAGGTTAATCTTTTTAGTCTTTTTGTCACTGGCTGCTATGGAAAATTTTATTCTAAACAAAAAAGGTGCTCTTGTAAGAAGTGCTAAAATTTGCAGCTAGTATCCCAAAATTGTTGTTTTTTTATTTCAAGTAGGCTTGTGTCAAATGAATGTGTTATGTGCATTATCAGAACAAGTACTGCACTGAACGCCCTGTATGATATAGCCAAATATTAATGACTCCAGAGCATTTAGCATCCCTAGAAACCCCACATAACAAAATTTCAATTCATTCGGTCGAATTTTGTGGAAGATAGAATCGAAACTAGATTCTAAACAAATTATTTTCAACGCGCTATATCTTGAAAATGGAAAAAGATACGCCCATGGTTCATAGGAACAAATTGCAATATTTTTTGAAATTCTATCAGGCCCTGAATTTATGCTAGTGATTTTCAGAACACCCTATATATGAAGACTTTATTTTGTGTAAATAAGCTGATCTTTATTCACAAACTTCAGGTTTGATTTGACAATTGGCAGCCTCTTCTGTCACATTCGCTGTTTTGTTTACTTCTGGGTTTTCCTATGGCTTTTTCCAGCTTTATAAGATCTTTCTCAGGTAACCTTTCTTGTTACGATTGTCACTTCACTTTATTTTATTATTTGTAGCACTGTTTGGTTCTTTTATTTACTTCGATGTGATTTAATTTTTCACTTTTTGTTCCAGCAACTGAATTTTAATTGGTTTTGTTACTAACTTGATTTTTTACTGGAACTAGAACTAAATTCTTACCGAGCTTGGACTGACACTAAAACTGCTCTCTCGACTTCTCTGCTACTTAGTTTTATATAAGTTTCTGTATGACAATTGACAATCGCAGAAAATACTAGAATTTTCTTGACTTTTCCAGTATATGTCAAATTTTCTTTCACAAATTATACGTTTATATGCACATTATCTTAAAACGAACGACAATTTTGAAATCCTCATTTTAGAGCTTTCTTTTTATATGCAATAGAGTGCATTTCTAGAGTGCAGTGAATACAAGTTTTTTGTGTGATAAAAATACTAACAGCATACCACCTGTGCCATCATTTAAAAGACATTCCGTAGAAATACTCTGGTGTATTTTCGGCTCTCATTAATTAATTTGTTATTAACATTTTAGTGCAAAAAACGCGTTTTTTTAATTTTTTGCTTATAAAACCAAAACCGCCAGAGCAATCTCAATTCTGTAAATGGAAAAGTTGTAGGAAATTAAATTTCGAAGATAGTGAGAGGTCGAGTGATTCGGTCGGTTGATTAGAACCGGAAAAAAAACGGAAAATTCGGCATTTTAAAATAAAATTCATAACTTTGTCATTTACGAAGATTAAGAGCTGAAATTTGGCGCAGAAGTAGATAATTATATCAACTTTAAGTGTGCAAAAGGCAGGCGCTGTCGGACACCATTAGGCTTACAATTGCAATTTTAATTTTTTTATGCACAGAGAGTCTGCTTGCGTTAAAAATGGTCCGATTGTAATTCCAATACCGGTTTTCAAAACTAGAAGTAAAATACTATAAAACGTCAGGTTTCAAATTTTCGTTAAAGGGCAGGGAAATGAATGAAACATGGACTTGAACATCGGTGTAAACGGCCGAGCGGGCGCAAGTAGTGGAGGAAGAAGGGGAAACGCAAAAAATAATGGTCCGACAGCGCCTGCCTTTTGCAGAGTTAAAGTTGATATAATTATCTACTTCTGTGCCAAATTTCAGCTCTTAATCTTCATAAATGACAAAGTTATGAATTTTTGAAAAAAAAATGCCGATTTTTCCGGTTTTTCCGGATTTTCTTCCATTTTAATCAATCGATCAAATCGCTCGACCTCTCATTTTCTTCGAAATTTAATTTCCTGCAACTTTTCCATTTACGGAATTGAGACAGCACTAGTAGTTTTTGTTTTATAAGCAATAAAACCTTTAGAAAACGCGTTCTTTGCACTAAAATGTTAATAACAAATTAATTAATGAGAGTTACGAGTCGAAATAGTTATTTTTGTATCTAGTGCGCGAAATGCTACTTTGGTGATCGAGAATTGAATCCTCTGAAAAATTATTCGAGACCACCAAAGTAGTTCGCGCACGAGATGCAAACAATATTTTTTCTACATACGTCAAAATCTATCTCTCTCTTAAAAATATTATAAATAAGTAAAATGCCTAATTTATTATAGAAAATAGTGTTGAGCTGGCTTAAAATGTCTTTTCTAATCAAATTTTCACTGTTACTATGGAAACAAAGTGGCTGTTGTTGACAACAATAATAATTATTTTAAAGTGACGTTTGTGCTCGCGTCTTCAATTTTTAAGTGCCAGATATTATTTAAAATAATGGAAATTGCTAGTGACGATGAACTNTGTTAGGGCACGTTTTAAGTCACGTGACTTTTTACATTTGCGAACAGCCTGTAACTTTTTTATTTCTCGACTTAGAAGGGTGCCGTTTGGTTTGTTGGAATCCTCGGACGAAATTCTAGAGGGACGCCAGAGTTAGTTTTTCGATATTTTCAACGGTTAAAAAGATATGGAAGGAATTTGTTAGGGCACGTTTTAAGTAATACGTAAATAATGCAAAATAATGCAATTTTTTAGTTTTTTTTTATATCTCGAAAAATAATGATGAATCGTCTTACTGTTAATAGGATTTTTGTAGAGAATAAAAAAACCTATAAAATGGTTTTCTGTGCGACCCGATCGGTTGATTTATTACAGAGAAAATCAGGAAAATCCTCTAAAATAGACTTTTTTAAAAAAATTCATAACTCCGTCAAATTTGAAGCTGGAAAAACAATCTTGCGGAAAATGACAGATAATAATATGTAGTTTAATAGAGCAAGACGATTCCATCATTATTTTTCGAGATATTATAAAAAAAACAAAAAATTGCATATTTTGCAGTTTTTATTGTTTAAAATAAATTGTTCGCGACTTTTCTGGGGAAATCACTTGGGTTTTCATTTACTAAGTATTTTTCAAAAGAAGATACATGAAATTTGCTGTAATATTGAAGTGTGCCAAAAAATTGGTTGGCCTACTAACCTAATCCCATCCATACCTTTTTCCGTATTGGATATATTTCGAAAAACAAATTCCCGAGTAATTTTGACATTTCAATTTTTCTAATATAACTGAAAAACCATTGCACCATTAAGCCTAGTTTACACGACTCTAAGTGGCAGAATACACGTCCCTGTAAATCTTTTATTTATAAAAACGTACCGATTGCATCCATCTAGAAACGTAAGAATATTTCGGTACCCCTCGCTCGACCCCGCTTTCTATTTTCCCGCAATATATTACGCGAAATAGTTATGCAGACATTAAAGATCCTACGCTCGGAATACGCGTGGAACAGGGGAACAATAAATCTTTGTTATTTATTAAAGCGACTTGTATCCTCCAATAGAGTCGAAGCATTACGAAGTTTACTGCGTGCAATAAGTGACGCATAAAGTACGTTCTAATCAACTCTGGTTGATTTTATTGCCCGTTTAAGGTGCTTTACAACGGTTAATAAACGATTATAAAATGCCTACATGAAATAAAGATATTTCATTTTTTGATGTCGCCCAAACGTATTTAACAGTAAAATACGTCGGTGTTGTGTAATATACATATACAGGGTGTCAATCAACTACGTCAAAAGTTAAAAACCTGTTTTAGTAAACCCTGTTTTATTCTTTTTTTTAGGAAGAGACGAGGTGCAATCAACGCCAAACAGCTGGCTTTCTTGGAGAAATACCGTCCCAAATCCAGGCTGAAGAAGAACGGACACAAGAACTCCTGCTGCGTACAGTAAACTCTCTCTCTTATATATGTGTTCAATAAAAAAAAAACAGGGCACTTAAATATAATGTTATTTCAGTATCATATGTGTGAATATACGTAAATTTGCTTATTTTGTTTAAATCGAAAGTGTATACAATTTTTTTCGAACATACTACCTAAATATATAGTGGTGTTCTTGTGTTACAGCTTCGATTTAAAAGAAAATGTGGTTCCGCAACACACGTGGTTTGATTTTTTTTTTTAATTAAAATTGAATTGATTTCTCTGAATTTCTATGAATAACTATTGAATGTAACTAAATGTTAAATATTGTCCATTAATGTTGTAATGATTAATACTTAAACATTATTAATTTTATCGTATTTTATAATTGTTATTTATTCACTTATTGTTCATAAAAAAATTGTTTTTACAAAATAATTTGACGAGTATAACTAGTTCTTTATTTTCCCCATTGTTAGGTAATTCGTAAAGTGTAATTTATTCGCAGTTTGTAGACTAATTTCGTGACAGCAGCTTTCAGTTTATTCGTGGAAAAATATTCTTTGATATTTTATCATTTACTCTTAGTTACGATGTAATACATTTAAAATTATATTTTATAAGTATATTACAGTCATCGGATCACTTAGCTTTCACATTTTTTATGTAGATATTCTGGACAAATATATTTTATTATTATCAACAAGCCGTTTCACTTACAACCGTCCCCCGCCAAAAACGCCAAGTGTAAAGCCTACCTTAACAATTTTTTTGGCTACAAACCGATCAAAGATCCCAACATCGTCGCAATCCACGGAGAAAATAACCGTGAATCTCCATTAAATTCAAGTTTCGCTTATTTCTGACGAAGAACGAACCTCCATTCTTCCTTTGTTTTCAAAACATCACGTACGCCACCGACATCGCCGCGAATAATGGGAAGCAAAAAAAATCGCATCTACCGAGCTCTGGCCTTTGCAACAAAAGATTCGTCTCGTTAAGCGAAAGCTTTGCCATTGTAGCTGTTTAATAATGTAACTACAGATCTTGCTGTTACGTCACTAGACATCTGGTAATGACGTCAAAGGGTCAACTTATTTTTTGTGGTTAATCGCAAATCATGAACCATGAAAGAAATTAGTCATTGGATTTGATTTTCATGATTTACATGTTAAGAATCATTAATTTTTACTTTATAAAAGAACTGAAATGAAATTATTGCTTTTTTCAAATACATTCCTTTTTATTCAGTTATTGTTACTACATTATAGTGGCTGGTCAGAAGGACGAGCAAAGAAGTGATGGCAATGGTTGAAAATTCTACTTTTACACAAATTAATGCTAATATTTACCGTTTAATTGACGCAATGCTTGTTAAACTGTTCATGCAAATATTGCGCTGCATTTACATCAGCGACAGAGGAATTTCATTAAAAAATGTTAAACATTTCGTATAGTAAATACCTATTAAAATATTGGCGTCACATCGGTCTGTTGCGTTCAAGGACTACAAATAGAACATTAGATATCCAAATTTAACTGTAAGCAAGAAGATTTCGCGTGTTTTTCGGATGTAGAGAGCTTTACGTCGAATCGATCTTGCCTCTAGGGCGGCCGACAGAGGGGGTTGTGACAATATGACGGTTCAAAAGAAAAATGAATTAGAAACAACTTGGCAGACCCCAATTTAATGTATGTAAGTAGGATGACCTCCTACATATCTCAAAAAAAGTGTGGATAAAGGTTTTGTGTTCCTTTCAACATCACCATATATTAACTATTTGAATTATTATTAATTTCACATTAGCCTATATTTCCATCGTTTTGCAACGAACTCGTTAGCGATTTTATCGTCCGAAACGTTTAGTTCCGTAGATTTCAATGCATAAAACTAAAAATAGACATAATTAACAAACAATAAGCTAACCAAAATAGACGTGCTGAGGTCAAAAGTGCGGATAACTACATAAGGTTGCATCACACATTTCCAAGACGTAACTACAGCATTCTGTATTTTTTTCAGGTACCTAATTACTGAAGCAATCAGTGAAATCTGTAGGATATTGGGAGGGTTAAAGGTAAGGCGCTCCAACCGCAACAGGGGATCATTTAAACACGCGTTCAACACACTATATACCAATGTAGACGCTTTGTTTACGTATTAAGTTAAACAACCGTTGGCTTGTGCACGTTTGTGCTCTTTCATCTAAAACACCTAAATTCTAACCCAAGGTTAGGCTAGAAATAAAAATATTTACAGTCCAATATTAATATTTCCAACGCAGTCTTAGCCTCTTATTCCAGTGTCACAATATATAAATTACACAGTATTTTTAACACATTATTAAAATATTTTTTAACGGTTATTAAATGTCGACGCCGAACGTGCCAAATATAAGCTGAGATTTTGTGAATGACGCTTTATTTAACAAATTCTCTACAGGATTTTTTTTTATAAATAAATGCTTGGATCTTGAGAATTCGAGCTGTAATATAGTGTTGTTGCTTTATTTTAACAGCAAAAACAAAAATAAGTCGAGCAGTGTTATTTGATAACAAACATTTAAATTTACTTAAATTTTTGCTATCAATGAACACTGTTTGACTTCACCCGACACGATTTTATTCTATTAATATGTATTAAATCTATTCACAAGGAGGCCACCTGTTCCCAAAAACAGTTTCCAACAGTTAAAAGCATGCGCATTCCGATATAATAAGGTTTACATGTAGTTCAAAATTCATTATTTCGAATCAAATGCGATTGCCCAGACTGTTGGAAACTATTTCTAAGAACAAAACTAATAATAAATAAATTGATTAGGACGGCCACAGAAATTTTTAAAGTAAACACTCTTTTTTTTATTTTTAATCAATTGAATTACATTTATCAGTTTGTAATTTAGCTTTTTTCAAAAATTGTAATTTTAAAGTACTATTTTTTCTTAATTTTATNACAAAACTAATAATAAATAAATTGATTAGGACGGCCACAGAAATTTTTAAAGTAAACACTCTTTTTTTTATTTTTAATCAATTGAATTACATTTATCAGTTTGTAATTTAGCTTTTTTCAAAAATTGTAATTTTAAAGTACTATTTTTTCTTAATTTTATCTGTATTTAACAAAAAAATTAATTTCCAAATAAAAAATTATTTAAATAACTGTAATAATTATAACTAAATACATTCATATTCAGTGTTGAAATATATACGTAAACAAATTTTTTCATTGAAAAATTGCAATAGCATAGGGTAAAATATACAGTGTATTTAATGTATAAATAATACATTTTGTTTATAACAAAATATGTGCAAATTAGACAGTTGGCATTACGATATTCGAATTCCTTGGCTCGTGAGACATCGGATTAAAAAAATATCGAAATTAGTCCATTAGAAGCGAGACAATGCAATTTTTTTCGTACCTTCGCAATTTGAACCTCCGAATTCAGTCTCGGAGCAAAAGCCCCCTCCACCACTTTTCGTGCGAGCGACCGCTTTTCCGCTGATTTATTTATGTTGCCGATAACTTATGGATATGAAAATTTTTCCAGCTTAGAACTCGGAAGAATGAAAACACTGGATCAAAGATTATTGCTAAATTGTTTATAAATTAATGGTAAATGCCGATAAACTTTGACCGCTTATATCTTGAGAACCAATAAACGGGATTTAACTTTTTTTTAAAGAAGCGTCTTTCCGAATACTTTAAAATTATAATTTTTGAAAAATCTAAATTGCAAATTGATGTATTTTATTTTATTGTTTTAAAATTAAAAAAAAGAGTCTTAACTTCAGAAATTTACTATGTCCGTCCTAATCAACCGATTTCAATTTTTTAAAGCCCATTTGAAAGGTTGAGCCGTCTTTTCTATGTGAAAAAATTTTCAAGTATCTAGATGCTTTATTTGAGGCTGTGCAACATTTTCAAAATTCGAAAATTTTTTCAAAATTTGTATCCAAAAAATTATTTTGCGAAAACCATAGGACCAATTTTAATGGAATGTGGTGTGTTGTTTTATTATACTCTAAGGTTTTTTTTTACCTAAATTAGAATGAAAAAACTTGATTATTTTGCCTTTTTTTCATCAATTATTGCTATATTGCAACATCGGTAATTAATTTGAACATTTTTAACTTACAGTACATTGTGCAAAACCCAATTCTACTAAAACCTTTTTTCCTCTTCAATATTCTTCCAAAATGCATAGGTTCCAATATATAAGTAAAAACTCAGATAAAATAGGTATTTTTTTAAATTTTTTAAAAAATTTTGCAATTTTGAAAATGTTCCGGACTTCGCCCAGATCTAGTGATCTACACTTTTATTATGTGTTGTACTGAAGGCATTCCAGCAGAAGTGGGATATATCGATAGATAAGCACCTATTCCTGCAATGTATTTCCTTGATTTATTGTTTTTACTGCTTTTAACACATTTTCCGTTAGTTTTTGTTTGTTTGTTTAATTAATTTTCTGGTACAAAACTGCTCGTGATCTATTACTATTTATTTTTTATTCAAATTTTCTTTGTTTTATGGATTTAGATAAATTATGGAATTATGTTTTTTTTTTACTATTTTTGCTCTCTTATCTCTCTTAATTGGGCAATTCCCGTTGAATATTGCAAAATACATAAATGCAAATTTGCGTAAGTAAATATTTTGTATAAGTTGTACTTTTTATAGACTTCATTTTGAAAATATTTTGTTTTGCAACCCTTTTGTGCGCCAGTGTGGCCCATTTTTTAACAACGAAAGACAAAAATACGTGTTTACGACTGTCTTGGCAGGCTGTCAAGCGACATCAGAAATTTTACGATATATAACTTATACTCCGGTTGCCGAGCGTAAACGGTTCACTTGGCTTCGGAGGGGTGTTGTGGCGTTGAATAAGGGAAAAAGCTGATGAACTGCCCGCCGTCGATTTTAAGAAATAAGGATTTAGAGAGAGAGAGCCCGCGATATTTGGCATCTGTCCCGAATTTAGATAAGCGATGAGCTACAATACGGTACCCGGCAAGAAAATCTGGCTGGCAAAAGTGACGTCGGACTCGGACTTGAACGTAGTATCGTCTTCGAACCTCTGCCCGTGTTCCGCTTTGCGGCAACGTGTGTATATGTTCGCATTAAATTTTTTCCAAAAACCAGGACACCGATGTACTGGCCCCCGTGTTATGTAACCTTAAGGTTATTAGTTAAAATAATACTGTTGCGGATCCGCTGATCTAAGGTCGGCGCTTTATATGAATTTTTTTCCGTGCAGTGCCCCGTTGTGAATATCCAGTAACAAATACACAGTAAGTGTACGTGTGATTGCTAACATTGTCGTTTTATTACTTTTTAATTTATATGCGGATCGGAGTATACACGCGTGTGCTAACAGGCTGAAGCTATATATAGATAGAACTCGAAACAGGAATCGGGCGGTTGTACTTGAAAATCAACCATTTTTTTCCCATTAACATAATTTACAACACACCACGTAACTGGTTGCCGCATTCCGAAAATTTCCGAAAATGCAATGCCCCTACACGCGATCTTTTAACGATCCACGTTCCTAAATTGAAACTAGACTCCAAAATAAACGGATAAAGGAGGATAACACGTTTTAAAATAACCCACCACCCTCAGGTGGTTATCTGTTAATCGTGCTCTAAAACAAAAATTTCGGAGAACCGTCGATTTAGAGCTGGTAGAATCATTTAAGTGTATATCCTTGTCGTTACCGATAAGTTGGAGAAAATTAGTGAAGTGATTTATTTTAAAAATACTACGCTATTTGCCAAAAAGAAAATGAACTAGGTATTAATTGACAGCGACGTTGTAGTTGCCAAATCCAAAAACTTTCTTAATTTCACCAATACTAGAGCGGAAGTACCTCGTATTTTTTAAAGTGAAGTGCTAATTATTAAAATCTTGCGCATATCAGAATATATAACAAACTAGCAACAATAAAACACTTACAAATTTATTGGGCACAAAAACATCGTGTCTATTTTGTCTCGTTCTTCCTTTCAGCGTTGTGCAGCGAAAATCATGCATCATTTATACCCCCTAGCCAAAGGCGACCCACTGTGCCCCCTGGGTTTCCACCCTCAAGTAAGGTGGCCCACTAGGTGTAAACGGTGCTTCAGGTAAAATTAATTTACCCCATTTAGTTGTACGGTGGTGAAAAACTCGATTAACTATTCTTAGGGACTATAAGGAACATGGCGGGAAAAAGAGGGATGATGACAAGAGCTTACGTAGGGACGCGTCTACAGCGTCTACCCCTAGTTTATCTTGGAACTCCAGGTAAGTCTGAGGATCTGTATCCCTCGAACTCGGTCTATTTTATATTTTCAAGTGATGGGGAAACCAAGAGAAGGAGTTGGGTGTCTAGTTCCAATTTGGCGAGCGACAAGAGTAATAGTTCCAGTGACAGTGGCTACAACAACCCCTCCTCGTGGACGTCTACCCCGGACTTGGCCAATCTTGAAGATGACACCCAACCAGTTACAACGGTCAGCATTAAATTACCCAAGAGAAAACAGAGACCCATAGACACAGGACAAAGAACAGGTAATAAAAAAAGTCGCCGATGTTTCCGATTAGATTCCAAAAATTTTCCAGTTTCTAAAGGTGTAAGCCCTGTATCAGTTTTTGTTTTTGAAGCATCACTATGTTTTACATTTTTTGCCGATAAGTATGATTATTTAAAAATATACAGGGGCGCCGGAAAATTCGCCGCAAATAGGCAAGATTTTTAATTATGCTTTTCTTCCAATAGTTTTTTTTTGTCTGAATATTAAAAAAGGGCAATCTAAATATGTGAATTTTAAAGTAATTCGAATAGCGTTAATTATAAATCATAATGAATAATTTTTTGGACAAATTACACAATGACAAAAAAAAAGTTGTCTGTACTTTTCATGCGGCATGTTATTCGTAGTATTTTTGCCCCCTGATCACGAATCCGGTGTCAGAATTGAGCTATCACATCACAGGAATTTCCTAACCTCAAAAAACAGGCCAAAAATAGCAAAAATTCACGAATGTGTTAGGAAAAATACAAAAAACATTTTTTTCTACATTCAAATGTTCATTTATATGGTTAAGACCCCGCCGAATGTGAATCCGCGGTCAGAATTGATGATTCTTTTTCTAACCTCAAAAAACGGGTCAATAATGGTCAGATATCACAAATTTTCAAAAAATAACAGATTCACGCCAAATTTGGTATACGGGGGTTTTCGGGGACGCTGATCACGGATCCGAGGTCAATTTTGCAAAATTCAAGATGGCGGATCCAAGATGTTCGACCAAATTTTCAAAAAATAACAGATTCGCGCCAAATTTGGTATACGGGGGTTTTCGGTGTCGCTGATTACGTATTCCAGGTCAGAATTGCAAAATTCATTTGGTAATATTTTTGTTTACTTTACAACCTGAGTTCAATTATGTTTTAACCTTCTTTTTTTCGGCTATGTCTTATTCTATTCTAGGTAATGATTAAATTTTTAAAAACGAATTCTGTACATCCGATCTCGGATTCGTGATCAGTGACCCCGAAAACCCCCGGATACCAAATTTGGCGCGAATCTGTTATTTTTGGAAAATTCGTGTTATCTGACCTTAATTGACCCGTTATTTTGAGGTTAGAAAAAGAACCATCAATTGTGACTGCGGATCACGTTCGGCGGGGTCTTAACCGTATAAATGAACATTTGAATATAGAAAAAAAAATTTTTGGTATTTTTCCTAGCACTTTTTTGTGAATTTTTGCTATTTTTGACCTGTTTTTTGAGGTTAGCAAATTCCTGTGATGTAATAACTCAATTCTGACACCGAATTCGTGATCAGGCGGCAAAAATACTACGGATAACATATATGTGGCATGAAAAGTACAGTCAACTTTTTTTCTTTATTAGAAACTTTACCAGGGGAATTAATACTTACTTTAATAATAATATTGATACAGTTGTACTCAATATATCGAGTCAAAAATAAAAAATAAAAATATCAAAAACCGACATAATTTTTATATCGACATGGAAATATAAACATAGTCAAAATAAATAATCCCACGTTTTTCGCATTATTATTCATTATCATGAATAACGTTTACGATACGAAGGACCAAATTAGTAAACCAGGTTCAGGGTTAATTATTTTATTTTAGTAGCGCGATTTTTAGAGCACGTGGCGTTAAATCCTGGAAATACCACTTAACGACCACATGCGCTATATGCGTGTTACGTCTAACGGTTCATTAAACGACTTCAGCCTGAATTTGGCCAAAATTAAGGTCAAATCAACAAATGGGATTCGCTAAAACTTTTTTCTGTCTAACTGGAAACGGTAAACCGCGATTAAAAAAGATAAATTGAACAAGTGTATTTTGTTTGACAAAAAAATATTCGAATCGTTTTTAGTTTCAGATAGTTTTACTATTAAAGACAAGTCGACAGTATTCAACAAAACTGACAGTTTAGCAACTAGGGCGAAAAAATTGCAAGCTATCAAAGAATCTTCTGAAAGGGGGAGGAGGATACAAATAAAAGAAGTAAAGACGTTATCGGAGGAACCAACCAATCACGATGTACAATTCTTAATTCATGTAATTACGTGTTTGTGCGTTTGTTTTAACCCTTACCTGTTCCTTATTTCGAGAAATTTTATGCTTTTAGTAGATTCCACACGAATTTCTAATTTCAAGTAGAAGTAGTTAATTTATCATTAATTCAGATATATAAGTTTTTTAGTGCTTGAAGAACAACAACACACACACTTATTGTGGTATGGGTAGACTATTTTAGTTATTGCACTGGAAATGGTGAAAATTAAAAAAAAAAGTGAAATACTTGTTTTGCCTCTGTAATTTACAATGAAATAATATTTACGTAACTTCTTAGGAACAGAGGAGGGTAACCAAAAACAGATACAATTCATGTATCATGAATACACAGACTAACAAATTTACAAAAAGTATCTGTTTTTGTTCCACCTTGTATATAACTCAGACACCTATACAAGTGAGAAGTATTGTGTAATTCACATGTGATGTTTATACACGCTTTGATTGTCTTAATAATACGAATTATTTTGTTCAGAAGAATTAACAACTAATAATTTACTCATCTTTCGAAAGTAAAAAACAGTATATTCCCACGGACCTTTACATTCCTAAAAAAATATACGGTGGGCGCTAAAAAACAGTGCAATTCCCACACTTTCGCAAGATGACACTCGATTTTCAAAAAATGACTCGCCTTAACGCTTCAGGTAAAAGCAAAACCCAAAAACGAACAGTCGCACTCTCAAGACAGCTCAGACAACGACGACACCGTAAGCTTGGCGGGAACGGAGACAACGGACACAACTCTGGTCGACGCGCAGGACACGGAGTTCAGGGACCAGCTGGAGAGCTTGAGGAAAGAGTTGGAAACGACCAAAACAAAATGCGACAGGCTGGAACGTGAAAAGAGCGACATCCTCCTCAGGAGGCTGGCTGCCATGGAAACCACAACCAGTAAGACAACTGCGACGGAGGTGCTTAAGCTGCAGCAGAAGTGCAATGAGATGCAACAACAATTAGAAGATCACAGGGACGAGAAGAAAAGTTTAACACTCAGAGTTAAAGAACTGGAAGAAGATTTAGAACAAAGACCAACCGCTCAGCAAGCTCAGAAGGTAGCCGATGAACTAAGATCCAAACTGTTAGCTGCTGAAACCTTATGCGAAGAACTGATGGATGAGAACGAAGACATCAAAAAGGAACTGAGAGATATGGAAGAACAAATGGATGAGCTACAAGACAATTTTAGGTACCTACGTAATAAATAAATAGCTTACTTTATACACTCTTGTGTTATTTCAGGGAAGATCAGGCAGTCGAATATACTTCTTTGAAGAAAGACTTGGACCAAACGACAAAGAATTGCAGAATACTGTCATTTAAGTTAAGGAAAGCTGAAAGGAAATCTACTCAACTGGAGTTTGAAAAAGCTGAGTGTGAGAAAAAGCTAAAGGACGTAAGTTCTTCTTTAGAAACTTGGGTAAAATATTGCTCGTTTTTACTTAGATTTCAGGCAGCGGTACTACACTAAACCAAATAGAAAAAATCAAACAGCTAGAACAAGATTTGAAAATGGCGAACGAGGTTTCGCTGCGTCTACAAAAAGACCTCGACGAAGCCAACCAGAGACTAAAAGCAGAGGATGGTAAGGCCCCAGCAACCAAAAAAAAAGCGCCTATGCTTGGAACGATCGGAAAGAACTCTTCAACTGACGGTGTAAGTAAGTATAATCGAAAAATTGGGCTCTTAAATGATAAAGTTTGTTTTCAAGAAGAAAGTCTCTCGGGAATCGCTAACAAGAGGAGGCTCACAAGATGACCCTGCCCAGCTGCTTCGAGACCTTCAGGATTCCCTGGAAAGAGAGGCCGATCTTAGGGAACAACTTAAATTTGCAGAAGAAGAGGTAAAATAACAATTAAATTCATACATAGTTCGAATCCGACGAGCTAGCTATGGATTAAGTAACTCATCTTTGTATTAGCAGACCAAACGGTTGTCAAACAAGACCCAACGTGTGAAATCATCTCCGCGTTCAAACAAATCCACCCAAACATTATACAACAACGTATCTATAAGCACTCAGACTCTGTCAAACAGTTGGACATACCCCTCCATGTATAACAAACACACACAAACTGACGACGACAGTGAATCAAGAAAATCTAGGAATATTCTACTAAACGCCTTACAGTTTAGAAACCTAACGATGTCCAAAATGTATCAACCCGCAAGATCTTTTTCACCGATGTCGACTCTGCTATCAGTAATGGGTAATGCTCTCTTTTAACTTTTCAGGCTCAAACTTTACGCAAGAAAGTCTCAAGGATTGAGGATGATAATGAATCTTTGGTTTTGCAGCTGAAGAAAATGGCTACCAGAGCCAGAAGTATGTTCATCCCCTAAACTGTGTGTCTAATATCTTTAAAGCGTATAATCCAGGAACATTTGCAGCAAGGTTGGCATGATATATATCAATGATATATATCCGATATATATCATTGATATCTATCACGATATTTATTACTTGATATATATCACGATATTTATAAAAATTTAAATAATGATTCCCAGTGGTTTAAAGTTGCTAAAACTGTTAACAGATGACAGCAAAACCGTATGCTAATCGTTGACGAACGTGTTTATTCATGCGATTCCCCGAATTTTTCAACGAAGTAAAATTGAATGAATATTTTTATTTCATTATTTCTCCAGGTCTTAGACATTTCGAGCAGGTGCTGTGTGTTTGTATTTGTTTTAATAATTATGAAATTTATGTTGACTTGGTTGTAAATTGGTTAGTTTTCGTAGTACTTTCAGAATTTATATTTATTTTTTCGTTCTTGTTTTTGATATTTGGAATAAAAATATTTACCTAAATAGTTTCTTAATTTTATTTCGCTACTATAACATTATACATAAACTAATTAATTAAAAAAAATAAATATCAAGACTTGATATATATCGGATATATATCAAGATATATATCCGATATTTGATATTTATATAAATATCATGATATTTGCCATCCATTTTTCGTTTACACTGTTTTTATCTCAGTTCCTGAATTATAAGCACACATATTTATGTCTTTTATGTATAAGGTAGCTTACTAACTGCCCCAAAATTTTGATAAAATAATTCTAATTTTAGTTCCGAGAGGTATATCGAATAATATACGTAGCCTACTAACGCAATGTGATTAACAACATAATTCCAGCCATTTTCTACAGTTGCAATTTTAGTATGTTCCAAATTTCTTGCTTAAGTTTGATGAGGTGTTCAATCTTACATTTTTTATATTACTTTTCTAAGTTCCATCTTCACCTAGGTAGAAAACTAAGTCCTACCAATCAGAGGTTGACCCCGGAACCACCGGAAAAAGGAGAGGTGTCCGACGATGACGACCCGGCTGAACTCAAGCTGCAAATGGAGTTAAGCGAACAAGAAGCTTCGGTCCTTCGAAAGAAAGTTGAGGAACTCGAAGCGGACAACCACAGATTGAAAGCTAAAGTCAAGGAATTGCAAGATAAATGTACCGCCAAGAGTACCAATAGGCGGTCGTTGTTAGGTAGCGACAATGGAAACAGTCTAAATAGTCAAAAATTAAAAGTATTAGAGGATGAAACGAATGACCTCAGGAAGAAACTCATAGAAAAGGAAAGAGACTGTGAACGACTCCATGCTGAACTTAGTCTAACTCAGAAAAGATCTAAAAGCATGCAGAAAAGCAAGTAAGCTCAATTGACACTTTAATAAACGGACAATACCTAAAAGTTATTTAATTTTCAGGTCTTTGGATCTGGACCAACAAACGTTAGATCTAAAGCGACAACTACAAGTCATTGAACAAGAAGCAGCTGTTCTTAGGAACAAAGTACAAGCTTTGGAATCGGAAAATGAGAAACTTGGCTCAGAAAACAAGAGGCTTAGCTTGTTACGAAGCACCAAGAGTTTAAAAACAGACAAAAACTTGGACAAATACATAGACCAAATAGCTACTCTTGAAGTTGAACTCGCTGAAAGGGATCAGAAGATTATAGAACTTGAAGAAGCCCACAGTTCTTCAAATGTATCGGGACATGTCGAACTTAAGGTTACTGAATAGCAATTAATTAATATTAACAATAACAGTTTTTATTTTAGGGTGATTATAAAAAATTCAGTCAAAGGGTACCAAAGAAAATCACCTCGCTGACATCACGGGACCAACTTAAGACGATGGTCAGTGATTTAGAAAAGGAAATAGGTCAAATGTTAGTCGCGATGAAGTCCAGTGAAAACGAAAAGATCAAATTGGAGGAGGAAGTTAGAAAGATGAAAGAGAATGCAGAAATAGAAAAAGCTTTGCAAGAATTAGCTTCTATGAATAGAAAATATGATTCGATGAAGAAGGAATTAGAAGAAGAAAAATCGAAAATTGATAAAGGAAGTAAAGTAAACGAAGATTTAAACAAAGCCCTTAAAAAGACAAAGGAAGATCTTGACACAGCCAACGAGGAGAAGAGGAAACTGCAAGAGAAAATTCATAAACTCAACGAAGAGCAAGCAAAATTAAATGATGATAAAGATAATTTAAATGAAGAAGTATCTAAATTGAAAGCAAATTTAAGTAAGATCCAATTCCCCTGTATTATTTATGTTTATCTTTGTGTATTTTATTTCAGGGAATGCAATAAGTAAACAAGATGAAATAACACTATTAACACAAAAAGCGGAGTCTTTAAAACTTTCTCTGGAAACAAAAGACAAAGAAACCAAGAAGTTGAAAACGGAATTAGAGGAGAAAACAAAGTTAGCTAACGAGGTTATAAAAACGCGCACAATGCTTTTGATTTCCTATTAAATGTACTTAATTTTCGTTCCAGATTACTGGAAAAGCTCAGAAAATCTTAGATTTAGAAGCGCAACTGATCAAATATGAAAACAAATACAACGAAATTGATAAAAAAATGATAGAACAAAATAAAAACTTTGAAAATAAGGTAAATATAATTCACCGTTTAGACTTTTTTAAACAACAAATTTTTTATAGATCGATAAAGAAAAGCAGAAATTGAAAGCTTTGGAAAATGAACAGACCAAGACCGAAAATGAAAAGAAAAAGCTTGGCCAGCAAGTTGAGGGATTGAATACTAAGATAAAAGGGCTAGAGAATACAATAGAACAAAAGAACAAGTTAGTTAAGCAGCTGGTACGTACAAATTTCGAAAAAAAATTGAATACGGTAGAACCTCGATAATCCGAACTAATTGGGACCGAACGCAGTTCGAATTATCATAATTTTCACTAAGCTTCACTAATTTTTCCCAAATTTCAATAGTGCATGGCAGATTATCGAGGTTATACTGTACTATTAATTTTTTTTTTTTTTTTTGTAGGAAGACAGTTTGGCAAAAGAACGAGAAATTGTTTCAAAAACCAACCTAAAAGTTGGGGAACTTGAGAACAGAGAAATTAATAAATTAAAAGATGAGTTAAGTAAATCCAAGGTTTACGTATCTGAGCTGGAATCAAAATTGGAAATTTCCAACAAAACTGCAAAGAATTTGGAAGACAAAATTAAGAAATCGGAATTAGAAAACAAAAATACCAAATTGGAACATGACAGAAAAATCAAAGAACTCGAGATAGACTTGCAGGTAATCTTTAAGAATTATTTACAAGTGCGTTTATAAAATTGCATACAATATAATGATTTTAGAACGAAAGGAAAAAAATTGAAGTCTTAAAAACTAACAGTGACAAAGAACAGAAAAATAGAGAATTAGAACTAGCTGCACTGAAAGCTAAAATAAAAAAGTTAGAGTTGAATACAGGCGGGGGAGTAAAGAGAGAGCTAGAGATCAAACAATTCCAAGAAAACATTGAGAGTAAGTTACTTAAAATCAGAGAATATAAAAACTAACCACCTTTTTACCCCTAGAGCTAGAAAATACAATTGACAGGGAAAGACAAAAATATGATGACTTAACGGCTAAATACGAAATATTAGAGGAAGAACACGTAGTAACGAAAGCCAAATTGGTAATGGAAAAGGAAACTTTAGAGACGTAAGTTACAAAAGTTCAAATTACTCATCACCTTTAATTATCCATATTTTGCAGGCAATATAAAAATCTGAAAAAAGAATTGGACCAAGTAGAAAATGAACTGAGGATTGTAAGAGACACCTTCAACACAAAACAAGACCTGTGGGTAAAGGAAAAACTAGAACTGGACCAAAGATTGAAGGAACTCTCCAGAACATCATACAATGGAGGAGATTTGGAAAAGCAAAGACTAAAAGCTTTACTTGAAGAGAAACAGTCGGAGTGCGAGCAATTTAAAAAGGAATGCGACTCAATACACGATCAAATGGACTTTATGAGAAGAGAAAATGATGAATTAAAAAAGAAACTCGACGATTATGAGAAAGTCAATAAGATACAGAGAAATATAAGCGCTGACAGTAGTGCTATGGAGAAAGAAATCAAACAACTGAGAGTGAGGTACGTTGTAGAATTTCATAATAGAACAAGTTACCTATTCGTTATTCCCTTTTTCCTTGCAGACTGAATAATGCTGAAAAATCCAAAAAATCTGATTTAGCGGAACTCAAAATGAGGTATGAAAGTCAGATAAACGTAGTGAATGGCGAATTACAATCGTTACAGAACCAAGTGGTTAGATTTAAAAGGGAAAAGGATACTTACAAGCATATGCTGGAATCTGCCCAGAAAACAATTGGTGATTTGAAACAATCGCCTAAAGCAGCCAGGAGAGGTTCACAAAACATAAATTATGACGAGGTAAAGTTAAATTTAAGAAATAATAAATATTCCAACGTTACCTAAATTTTATTTCTAGATGGAAGAGACAAAAACCAAAATAGCCACTTTGGAGCAGCAAATCAGTTGCATGGAAGACGAACTTTCAGAAGCTAGACTGGAAAGCTCGAGGCTGAAGACAGAGCTGGTCTCAGAGCGTTCTTCTTACGAAGTTAAACTGTCAGAATTGCATTCTAGGGTCAACGAATTAGAGGAAGAAAAAGTCCTGAGCAGTGGAAGGACGAAAATAGTCGGTCTGAGGACAAGAATGGAACTGGCTTGGCAAAAAGAAAGGGAAGAACAACAGAGATTACTTCAAGAAACCGCTACCCTTGCTAGAGACTTACGACAGACTCTGTTCGAAGTCGAGAGGGAAAGAGACAAAGAACGTTTGGAAGCCAAGAGGAAGCAAGATCTATTTAAGAAGACTTCCGAAGAAGAACAGGAAGAAAATAAGAGGAAAATCACCGAGTTACAATGCGACTTGTTGGAACTGAGAGACGCTCATGCTAAATTACGAACAACCAACGAGAAACTGCGCAGGGAAAAAGAGAGATACGAAAAGGAAAGGGAAGACTACAGGTCAACCATTAATGGAAAGAAGCGTATAGACCAGGAAGATGACAGGAAAGTCACCGCTTTAGTGGAGCAAGTCGATACCCTGAAACAGCTAGCACCTGAATTGTTCTTTTCGAAAGACAACGAAGCTCCTTACACTCCAACACCACCAAGAAGAACAAAATCAAAATCAAGGGAAACATCCCCGGCTTTGGACAGACGGGAGACTTCTATAGCGCCAGAGGAGAAGCAACAACAAATACAGTATATAATGCAGAGAGTCGTACATATAACTGAAGACTTACGAAAACTACAGAGGTTTTCCGAAGATGAATACGAGAGGGAGAGAATACGAAGGACGATGGGAATGAGACGGGCGACGTCCACTGAACACGAAAATGTCTCGGGAACAAGATACAGCACACCGTACATGAGAAAAGCCTCGGTAATCTCTCAAGGCAGCCTAAAGAGGAAGAGTCTTTCCCTGGAACACACCACTCAATCAGAACAGAAGATATGGAACAACGATGACAGCATGTCAAGCCTGACGTCCTTGGAACTACACTCAGATATGGAAACTGGTAGATCCCGAAGGGACGCAAGTCTTGACAGTAGGTTGTCCAGTGGATCCACCCAAAGCGACTTAGGAGACAAGAAAAAGAAGAAGGGTATTATGGGAAAGCTGAAAAAATTGACCAAATCTAGGAGTATAGATGATCAAGACCCGGGGACATTCTCGCCTACTAGGATTCTTTCTTCCAAGGTTAGTGTTGCGATAAAAATAAACAAACATAATTCAAGTTTAAGTGGTTTCGATTTTAGCCCAATTCCAATTCGGATATTGAAGATAGAGGCAGTAAGAGAGACCTGAAAGATAGAATTACTGGTATATTTAAGAAGTCTGGATCTTCTTCACGAAGTAACAGGTAACGATATTAATAAAAGAGTTAGCGAAGACGGTAAGATTGTGATGTAATTAAGACAAATTTTTTATTTTTTGTAGTGTCGAAAGGAGGCACGAGACTAGTTCGACGCAGAGGCCGTTGGTAAGAAATGGTAGTAGCACCCAAATGGCCCAACCTTCTGTACGTTGAATAGTGTTCTGACGTACCTAGTTAATTCAATCTAAAATCCTTGTTTTGCAGGATGTAGATAAACCTCAAAAAACAAAACCCAAGAAGAGTTGATAATTTAAAGAATTTCCATTTTTTATCCCCATGCTTTGACATACTTTTAGTGTATATTTCATGTAGTATTTTAAAGTTCGATGTAAGATATGTGATTTATATGTATTACAACATATCGTGTTTTGTTTATTCTTTCCATTTTTCATCCTACTACAAGAATAAAAACAGATACCTATACATATCTACGTATTTTTTCTTTATTATATTTTGTATTACTTACAGACAGACATCTAGTGCTTCCAGGGTGTTATATCTCCCTCACAACCGCACAAAAATGAAGTATTAATTAGAAACTGATAGTTTTTTAGATTATAAAATACAAAATATTTCCGACAATAAAGCTTAAAGTTTTTAAAATACTGTAAAACAGAATTTGAGGAATTTTCAATTTTCAATGAACCACAGAATACAGACTACATGGTCATATGTCATATTAGATAGATATTCAGTGCTAAAAAAATATCAAGTTATACAAGCCTTCAATACACTGCTGTATAGAAGTTGCATAACTATGCACTTATTTTTATGAAGTTAGCATAGCTCAAAAGAAATTATTTATTAAATTTGCCTTCTAACTGTTATATATTCCTATTTAAAGATTTCCGTTTCGAAAATTTGAGATATTTATGGAATTCAGTCAAAGGTTTAATATTTTTTTATGGGGTTGGTACCATAAGCAAAAAATTGTACAATTTTAATTGATAGGATTTAGAATTTATTTATACCACACGTTTTTCTCACGAAGAAGAAAAACAATCACGTTTTTTTTAATAAATATGTAATAATTCTATGTAATATTTTTTAAAAGTTGGCAACGAGGTCATTCTTTTTCTGGTGGGAATTGGAAAAGAAGAGACGACTCTTTTACCCGTTTGTACTCCCGGAGAGATTTTCAAAATTTAGCTGCTAATTAGGATAAAGGTGAGAAAACTAACGTGATATCTCATTTCATTAAACTTTAAACTTATCATTTTATATAGAAATATCCATTTTCTTTACTGTTTTTTCAAATTCCTGAACAGTTAAAAGACATGGCTGTCTGTACCTTCAGTGAAGCACAGGAGTCTACTAAATTTCAATGATTTTGCTTTAAATATAACTTTTCAAAAATGTTCAGTTTATGACAAATATTTTTATTAACTGTTTCCTCATTTAAATATCCTTTTTAAGTTACGAACAATGTTTTATTACTTTCAGACCTTATTGGCCCTAGAGCAAACATTTTTCTAAAACCCTTTGATGGAAACTATAGATTTTAGGTTAAAAATGAATCCTGCTAATTTCAACACCGTCCCATGCGGCCAAGCATCGTTGCCCCAAAAGCATGCCTACGACGAAGATGCCTTTCTCATGGAGCTCGAGAGAACCAGGAAGGAGGGGCTTTATTCCTCCCCTCTCCACATAGAAAACAGTGGCATCCTTAGCCTTAATTTAGATTTGTTCAAGCATTATGTAAGTAGCGTCTTTATATCATGTATGTATAGCTATACCTCTTTAATTCAACATGTTAGTTCTCAAGAAATATAACCCTAGATGTTTCTTTTGAGACTTTTAAAATATGAATATTATAATTATACTCAACTAAACTGAGTCAGTAATATAGGCATGTTGTTTAAAAGCGTTTCTGAAGACTTTTAATTACTCAAATATTACATCGATTGATATACTGGTACCAAATTTTTATGTGTTGCATTCAAATGTCAATTTTTTGTTTAATATTGTATTTGTTAGTGTTTGTAGACTGTAACTTTTAAGTACAGCAAGAAAAAATGCTCTCAAATTTTTTCGAAATGATATTCTAAACCTCATTTTTATAAAAGCTCCTATTCTTGCGAAGATATTGATTGGGCAGCAGGGAACGATGCATTTTTTAACATAGTTCCTGACTAAAATAGATTATAATAACATTACAAAATTTTATATTATTTCTATATCAACACTTCAAGTATAAATATTTACTAAAAGATGGCCTGCTAATTTTTTAAAGAATTTCTCCAAAATATCTGCAAAACATTGGCTATATATTGCAACATGCAAATTTCTTTGTGCTCTTGACAAATTTTGAGCATACAGACAGATCTTGGATTTCAAACTATGCAATCTCAGACAAATCTCCCCTACAAAGTAAGATAATACAGAAAATATCAATGTAGTTCTTGTTGTCTAAAATTATTGCTTGAAAAATATATTTTAAAAAGCAGGCATATAACAAAATTGAAAAAACTGATATTTAATATTAAATAAAATACTCTGCATTTTAGCTAATTTAGTGAAATGTCGAATTCATCTCTTTGTATTTTCCATCCTTTTCCATCACTGTTGCCAATATGTGAGGAATTTGTCAAATTGTGAGAATTTGTAAGTTTGTACCTATGTAGTTCGAACTTATGAGGGATTTTGAGGAGTATCAAAGGTGTTGTCAACAACATTTTGTGCTATTGTATTACTGTGAAATTCAGTTTATATCTTCTTAGATCAAGTTACTAGATATGAATGGGGATTTTGTCCATATTGACCTAAAATATTCTGTTACAACATTGGCAACACTGTTTCTGATACTTAACTTATCTACCTGTGGCTTCTTGCGTGTGAATCACGATACTAGTGGCCAAATAATAACCGTGTTACTATAATCTAGTAAAATTATGACAATTAAGTGAGCCGGATTTTTGAATTTTGAAATATACGTAGATACAATCGACTAATTTTAACATGGATCCTCTTGACAATATAGACTATTTGGGACTGGTAAATGTTTAAGAACAAATTTGGCAATACCTAAGGATGATACCCATGTTTTTTTCTTTAAAAAATATAAAGTGCGATATTGTTAAATTTCCTAATTTGTATACGAAATACTGATATGCCGTACTGGTTACTCAGGTACTTCAGTCTTGTTTAAATATTAATACTACAACTTATTTTTGCAAATCAAAAAATATTTTTTGGTTTGGAAACATTTATTTTAGGTGATTCTAATAAATACTTTTGTGTGTAAATATATACAATTTTCTATGTAGAAACATGGGCGTAGCTAGGGGGGGAGATTTCTGGGGTGGGCCGTGCACACCCCAGAAAGCCCGGAGCCCACCCCGGAAAAAATCTAATATCGTCTATCATATCGGCACATCGGTAAGTCATTGACTGCGTGACCTTTTTTTTCGGAACATTTGCACAGGACATAGCTAATACAACATGAAACATCGCCTTACTGTTAAAAATCACCGCCATTTGAAATATTTGCAATTATTCAATTTTCCTGACTGAAAATATACTTCCTCTTTGAATTTCATTTAAAAAAATAAATACATTTAAAAGGCAAAATAATCTTGTCTTTTGGATAATTTTTTAAAAATATTTTTATTGCTCCGAGGGCATTTTAATTTTGATAAAAAAAAACTTTAGAGTGTAATAAAGCAGCACATCAAATTTCATTAAAATCGGTTCGATAGTTTTCGCAAAATAATTTTTCGAAAAATTCGAATTTTCAAAATGTTGCACAGCCTCAAATAAAGCATCTAGATACTTGAAAATTTTTTCACAGAAAAGACCGCTCAACCTTTCAAATGGTTTTTGAAAAATTGAATCCAATTGAATCGGTTGATTAGGACGACTATGGTAAATATTTAAAGTTAACTCTTTTTTTTAATTTTTAAACAATTAGAATACATTTATCAATTTGCAATTTAGTTTTTTTCAAAGATTATAATTTTAAAGTGCTCGGAAAGATGCTTCTTTTTTTTTAAAAAAGTTAAATTCCGTTAATTGGTTCTCGAGATATAAGCGGTCAAAGTTTATCGGCATATACCGTTAATCTATAAACAATTTAGCAACAATCTTTGATCCAGTGGCTTCGTTTTACCGAGTTTTAAGCTGGAAAAAATTTTCATATCCATAAGTTATCGGCAACATATATAAATCAGCGGAAAAGCTGTCGCTCGCACGCGCGAAAAGTGACTTAAAACACGAAAAGTAGGGGAGGGGGCTTTCGCTCCGACATTGAATTCGGAGGTTCAAAATGCAAAGGTACGAAAAAAATTGCATTATCGGCTTCTAGTGGACCAATTTCGATCTTTTTTTTTAATCCGATGTCTCGCGAGCCGAGGAATTCGAATATCGTAATGCCAACTGTCTAATTTGCACATATTTTGTTATAAACACAGTTTATTATTTATGCATTAAATATACTACATATTTTACCCTACGCTATTGCAGTTTTTTAATGAAAAAATTTGTTTACGCATATATTACAAAACTATTTCAATCATATGAATGTATTTAGTTACAATTATTACAATTATTTAAATAATTTTTGTTTAAACAAATTAATTTTTTTTTTATTTGGAAATAATTTTTTTTGTTAAATACAGGTAAAATTAAGAAAAAATAGTGCTTTAAAATTATAATTTTTGAAAAAAAATAAATGCAAATTGATAAATGTAATCTAATCGTTTAAAAATAAAAAAAAGAGTGTTAACTATAAAAATTTACTGTGACCGTCCTAATCAACCGATTTCAATTTTTCAAAAACCATTTGAAGGGTTGAGCGGTCTTTTCTATGTGAAAAAATTTTCAAGTATCTAGATGCTTTATTTGAGGCTGTGCAACATTTTGCAAATTCGAAAAAATTTTCTCAGTTTGTTTAAAAAAATTATTTTGCGAAAACTATCGAACCGATTTTAATGAAATTTGGTGTGTTGTTTTATTATAAAATAGGATTTTTTGAAATTTTTTAAACATTTTTGCAATTTTGAAAATGTTCCGGACCTCGCCCAGATCTAGGGATCTACACTTTTATTATGTAAGTTGTACTGAAGGTAATCAAAACAGATCCGCCCCTGGTCTAATATTTCAGTGCTACTTTGTGATAGGTGGCTTTATTTATTAAACTAAGACTTGCCAACGTTAAAGTAAAAAAAATACATTTTTTATTAAAAATGTGGGATTAATAAACTTTTTAATTTCAGTACAGTGAAACAGTAATTACTTCATTATTGGATTTTTAATTTTAATCATATTATTTCAGACACTAGTTGTTTTTCACGTAATGTGTAAAATAAAAATTCTAGGTAAAAAGTATACCTAGATATAAATAAACATACTACGCAACAAATTGAAATTAGGTTCAAAATGCCTGTAGTGTTAGATATACAGGGTGGATTAGGTTGTATAAAGGTTGGATTTTAACATAAACAATTTCCTTAATCGACGCAGGATGTACCTACACATGATATTTTAATAAATAAAATCTGACTTAATTCAGTATTTTAGTACAGTTATTTCGTTGGAAAATTAAAATATGATCCTTCGAATTTCAAAAATGGCGGCCATAAATGGAGGTTGCGTTCCGTTTCGTAGATATAGTGCGTTTCATATTAGTAAGGTGACAATAAAAATAATTATTTTATTGCGTCTTATATTTTTTTAGTTTTAAGCGTGTTTGGCTGGGCTCGGAGATTGTATTAACATAAATTCGTTTGTATATAATTGACGATTTTGAACCGGCAAAAAATGCGATTGCATATCGAGAGCAGTTGGCAATGATATGGAATAAAGTGAATTTAGTATACTTTTACATGTTGTAAGAACGAGAATTAAAATATATACATTATCACGCCGAGTTTTGTAAATATTTCATCTTGCTAAGGAAATACTAGAGGGTGTAACTATAAATACAGTGGATATGTAAATATATGATGATTATCTCCATCTCCAATTAACCTACAAAATTATGAAGTGTACATAGTTTTTATTTAATTGCTTATTGAATGTATACACCTTATATTGATTTCTGTGATTAATTTTAATTAATTGTAATTTTTATTGTTTATTAAAATTTTTATTGTCGATTGTACTCTAAAAACAATAATCATGGCAAGTGTTTCTTATCAAATTGCAAATTTGCTCGAAAAGGTTAGTACGGGATGATTCGTCATTCGCACAGGTTAACACTGTCTCCTTTCAGATGACTTCATCGGACAAAGATTTCCGGTTTATGGCAACTAACGATTTAATGACCGAACTACAGAAGGACAGTATCAAACTCGATGATGACTCTGAAAGAAAAGTTGTACGAATGCTACTTAAACTGCTTGAAGACAAGAATGGCGAAGTTCAGAATTTAGCTGTGAAATGGTAATGGTATTATAAAAATCAGCTCATAGTGCTTCATTCATATTTTTTGCAGCTTGGGACCCCTTGTTAATAAAGTTAAGGAATATCAGGTGGAGACAATCGTCGAGTCTCTCTGTGCTAACATGGTATCAGACAAAGAACAGTTACGAGATATATCCAGCATTGGCCTTAAGACGGTTATAGCAGAGTTACCTCAGGCTCCTGGCGGACTGTCTGGGAACATCTGCAAAAGAATCACTGGACGCTTGACCACGGCTATAGAAAGAGTAAGTCAGTTTTTCTTATGCAAACCTTACTCTCATAGAAAAGTGATATTTTAATAGTGTACTTGTGCCAAGACATTAAAAATGGCATTGTCATCCCATTACTCATAACCATAAATCTGCACAAAAGGGGTTTTACTTAGTGCGTATCGAAGCAAATTTTCTTGAGATGTTAATTTTTATGGAATAGACAGCGATCACAAAGCGGCTAATAATAAACACCTTAATTATCGGGCATTCTATTTGTTCTTTTGCAGCAAGAAGATGTTTCTGTGCAACTTGAAGCCCTCGACATCATCACAGACTTGCTGTTACGATTTGGGCCAGTGTTGCAGGCTTTCCACGGTTCTATCCTAGCGGCTCTGTTGCCGCAGCTATGCTCACAGAGGCAGGCTGTAAGGAAACGTACCATCAGCGCTTGCAGTAACCTAGTCCTATCGTGTAACAACACACTTTACACGAAACTGATCGATCACTTATTCGATGGCTTATGCTCCGACAAGAACAACTCCCAAATCAGGACTTACGTTCAGTGTATTGCTGCGGTATGGTAAGGGACGATTTTGCTACGGACCGTCTCGGGTTACTTTCATATACGCATTTCTTTTCAGTCGGCAGTCGGGGCACAAATTCGGGGAGCACATCGAGAAATTCGTGCCTCTCATTCTGCAGTGTAGCCAGGTGGATGATGACGAGTTGAGAGAATTCTGTTTGCAAGCGTTCGAAAGCTTCATTAATCGATGCCCTAAGGAAATCACGCCCAATATTCCATCTGTGAGTTATTTATTAATAGTTTCGATTACCTCTATTGTATATTTATTTTTAGATAACTGACCTGTGTCTGAAGTACATGACATACGATCCCAATTACAACTATGATGAGGATGAGAGCGCAAACAGCCAGACGGACGGTTACGATGAGGACGAAGAGGAGGAGGAGAACGACGAGTACAGCGATGACGACGATATGAGTTGGAAAGTACGAAGGTCTGCCGCCAAATGTCTCGAAGCGATCATATCCACGCGTCATGAGCTCCTTCCCGAATTCTATAAAGTACTGTCACCAGCTTTGATCGCCCGGTTCAAAGGTATGTTGAAATTTTGCGATGTTATATATTTTGTCTTTTTTTTTTCTTAAATAAAATCAATCGACAAATATATTTTTTTTTACTCTATCTATTAATGCGGCTTATATAAAAATTATTATTATTTTTTTTATGAACATATTTATAGCTTGTGGATTAATTTGTTGCTATGTAGGGCAACATTATTTCGTGTATAAATTAAAGATAGATATTTTATTTCTTTAAAATATCAAGGGTCTATGTAGCGAGAGAAATATCACAATTTTACAATTCCAGAACGAGAGGAAAATGTCAAATCCGACATATTCCACGCTTACATCGCCTTACTTAAACAGACTAGATCTACGGTAAATGTGAATATGGACCCGAACGCTATGGTGATGGACGATGAAGAGGAGACCCCGATGACTTTGCTTCAACAACAGATTGAGTTGCTCGTGAAAGGAGTTCAAGGACAGATGCGAGAGAAAAGCATGAAAACGAGACAGGATTGCTTCCAATTATTAAAAGAAGTATGTATGGTGTTGCCGGGAGCATTAAGTGTCCATATTGGAGATTTAATACCGGGAATTTTGTATTCCCTGAGCGAAAAGAACGCTAGTAGTAATATGAAAATAGATGCTTTGTCGTTTATTTACTGCTTGCTGACCAGCCATCAGCCGCAAGTTTTCCACCCGCATATAAGTATATTGCTTCCACCCGTGACCAACGCTGTTGGTGACAATTTCTATAAGATAACCGCGGAGGCTTTAAATGTTTTGCAAGTACTGGTTAAGGTCATCAGGCCTTTGAATATAAACTCCGGATTTGATTTCACCCCCTTTACCAAAGATATCTACAGCTGCACGTTAGTTAGACTTAGAACGGCCGACATTGACCAGGAAGTCAAGGAAAAAGCTATTTCTACCATGGGGCAGGTTGTCTGCAACCTGGGCGACCATCTGAAAAGCGAATTACCATTCTGCTTGCCCCTGTTCTTGGATAGATTAAGGAATGAGATAACTAGACTGACTACGGTTAAGGCTCTTACGAAAATAGCCGGATCACCATTAGGTAAGTCATTATTTGTTATAAAATTCTATAAAACTTCTTTTAATAACACATTTGCTTGTAATTAAATTTGCCCCAATAATTTACTTAGTAAGTGAATTATTCGCAGGTATTGAGCTGCCTATTTTACCAGAAGCGATGCCCATCTTGGGGCTGTTTCTCCGCAAGAATCAACGTGCCCTTAAACTTAGCACTCTCCAGTTAATCGACTGCTTAATCAAGAATTACCACGATGATTTGAACGTGGTACTGCTGCAACCGATCATCGTCGAGGTACCACCACTGCTAGACGAATCTGATCTACACATTGCACAGTGGACGTTAATCATTCTCAAGTCGGTGGCACTTCACCATCCAAGAGCCCTTCAAGATATCAATAATACCATTATGCCCCAGGTTCTCCTTCTAGTCAAGTCTCCGTTGCTGCAAGGTACGGAATTTTTTACGAAACGAGAATTTTTTTTAACGAATTCTGTTTAGGTACCGCTCTCCAGTCGATGTTGGACTTTTTCAAGTCGCTCGTCAAATGCAACTTGCCAGGACTGAACTACGACTCCCTTCTAAGACTTCTCCTCATGCCAATATCAAATCTTGCTACGTGCCAAACGGCTACTCTGCACAAACAGGCCTTCTACTCCCTAGCTAAATGCGTGGCGGCCATCACGGTCACTTGCCACGCTCACGCTTTGCCCGTGGTACCTCAGTTCATTAACGAGATACAGACTGCCTCGACTGATTCTCAACAAATTTTCGCCCTGTTGGTTGTTGGGGAGATCGGTAGAGAAATGTAAGTTACTTACTATACCGGGTGTCCGGAAACTAAACCGACAAATAAAAACAGCAAATTCTAGGAATAATTTCATATCGCTTTGAGATAAATTGTCTTATCCAAAAATGCTTCCAAACGGAGGTAGGGCTCTTTGAAGATGAGCCCTTTTTTCATTATTTTCTTTTTTAATTGTTGATCATTGTTTATCTAGGTTAGAGTTAGCTCTTATACGGGCAACTTTTGCCAACTACTAAATATTAGAAAGAATTTGAAATTTCAAAAAATTCAATATGGTATTTCTATAGGATTAAATCGGGACTTCCAAATTCCATCATTATATCCAATATGTCGTAGAAAGCAATGTCGTTACATCACAACCAATTTTCACTGTATATAATGAAAAATATCAGCTGACCCTCCCAAATGTGACGCATATGGGTACAATTAAAATACCATTTTTACATCAAAAGGCTGTCCGTATAAGAGTTAACACATAACCTAAGTTTGACACTTCTAGATAAACAGTGATCTGAAGAATTAAATAAAAACAATGTCAAAGGGCTCATTTTCAAAGAGCCCTACCTGCCTCAGGAAGTATTTTTGATAAGACGATTTATGTCAAATCGATATGAATTAATTCCTTTGTCTTTTTAATTGCTGGAGAGGGTGTATAGGACTTGTACAAGCTATATTTTTTACTGTTGCAGAGATCTAACGTCAGTTCCTAACCTGAAACAAGTTATACTAAACTCATTTTCCGTTGTGTCCGAAGAAGTTAAGTCCGCGGCTAGTTATGCTCTCGGTAGCATTTGTATTGGAAACCTGCAGCAGTATCTACCGTTTATCTTGAAAGAAAGCCAAGACCAACCTAAAAGGCAATATCTCCTATTACATTCGCTGAAAGAGGTAAGTACTGCATAAATTGTTTTCTTCGTAAACTACCTTGAACACCTATTTTGCGATTTACAGGTTATCACATGTTTGTCGTATACAGCCGAAGGCATCCAGCAGCTTTTGCCGTTTGTGCCTGCGATATGGCAACAGCTGTATCGTCACTGCGAGTGTGTTGAAGAGGGAACGCGCAACGTCGTAGCGGAATGTCTAGGAAAACTGACGTTAATCGATCCCGCTAACTTACTGCCCAAGCTGAAACGATCATTAAATTCTCCCTCGCCACTCATGAGAACCACTGTGGTTACAGCGGTCAAATTCACCATTTCCGATCAGCCTGCCTTGATCGATCCACTGTTAAGGCAATGCATCGGTGAATTTTTGAACACATTGCAAGACCCAGACCTCAACGTCAGACGCGTCGCTTTGGTGGCTTTCAACTCCGCCGCGCATAACAAACCGTCTCTGATTCGAGATCTTCTCGACACAATTCTACCACAACTTTATGGAGAAACTATCATTAAGGTAAGGTTCTTGAACAATATTTAAAATTATTTTTTTCTTATAAATTCAGTTCATTTTTTCCCTATAAATTAAAAAAAATCAACCACACATCACAACCATTAATTTCTTCAAGTCGCATTTAATTATTTTTGGAAACCTGCTTGTAGCCTTTCTCTAATGAAAAGTGACAGTATTATATTTTATATTGAGATGTAACTTATAAAATAATATAAATTAATGTGTTGTTCAACTTGTATGCTGCTGGGCACTCATTTGTAAAACTGATCAATTCTCAAATTTACCATTTTTACAGGAATCTGTAAATTTTAAGGTTATGTGTATTTACAAGTATTGTCTGAAATTAAAAGCAAAGTAAATATAAATTAGTAGAAATGCGTTTTTAGTGTTTATTCGAAAAATAATCAAGCGCACATAATAAGCGATCAATTTACGAATGGCTGGGAACGTTAAAAATTGATAAAAAATCAGAAAGTTATGTTTTTAGGTTCTTTATCTTAATCGACCCGTGTCGAATTTAGAATAATGGTATTGTTTTTATTCCGGTGATTAAATTATACGAGTTAAAATTATTGTACATTGATACGTAATAGTTAAAAAAGTGTTGTACTCTTTAAAAAAGAAAAGCATGAATTAAATAATCTCACATTTGCGTTTATCTGTTAACTATTTTAGAGAGATCTGATTAGAGAGGTGGAAATGGGACCATTCAAGCACACGGTCGACGATGGACTCGATATAAGAAAGGCCGCTTACGAGTGCATGTATACACTCCTTGATTCTTGTCTAGATAAAGTCGATATATTCGAATTCATCAACCACGTCGAAACGGGACTGAAAGATCATTATGACATCAAGATGCTGACGTATCTAATGGTTGCTAGATTATCTCAAATATGCCCAGGCGCAGTCTTCCAGAGTAAGTTGCTCTAACGATGTTTTTAAACGGATATTTACCGGATGTATTTTTAGTGCTGGACAAACTGGTGGAACCTTTACGAGCTACATTGACAATGAAAGTAAAGGCCAATTCGGTAAAACAGGAGTACGAGAAGCAAGACGAACTGAAGAGGTCTGCGATGAGGGCCGTAGCGGCGCTACTCAGCATACCTGATGCAGGTACGAATGCAATTTAATATAAAAAATAATAAATGGTAATAATATCCACAGACAGAAGAAACCAATCACATAAGTTATTTTGAGGTTATGTTTAAAACGTACATTGAATATTCTTAAAAATTTGTTACTTTAACGGTTGTTATGAACATTATCTACAACGGATGACTAATTTATTTGATTTTAGATAAAAATCCGCACCTAAACGAATTCGTGAGCCAGATCAAGAACTCTATAGACTTAGCACCGATCTTTGAATCTGTTCAAAAGGATTCGTCTACATCCCACAGCGATTGTTTCCTCATGGATCAGAGCTAAATATGTATCTGGTCGTTTCATTATTTGTCATAGGATATTATAATAAATTACATTGCTGAAACTTACTGTGCAGTATAGTACATAAATAACTGTTCTTTTACATTGTTCATACATTTCAATCAATATACCGTTTACTTTCATTTCATTCATTAAAATGTTTGCTTTATTTCAACGCCCATTCCTTGAAGACGAAGTTTCTTAATGACAGACGTCACGCAAAGCCTCGAAGAAAGAAATGAAGTTCTTAAAACGTTCACTGCCAGTGGACGCTTATAAAAGCCTACGCGTCTTGCGCTCAATTTTAGATAATTGCAGAACACCAGCATAAATGTGACTGGGATCTAGGTGGCATGAGGGTGAAATGCATCGGCAGTGAACGTGTTAACGACATGTGACGTAAAGACAATGTTTTTATATCGTAAAACATAGACCATACTATGCAAAAACTTAAAATAAAAACTATGACTCACATTTTCCTTTTGTACAGTTCCAGAGCTCTAACAGCAGTCTTTTCACTTAAATAGTTTCACACTACACTATTTGAATATAGTTCAATATTTTTCACAACACTTTTATATAACGAATGAAACACGTTATGAACGACTTAGAAAAAAAAACAAGATGCTAACAGACGCATTTTTTCTGTTTTTACACAAAAAAAATCATAGGTTTGTCTTGCAGCCAACAGCAAAATAAAATTAATGAATACGTTCTTTTCATTATAATATTGTTTCATGAAAATTATAAATATGTGCGGTAATTACAAATTTTCATATTATCCTTAACATTATTTAAAAAATCCCGAAAAAGATTTTGAATCGAGTTAGAATTTATTACTTGGAAACGGTAAAGAGACCTACGCGTGTACAGGTGTCGCTGCACCGGTATTTAATAGACCTACGCGTTTACAGGTGGCGCTGCACGAAATGGTACGTTCGGTAACAGCTTGAAAACGTAACAGTTAGTTCATTATACACGTAATAGACGAATCAAACACAATCATGCCAAGACAATTTCTTTCAAAGGTGATTTATTATATTCAGTATAAACATTGAAGTAACCATAATTTCAAGTTTTAAATCATAATTCTATTTAGATCCATGCAATCTTATGCAAAAGATTGTTATATGATTTACTGAATAACTGGATTAATTTTATTGATTAAGGAAGTGTAAATAAAAAATGTGTTTAACAAAAAAAAAAGTTACTATTATAATATTGAAATATGATTTCTTGTATATTTCTATATTATTATTCTTTTAGAATTGAATGAGTTATGATACGTGCATGATACAATTCTAACGGTTCATTATGCACGTAATACAGATGTCTTCTTTTGCACGAAATGATTAAATCAAACATTATTTAAAAAGATAGTTTCTTTCGAAGGTGTTATTTATATTCAATGCAGTGTACATGAATGGATTCATGAATTTAGTTTCCGATCTTGACTCTTTTAAATCCAATCATTCTTATATAAAAACAAAGAGAATAGGTGTATTGAAGAAGATTGTTAAATGTTTTACTGAATATTTTACAGTTATTAATTTTATTAATTTAACAAAAAAAATATTTATGTTTTTGCATATTTTTATATTACTAATTATCTGTAAGAGCTATAGTTATAGTTGTGATTACTATGAATAATACAAATTCAAATTAATTATTAAATTATTTGTAAATAATACTTTTTTAAACAGAAAATTCAAAAGAAATTTATAGTAAAAAACAGCATATAATTTTTTTTCACGCAAAAATAAGATTTTGCGCACTAGTAATCAATAGTGAGTGTTAATTAATTTGAAAAAAGAGGCCTGTGTACCGATGAATGAAAATCGTTTTTTGCACATTTCCAGGGGCATGCTGTGCAGTAATAAATGTCCCTCCGAATGTCAAAAATAGACCAATAAAAATCTTAAAACGGGGTAGCCGCTCGATTTTATACGTGCAATTTTGTTGGCGATCAAAGTCCACATATCATCCACAGTGGTTGTCGCTGTAAATTGATGTGCGGACTTTTATTTTATGAAAATACAGATATGTGGACATATTTCGTGCCCTCATATATTAGACGTGTTTTTTGAGTTATAATATGAGCGTCAGCTGGGCCCGAACGGCAAGAAGGGACGCACTGCAGGAAGGGATAGCTACAAAGGGACAGCGGATTTAACATAACTATATCTGATTTATTATTAGTTTAGATAATGGGGCTTAATGTCTCCTTTTTATTAATGGTCGAATCACGAACACTTGCGCCCCGCGCGACTGTCAATATGGCACTAATTATGCCGAAGGATTATTAAATAAAAATCAGAAGCTGGATATTATACACATACAAATGAAAATAGGTTAAAAAATATGAAATTTTTGTTTTTTTCATTACAACCTCATTTGCGCCACTAAGAGAAAAACTCAAATCAAAGCTTTTTAAATACTTTAGTCCATTGCAATGGCAATATGCGTGAGTCAGCATCGTTGCTTACACATTTTTATGAGCAATTATTTCAATGTTGCCAGATTCATCCACAGACATAAACAAGGTTTATAGCTGGAATCTGTTATAAAAGAATACGTTGTTTCTAATTAAAAATACCGCGTAAAATGGTGATTAGAAATTGGCAGCAGCAATTTAGCAGAAATTAATGTCAGTGAGCACTGTTTTATAAATTAAAAAAGTTATATCGGTATTTCGTTTCGTCGATTAATGTTGACCGTTTGATTTTTGTCTGCCTAGCGCTTTGTTGTTTATATCACGTCATATCAACATGAAAAAACAATTAAACAAACAACGATAACAAAAATATGCGTTATTCAAAGTTTTCAAGGGGTATATCGTTCCGTATACAGCGATACAGTGAATATTATGCAGAATTAGTTTTTGCGATTTAATTTCGCAACACCCCTGCTCGCATGGGGCTAACCAAAAGGCACCCAAATGAAGTGCGAGATGCCGCGCGGTATACATATGGCCAGTTTGGCGACCCCCCTTTCTAAAACGTCCTGCTGACATTCTCTCGCTCGTCTCATTTATATACGAGGGTTATTAAACGATCATCAATTTCAATTTGTTGGTTATATCGCTGATGAAGTGGTTCTAATACAATTAAATCATGATTTCATAAAACATCCCGTCGTTTCAGTGCGCCAATCATATCCGAACCGATACAAAGCCAAGAATTAATATTTTACGGGGTGTTTGGAAAAGTACAACAAACTTTGACATTTCATTGGAAATACTAAACATCCAGAAATGTTTCCGGTAACAGCTCTTGAACAAAATAAAATTTAGAGACTTTTTCTGATGCAAATAAAAATTGTTTGGGGTGTGAAAAATCCCAAGCCTGCCCTGTTCGTCCGGTGGGTAATGCGATGCTCGAAGTAAAGCTCCCCAAAACCATATCTAATACAATAAATTCTCAATCACAACTTTAAAACCTAGAGCGATGATATCAAAATACATTTTGTAACCATAAGGGGTGTAGTGTGAAGCTCGTGAGGGATTTGCAGGAAATATCCGTGGATGTGATAGGGCCACGTGCCAGGCGCGTGTAGATAACGCCGAATCGGCCTGTAATGCGATTGTAATGAGAACTGCATGTAGTACACATCTGTTGACTTGCTATTATAATTACCGCAGAACGACGGCGGAGAGTAGGAGCTAACGCGGAAAAATGCCACGGTAATCTCACGAATTCCGAAGGAAAAACTGCTGAATCAGTTCTACTCATCGGCGGAATTTGATGACATAAATTCGTGTCCAGACACAATTAATTAAAGACTGTTGTTCCAAAATGTCATTTTTTTAAAAAATATTTGATGTTTAGGTATACAGGGTGTCCCAGTGTCAGAGTACAAAAATTTACCAGGGGGTAGCCCAGACCAAAATAAGATTAAAGTTCTCATAAAATATTTTTCTGCGTTGCACTCTCATTGAGTTACAGGGTGTTGTTTAGAAAAAAACAATAACAACTTTCCGCAAAAACTCAGAAACCCTTTCAGGGATTTAAGTAATTTTTAGGTGAAGTGTACATCTATCTATTAAAGGTCTTTAAAACTACATGGTGATTATTTCGATCTGACGCTAGGGGCGACCTAGGCCAACTTGTCCTCAAGGTTATGTCTTCATAACTTTTGCATATCCTTGTTTTATGTAATTTCCTATCATATTCCTATTCCTATTCAGATCATAGTTCAACAATGTTTCTATGTAAGATATGTTTAAAATTATGTATTAAGGTGGCCATATTCCTGGTCGAGAAATAGTGAAATTTCTGGCGTTTTTAGGTACTGAAATCTTTAAAAGTAAAACGTGTAGAACAAAAGTAAGCACAAAAATAAAATCCTTGATGTTTTGTTTATTCATTACCATTTAAATTTACTCAAATAAAATAATAACTAAAAAAAGCGTTTGTAAAACATGCGTTTGCTGTTATTCTAACCCCACATTTTAAAAATTATTTTCACGTACTTATAAATAAAAGTAAACAATTTTATATGTACGACTAAGCAAGTAAATGTTATAAGAGTATTTACATGTGGAATTATATATAAAAAAGTTAGTATTTTCGTAGATTTCAGTACCTAAAACCTTGATGGTTTGATCGTTTTTTGCACCTGTTTATTCGTTTTACTGCGGCGTCTTTGAAAATACTCAGGTGGCATGACATAACATTCCTATTATTTGATAAGCTTTAGATTATTCAGTTATTAAATGTTTGAAATTATTTGTCTTTGCGGAAAACGGTATTTAAAGAATATGGGGCCCTTAATATTATTAATTGTGTATATGTGAAAAAATTATGCCGAAATAGTGGAAAGAACAGAAAAATCTAGTTCGAAACTAGCAAAATTAGTTTGTGTAGTAATGTAAAGTAAAATGGGGAAACGAATATCTTTTTGTATCGGCTGTTTTTTACGTGATTAGTCTTTGTCAAGGGTGATAATAGAACATAAGAATACAGAGTTTAGAATTGTACCCACACGTCACAAAATTTCTTTCAATTTAGTTTTATTTGTAGATTTGTCCAATGATTTATTCATTTAATCGATTCCAATAATATTTTATGTGCGTTAAATGAAAAGAGTTTGCATACATTTAGTACCTAGCCCCCAACACAGTAATAGACTGGGTTCAAGCGTCGGGCGAGATGTAAAGGAAAAAATCTGAAATTCAAAGAACGTTTGTTAGTCGTGACTCCCTCTTAAGATGCATGTTCGTTTAGCCCGATTCCGTTTCAATCCCATCCCGGGCGTAATTTTAGTAGGAAAGAAAGTAATCCATCTCATTTGAATGATCTAATCCGCAGAGCGCACGCATTTTTTCTTGCACTCACTCGACGCCCCGGCCCGTAATCCAGACGAGGACGGCGAGCGAAATATGAAAATCGTGAGCTCAAATCTTGAAACGACAAGCACATGTGTCGACACTATTAAATTAAATTTCTTTTCTTTGCGAAAAGAATGGCTCAAATTTCTCAAATTCGAATTATCTACTTTACATTCATTTTAAATTTAGAGAGCGCGTGGAAACTTTCAACGTTTTTAATATTTAATTTTGTTTGATTTACGATTGTAGTCGTGTTCAGGTTCAAATGAACGCATTGGCGTCCGCGGGGGCAAGATCTCGCCTCGAATCACACGGAAATCAAACTAACGTCACGAATTTAAAAATTGCAATGTTTGAAAAACAGTTAGTGTAGTTGACTTTTTATTTAAGATGTCAATTTTTTTTTCATTTAAAAAACTAGTCGAAGTTTTTAACATCACAATTATCAAGTTACTGATAACATAAATACACCCTATTTAAAATTTTAATATTTTGAACAGAAAATCCCTGACCTACTATTTTGTTTTTGTAAAACGAATACTTTAAGAAATGTTATAAATTCATTTAACTGTGATAATATCAAACCGAAAAATCATGGTCCTTTAAGGACTTTACTTCCTTATTTTTTTTTGCTAGAATAAATTACTAAATGCCAGTACTGTTTCCATTTTGTGTTTCTTTTTGTTTATTACTAAGGAGGCGAGTAACAAAAATTTATTATTTTTAAAAATTATATTGCCTTAAAAACTAAGGCGAAACATGCGTGGTTAAAATCTTGGAAACGCCCTTTTAAAAAAATAACATTTCCATTTCCTCTGCAGTTGAAGGAAACTAGTTTTTGTCTTTAAATTTATTATATCACAAAAAAAACAGTGGCTAAGTCCATTAGAGCCCTTTGGTCTAAAATGGCACGAGAAACAGCAGTGCAGTTTAAAAAAAATGTCTCTTTCAACCTGCAGAAAAATTAAAATAATCCGGCCTTAAAAAACGCCCCGTACGCCTATGAAAATGCGCAGGGTAAAATTAATTCCTGGATTATTCGAATGTAAAGAAAAATGCGAGTCTTTAACGTAGCGTCCCGTCGTTTTCGATTCGTACCTTGTATCCGACGTCTATGGTATAATGGGTGGCGGAACATGTGAACCCCTTCCGGTTGGGGAAGCTGGGGGGCAGCACAGAATGGTCATGTGGCAGCAAGCGCTAACTTGATGCTAATGCGAATACGATTGCACAAACCTTGCCATGAATTCTCTTCTAAGAAAATTACTTTTTCATTTTATCTAGCGGTTTTCGTCGATAAACTACGTTCGCTTTACTTTGAATTATTTAAATATAACAAATAGACAGCGATTTACCCGCCCAAACTGACACGTTTTGTTTATAAAATATCCCCATTTATTTTCATTTGCAAAGCAATTAAAATAGTTCGTTGGTAAAAGAAAATACTTCACGTTTAACTTTCGACGGTTTCTTTTGCCACATCGAAAAAAATATGAATCAAAACAGGCATCGCCCCAGACCTTTTAATGGTCATTCATTAAAGCAACAACACAATGAACACGAATATTTCTTTGATACAGTCCCGATTCGCCGCTACCGGACTTTACTCGATGGAACACGCTTTCTGCTGTGTTAAATCTTCATTAAATGCTATTCAAAACTTGCTTATTTGAGCTAGGAGGAGGATGAGAACACCATTAACTTCTGGTGGGTTATAATTTTCAGCCGTCTTGTGGTGTTAATAAAAGACATCCCACAATCTAAGAAAAAATAATGTTTATATCTTCTCCAATTAATATACAATTCAAATTTTCCTGGATAACTATACACGTACTGTATTTTCGCTATCGAAAGGGATGTGTTAACAAAAATTGGATATTACACGATCAGTACAATATGTAATAAGGGGTTATTATAAAAAATTTTGTCATCTCCATCAGAGAGGATGAACCGAAATTGGGTGTGTTATAACTAATATAGTGTAGAACATCGTAATGTTGTGATCATAAGTTTTGCCACCGGCGTTTCAGGAGATGAAAATAATAGCGAATAATAATCGTTTAATTGTCTTCAAATCAATATTAAAGGCAAATTTTTGTGGATAACTTATACATACTGTAACTTCGCTTTCGGGAGGGATGTGTTAACAAAAATTGGATATGACACGGTCAGTACAATATGTAGCATGGGATTACTATAAAAAATTTTGTCACCTCCGTCACAGAGGATGAAAACTGAATTACTAATTTTTCGTGGATAACTATGAGTTTTCTGTAACTTTACAACAAGAAGAAAAGCGTTAACAGAAAGTGGATGTGTTATAACTAGTATAGTGTAAAGCATCGTAATGTTGTCACAAATTTTGACAGCAGCGTCTCAAGAGGTTCATAGTAGTGGTATGGGTAATAATGGTTTGTCTTCAAATAAAAATTAAGGACAAATTTTTGTGGATAACTATAAATTCTGTATTTTCGCTTTCGAGAGGGATGTGTTAACAAAAATTGGATATGACACAGTTAGTACAAAATATAGCAATCGAGTTACTATAATAAATGTTATGATCACCGTCACATATGGTGAAAACAGGATCGGATTAGGGTTAATTTATTTTCGTGGATAAACAAATACTGACGGGTGTGTTAATAAAAATTGAATGTAACACCGCTAGGACAGTGTAACACTGCAGTACTGGCACATCAGGGGGCGGAAACAGTAGCGGAATAGGACAATAAAGGTTTATTTGTTCTCAAATTAAAATTAAATTCAAATTTTCAACTATATGTATCGTAACTTCGCTATCGAGAGGGATGTGTTAACAAAAATTGGCTATGGCATAGTTAGTGCAATATGTAACAACAGCTGCTATCAAAAATTTTGTCATCACCGTCATAGAGGGTGAAAACTGGACTTATTTAATTTTCTATGAACATCATGTAACTTGGAAAAAGATTGAAAGAGATGTGTTAACAAAAATTGGACGTAACGTAGCTAGTACAGTGTGCTTAGAGAATGAAAGCTGTATTAAAATAAGATAATAAATTGTTTACTACTTTTCAAATTAAAATTGATTTCAAATTTTCTACATATAAATGTACTATACTCCTCTATCGAAAGAGAGGGAAAAAGTGTTAAAAAAATAGGATGTGACATGAAATAATTTTTAATTCTAAACAACTCATTTTATTAGTATTTTTCGTGTCGATATAGATAAAGACAGTTAACTGTGATATAATTTTCAGAGTCTTCCGTTGCCCGAACACCCTGTACATGCAAACTTTGTTATAAAGAACCCACCCCCACGGCAGTATTCGATCATTAAGGGCCTTGAAATAAATCACGGTTAGATTAAAACAAATGGATTTGTTGTCGCTAAATTTATATCTAATTTAAAAGTAATCTAAATAGTTGGCATCATCGAGATAGTTTCAGTCAATTAGTTTGACATGGTGGAAATCATCCTTTTACGCGAGGGTACCCTATCAACCATTCATCTAACGCTACCCCAACGCTAAAAGGCTTTTGGATATTACATGTTAAAATGGGGGTAAGTAATTCGATTTGCCAGTCTTCCACTGCGCAGGGGGTGCAAACTGTTGTTACATATCACATAATGAAATGTTTAATTAAGGACATCACGTCCTTTATCATTCCCTGTAGATTAGATCACCCTGGTTATGATCCAAATTATTGCTTTATTCGAAACTAAGTAAAAATTTTGATCAGCGGCAAGCAAAAGAGCTCGGCTGAACATTTTCACGTTTTTGCCACTGTTTCGAATATTAAGCAAAGCTTGGAAACATTCGAGGAATTGTAGTTGCAGTCGTTTTTGGATCGCCCATAAACAGAACATACAAATAAGTGGCGATAATAAATTTCAAAGCGCTAAAGTCGGTAGACCTTTAAAACTTGACGCATTAAATCCTTAACGGGGTGTTATTAATTCCATCCATTTGAAAACTTACAAAATATGTAATAGGACTCGAAATACTTGACGCGGGAGCTGGGCTGGGGTAAAAATCAAATTACATAAATGAAACACATTGTGAAGTTTTAATTTATAGACGCAGCGAGAGTGGACCAATTGTACGACGGGGAATCCAGCGCCGGATCCATTGTTGTCGCTCGGATTGTGCGACCGATTCGAAATCAACCTAAAAATTTATAGCCTTTTATACACGTTCGACTGTAAGAGTCTTCAGGACTCCAGTAAAAAATTAACGCTTAACTGCCGAACACAAATTAAAAACTTTGAATAATAACAGGAAGAAATCACCCAACGACGAAGTGTTAGTATAAAACTTTCAGATGCAATTAATTGTACCGGCGATTTAGTCTTCCTACTTCGATAAGCTGGAAGCAATAAAAATGCGGGGCTCTACACCCCCTCAGATTTTCAATTCATGTACAGGATGTTTTCAAAAAGAGTAAAATTTATTTGCAACATTTTTTTAGAAAATACAATGTATTGCGTTGAAATTTGGTGCAAATTAGGTTTTAAGATGTTAATTTTCGACTGTCTTGTAGAGTATTTTTAGTTTTAGGTTAGGTTTGCTGTATTGCGTGTTGCATTTTATAATACAAATTTTACACAAAAAAGTGCTTATTAAAACACCTACCGGCGCAGTCAGCGGTTCCGAACATGTTTTATCGTACCAATGTGGTAAGTCAGTAGATATCAAAAAGTTCTATTCTCATTCCCATTTTTATCTTAAAAAAGCAAACGGCGAAACAGACCGAAACAAGAAAAGCGGCATCTGTCGTCGCCGAAAGGAATGAGCTTGCCCGATATTGATGGATCCTGAGAAAATACACCCCGGCGAATTTCATTAGGAAAATGTTCTCATAAAAATACATAAATTGATTAATGGCCGTGGTAATTGAATCACAAGGCGCGAACCAAAAAAATATCGCAAGAATAAATGACAGAATTTATTTCTCCTATGAAGTTTAAAAAGTTTGTAGTGACAGTTCGTGAAAGGGGACCGGCTTATTGGAATGAATGACTTCGAGAGCGTAAGAGCGGGAACCGCAGTAGAGAGATGTGATTTAATATCGACAAAAGGGCCTTAATTTAATATGCGACCCTCCACATTATTAGTTACATATACAAAATGCTATTAATATAATGGAGAACACAACAGGGTTTATCCTAACTGATATAGCCGGATAAAAGGGTCGCTTTCCGCTTTTCTATCCTGTTTTTTTAAAGATCTACGCACAAGATTTAACACGCGTTTCGATTTTCGTGCAAAATATACAATGATTTGGAATTTGGATTAATTAATTTCGACCCCTATGTTANTGCAACATTTTGTTAGAAAATACAATGTATTGCGTTGAAATTTGGTGCAAATTAGGTTTTAAGATGTTAATTTTCGACTGTCTTGTAGAGTATTTTTAGTTTTAGGTTAGGTTTGCTGTATTGCGTGTTGCATTTTATAATACAAATTTTACACAAAAAAGTGCTTATTAAAACACCTACCGGCGCAGTCAGCGGTTCCGAACATGTTTTATCGTACCAATGTGGTAAGTCAGTAGATATCAAAAAGTTCTATTCTCATTCCCATTTTTATCTTAAAAAAGCAAACGGCGAAACAGACCGAAACAAGAAAAGCGGCATCTGTCGTCGCCGAAAGGAATGAGCTTGCCCGATATTGATGGATCCTGAGAAAATACACCCCGGCGAATTTCATTAGGAAAATGTTCTCATAAAAATACATAAATTGATTAATGGCCGTGGTAATTGAATCACAAGGCGCGAACCAAAAAAATATCGCAAGAATAAATGACAGAATTTATTTCTCCTATGAAGTTTAAAAAGTTTGTAGTGACAGTTCGTGAAAGGGGACCGGCTTATTGGAATGAATGACTTCGAGAGCGTAAGAGCGGGAACCGCAGTAGAGAGATGTGATTTAATATCGACAAAAGGGCCTTAATTTAATATGCGACCCTCCACATTATTAGTTACATATACAAAATGCTATTAATATAATGGAGAACACAACAGGGTTTATCCTAACTGATATAGCCGGATAAAAGGGTCGCTTTCCGCTTTTCTATCCTGTTTTTTTAAAGATCTACGCACAAGATTTAACACGCATTTCGATTTTCGTGCAAAATATACAATGATTTGGAATTTGGATTAATTAATTTCGACCCCTATGTTAGCTTAAACCCTTATGTTGAGCTAGGCCCCATTTTAGGTTAAATCCTAAAGTTAGGATCAGATCTCTATGTTGGATTAGCTCCCTTAGTTTTTTAGACCCCTATGTTGTTAGGCCCCTATGTTGTGTTAGACCCCTGGGTTATGTTAGACTTCTATATTACATTAGACGTCTATAATCAGGTTCCCTACGTCAGGTTAGGCCCCTACGTTAAACCCCTAAGTTCAGTTAGCCCCTATGTTGGATTGAACTAACCCTACTCTTGACAACCAGTACTATTACATCTAAAACACAACAGGGTTTATCCTAACTGATATAGCCGGATAAAAGGGTCGCTATCCGCTTTTCTTTCCTCTTTTTTAAAGATCTACGCACAATATTTAACACGTATTTCGATTTTCGTGCAAAATATACGATGATTTTGAATATGGATTAATTAATTTCGACCTCTATGTTATCTTAAACCCTTATGTTGATCTAGGCCCCATTTTAAGTTAGGTTAAATCCTAAAGTTAGGATCAGATCTCTAAGTTGGATTAGCTCCCTTAGTTTTTAGACCCCTATGTTGTTAGGCCCCTATGTTGTGTTAGACCCCTGGGTTATGTTAGAATTCTATATTACATTAGACGTCTATAATCAGGTTCCCTACGTCAGGTTAGGCCCCTACGTTAAACCCCTAAGTTCAGTTAGCCCCTATGTTGGATTGAACTAACTCTTATTCTTGACAACCAGTACTATTACATCTAAAACTGTTTTATTCTGTAACATTACTTTGCTTTATGGAAGCAAGCTGTCGGAAATAAGTGACAGAATTACGTTTTTGTCTCAATCGAGCCTGCAGCGGATATTACGTCAAGTGGGGACATCAAAACAGCCTGTATTGAAGGTTAAGCGGCCGAATCGAAGCTGTAAAATCAGTTACATCCAATCCACATCAAAAGCGCTACTTGAACGTTATTATGGAAACGGAATCAGCCCGGCGTTCCTGCCAAGAAAGGCGATATTCCACCAAAGCATCTCTTAAAGCACACCTTCGCTATGCTGTTCTACATAAATGTCCCAATATACATGTGGTAGGACTATAAAGTTTTATTTGATTTAATAGTCATGGAGGTATAACCGTTTCCACCGAACCCTCGTAATAAATATAATATACAAATTTCATTCTTTAACTCCACTGGCTTCTTTCTTTTATGGCTTTACTTCGGGGACGCTTGAAAATGGAGGTATATTAAAGGGGCCTTCGCTGCCGAATGGATTATAAAACTAATATTATTATTTTACTCTAACATTAAGAATTTCTCAGTCTCTACAATCTAAATGTTGTCCGTTTTCAGAAAAATTAACTTTGGTAAACGATTTTTTTAATCAACTTAAGAAATATGACTAAACCAGTAATTTTATTAATGAAATGCTTGTAGATGATCTACAGGGTGTTGGAGAGTGTGACAGATATATTTTTCGCAAGTAGAATATGGCATTTAGGCAGTTTAAATAGATTTTTTCCCTTCGAAGTAATCTTAAACATGTATAAAGCTTATAAACTCAGTGTTCACATGATTTTCGAGACGAGCGTTGCGGTAAACAAGTTATAGTGCTTGAAACGTCACTCTTTACTAGTGGAAATTATATTTAAAGTATTAATGTGTTATTATTTGTCGCGGAAGGCGTTTTTATTGTCTCCTTTTTTTTAAATTAATAAAAGAAGATGCTTAACATTTTATGCTTTCATCTAAATGCATATGTGGTCTTGAAACAATTGAACGCCGGTTATGGGGTGGGTTTACGACAGTCGCAGCCGCCGCAATCCATAGCCTACCTGAAGCAGTATAGCCAAGCCGAATGTCTCTATATGGAACGGCTCTGCTGGATTTATTATCAGAAATCATGTAAACATTTTATTTCTCCTAAACTTTTATACCGCGGTGTGCGGTTCCTTACCCTCACGATTCCCCCCCGCCGATTTACAATCAAAGGTTATGGGGCTGCTCGCTGCAATCGGACAAATGTCGCCGCGCTAGGTGGGATGTGCATACGAAAAAAATTGATCGTGCAGATGCATTTGTTTTTTTATTCCGCCAATTTCGAATCTTGCGCCGAATGAAAAGTCAAAGGGTGCTTAGCAGAGATGGGCTAAACTGCGATTTTTGCGGAGCTGTGACACCCGACACTGAGAAGTGACAAATAACAGCGATTTTTTAATAGTACTTATGTAGCATTTCTATTTTTAAATATTTTACGTCCTATTTTTTGTTGAAAAATCGATAAAACTTTCGTAGAATATTTTTTTTCAGTTTAAATTAGCTTGAATTTAATCAATTTAATTCATAATATCATGCAAAAACGCTTACCATTGAACTTCAACCAGCGAGTCTAATTCCCTCGAAGAATCCCGACCATATCCTGGCACATTCACTGGCGAAACGCGAAATTGGTGAGTCTACAATTGATTCCTGAGAAGATGGTCTCAAACCTAGGTCCCCTCTTCCAAGAAAGCAATTAGGGCCTTAACACTCGAGGAATACAGCGATAACGTGAATTACCGAATATTTCTAGAGATACTCGTCCCTTGCTCAACTCACCAATCAACGGGTATCAACGAATTTAGTCACTAAGTTGATCACGGCAATCAACATAACTCCGATTAGTCACTAATAGCAGTCTTATAGTCACTATCACTAACACTCTTTCATCACTAAACCATTGTGGATGTCCTATCAGACTGCATACACTGAAAAAACAATTATATTAGACTTTTAAAAACACAACTATTTTCTTTAGCATCTTGTAGTAGCGTATGGTCTTGCCCAAGTCAATTGAACATGTATAAAAACACCTAGCAATAAAATTTAATGAGTTTCATAGGCCTAAAACAGTTTTCTGCCAAAGGTAAAAAATAATAATGATTTGTATATAACGTGTATAAAATTATATGTTCATTTGGCCAACAACATATTTTAATTATTTATATCCTCAGACAATTTTATTATATTGATGGCAAATTCTGGTTATAACATATCAAAAACCATTTACATTTTAATTAAAATATATTACTGCTCGGCAAGAACCAACGGGAAGGTATGAACATATTCTTGCCAGGAAGGGATGGGGAAAGGTTGTTAGTTTAGGTTAGAAAGGTTATTAAATAAAAATGATCAACAATAAAATAATTCCGCATTGCTGCACTGCACTGCTAGGCAATTTGTCAACAACTGATATTTATGGCCGGTCGCCCAGTGCGGCTGCGTTTGTGCGCCGTTTACCCGCGCGCGCATTCTTCAACTGCTATATATATACTTAAGGTTATCGCCGTCTTCTAAACAAAAACAGTCGAAGGAACGACGGCAACTCGAAGTAGAGGTATCATACGCATTTATGGAGTTAAACCGCAACAAACAAGTCAATAAGTCCCGCGGTCCTGGCACCGTCACGACGTCTTAAAATCAGATTCCGCCGGATGATAAATTCTAATTACAAAATACGAAAATTGACATAAAAGAAGTTAAAAACCGAGTATCTCGGTGAACATTCCGAAATTTACGACCCACGCGGAGCAATAAGAATAAGTGTTAATTGCGGAAAGACGGAAAGTAGACGCGACGTGTTAAAAGGTCCTGAACGAATGGGCACTTAGGCAGTCGACCACAAACACCAGTGCCAATGTGATACAGATATATTAGCTAGACTAAAGAGTTCTTAAGAGGGGCATTCGAAGCGTTTGAAAATGTAGACCTATTTTCGAGAATAGTTCCCGCGGCTAGTATAAATCTCTTAGACCAGGGCGGATCTGTCGAAATATCTTCTTGGATGTAAGAGGGGGCAAGCTAATTTTTTATGGATTACCTTCAGTACAACTCACATAATAAAAGTGTAGATCCCTAGATCTGGGCGAGGTCCGGAACATTTTCAAAATTGCAAAAATGTTTAAAGAATTATAAAAATTCCTATTTTATCTGAGTTTTTTACTTATATCTTGGAACCTATGCATTTTGGAAGAATATTGAAGTGGAAAAAAGTTTTTTGGATAATTTTTTAAAAATATTTTAATTGCTCCGAGGGCATTCTAATTTTGGTAAAAAAAACTTTAGAGTACAATAAAACACACCAAATTTCATTAAAATCAGTTCTATAGTTTTCGCACAATAATTATTTGAAAAAAATTTCGAATTTTCAAAATGTTTCACAAATAAAGCATCTAGATATTTGAAAATTTGTACACATAGAAAAGACCGGTCAACCTTTCAAATGGTTTTTGAAAATTTGAAATCGGTTGATTGCCACAGTAAATTTTTAAAGTTAAACACTTTTTTTTATTTTTGAACCTCCAAATTCAGTCTCGGAGCGAAAGCCCCCTCCCCCACTTAAATTATAATTTCTGAAAAAAACTAAATTACAAATTGATAAATTTAATCTAATTGTTTAAAAATTAAAAAAAAAGTATTAACTTTAAGAATTTACTGTGGCCGTCCTAATCAACCGATTTCAATTTTTCAAAAGCTTGAGCGGTGTTTTCCATGTGAAAAAATTTTCAAGTATCTAGATGCTTTATTTGAGGCTGTGCAACATTTTGAAAATTTTTTCAAAATTTTTTTCAAAAAATTATTTTGCGAAAACTATCGTACCGATTTTAATGATATATGGTGTGTTGTTTTATTATACTCTAAAGTTTTTTTTGCCAAAATTAGAAAGCCCTCGGAGGAATTAAAATATTTTTAAAAAAATTATCCAAAAAAATTGATTATTTTGCATTTTTTTCATCAATTATTGCTATTTTGCAACATCGGTAATAAATTTAAACATTTTTAACTTACAGTAGATTGTGCAAAATTCAATTCTAAAACTTTTTTCCTCTTCAATATTCTTCTAAAGTGCATAGGTATATAAGAAATAAGTAAAAAACTCAGATAAAATAGGTATTTTTTAATCATTTTTGCAATTTTGAAAATGTTCCGGACCTCGCCCAGATCTAGGGATCTATACTTTTCTTATGTGAGTTGTACTGCAGGTAATCCAGAAAAAATTTGCTTGCCCCCTCTCACATCCACCTCAAAACAGATCCACCCTGGTCCATCTGAGCAATAAGACAAATTTGAAATCAAGTAGTGCCCTGGAAAATATTTTTTTATCCCATTTGAACTATTACCATGACCGGTAAAGATTTTTTTTTAAAATAAATAGGATTTTATGTCCACAATAGTCGTTTTCACCCCCATAAGAGGATGAAAGACAGGGCCGGATTAAAGAGGGGGCTATAGGGGTTGTAGCCCTAGGCCCCGGGTAAGATCTGGCAAAATGAATTTTAGCTTTTTTTTTAGAATCAAACCAAAAGTTTTAAAATTTCATATCGACAAGTTGACCTTTTTTTTTTAGATTCAAACAAAAACCTGTTTTTTTTGTTTTTAGAAATAGTGCCTGGGTAGAGCTTGCAGCCCCGGACCTCACCATAGGTTAATCCGGTTGTGACGAAAGGGATAAGATGAGGAAGGTGGTTTAGAATGGTATTCTTTGTACCGTCTGATTTTTGTTCAACAAAAAATTTATCATATTTTACAAACTGGTTCATAAATTCTTTGTGAAATTATATATTCGTTTTTCACCCCCATACAGGGGCTGTTTTGACTGCGTTCTTGTCGTTTTCGGGAAAAATAAATAGCATATTCGTATTCAGCACCCCAAATTAGAATAAAAATACTGATTTCATACTTTTCCTTTGATGGACCAAAATTGTCTGTTTTTTAACATTGTTCTTGTGATGAAAAGATGTCAGAAATAAATTCTGAAAATATCGCTGTATAAAATAGTACAATAAGTCTAAAAATTGTTTCTAACATTGCGATCAACATGTCTGCCAATTTCAATCGCTTTTAGCGAGGTTTATTACCACGCTGTTATTAAACTTTGGCATCTGTTTAAAAGATGGCGCCTCTAGATAAAAACTATTCTTAACTGACACGCTTTTAAATATATCCTTATTGTACTTTAGTACTTTGTAGTTTGAGTACTTTTGAAATAGAACACTGTATATTACTTGAATAATTCAATAGGACATTATCAAACTTTGCCACAATTAAAGTAATACCTACAATTTTTTACAGAATTGTGCGATTTCAGACATTGTCATAAAATAAAATAATGTGGAAAGAAACCTAACAAGTATTTTTTGTTATTTTGGCGGACAGCTGTGAAGCTCAACTAAAATCTCGTACCAGTGTCCGGGACACCCTGTACATTTAAGGGAGATAAAACAACGCGGCAGATGATATATGCCGTTGGTGCGGGGGTAGCGAAAACTCAGCCAATCTCGCGCTGACAGAAAAAGCAAACAAGATATATATATATCTGAGGAAGGCGGCATTATAGATTCCATCCGAGTTTTTGAATTCAATTTTCGGAATCGTAATGTGAACCGGCATTGGTCAGTCGCATTCCGAATACAATTGTATATCCCCCGGAGATGGATATCGGCCCGGCCGGCCACGGGGGTGTATGGAAATGACACTACGTCTTGGATATTCCGAAATCACAGCACCTGCGCCAGCGGGATCGACACATCACCGCAAATATTAACACTTCAGATATATGAAATCGAACCCGTGGCCGCACACTTGGAAATTGTTTGCCTCGCCGGACTTCGATAAGCTTAAAAATTGAATTGCAGAAGCGCCCCGGGACGACCTTTCGATTTTTCATTCGTCCCACTCCTGATAACGCCGACAGCCTCGAGCCCAGACGGATAGTTCCTATATAGAATTTAAATTTAATTCGTTCGGCCTCCGCATTCGTACACTCGGAAAACAATTTGCTTCCACTGTAATAATAATACTTCAGTGGCGGCTCGTGACATTGTGAATAGGCGAGGCCTGTGGCTTTTTTACTGGGACGGGAAGAAAGAAAAAATGCGCCGCAGGCAAACATTTTACATTTTCAAGGTCAAACGAATAAACGCATATAGAAATTTTTAGTTGCATTTACAATATTATAGAAAAACTGATGTTCTCGAGCAGGATTTGCATTCAGATTTTATAAAAAATAATACCTACGCAACTAGTTGGTTATTTTATTAATCCGCTCTCAAATAACACAAAAAAACAAAAATTGTCTGTACTTTTCATGACATTTGTTATCCGTAGTATTTTTCCTCCTGATTACGAATCCGGTGTCAGAATTGAGCTGTCATATCACAGGAATTTCATAACCTCAAAAAACAGGTGAAAAATAGCAAAAATTCACGAAAAAGTGCTAGGAAAAACATAAAAATTTTTTTTTTCTATATTTAAATATTCATTTATATGGTTAAGACCCCGCCGAACGTGAATCCGCGGTAAAAATTGATGGTTCTTTTTCTAACCTCAAAAAAAACAGGTTCTCAGATATCATGAATTTTCAAAAAATAACACATTCGCGCTAAATTTGGTATACGGGGGTTTTCGGGGTCGCTGATCACCGATCCGAGGTCAATTTTGCAAAATTCAAGATGGCGGATCCAAGGTGGCCGAACAAATTTTCAAAAAATTACATTCGTGCCTTTGGTATAAGTACATAGGTAATTGATTCAATTTTTAAAAACGAATTTTGTAAATCTGATCTCGGATTCGTGATCAGTGGCCCCGAAAACCCTCGTATACGAAATTTGGCGCGAATCTGTTATTTTTTGAAAATTTGGTAGGCCATCTAGGATTCGCCATCTTGAATTTTGCAAAATTGACATCGGATCCGTGATCAGCGATCCCGAAAACCCCCGTATACCAAATTTGGCGTGAATCTGTTATTTTTTGAAAATTCGTGATAACTGACCTTAATTGACCCGTTTTTTTAGGTTACAAAAAGAACCATTAATTCTGACCGGAGATTCACGTTCGGCGGGGTCTTAACCATATAAATGAACATTTGAATATAGAAAAAAAAAATTTTTTTGTACTCTCCCCAGCACTTTTTCGTGAATTTCTGCTATTTTGACCTGTTTTTTGAGGTTAGGAAATTCCTGTGATGTGGATAGCTCAATTCTGACACCGGATTCGTGATAAAAATATATACGGATAACATATGTCGCATGAAAAGTACAGACAACTTTTCTTTTTTTGTGTGGCTGTGTAATAAATAGGAATTCCACGTCATTTTTTATTATGGAGACCTTCGCCAATAGCCCTACTAAAACTGTAACTTAAAAAATTGTATTATTAATAATAATATCAGAACTTTAAAAATTGTATTTACAATAAAATTAAGTAACAGAAAAAAAACAAAGTTATATATTTACCTAATAATTAACAAAATTGTTCCTACTGGGCTTATGAATATTGAAAAATATGAAAAAAACATAAAAACAAATTTTCATAAGGTAGCCAGCCAACTTATCCATTTACATATCAACACCCCCGCTAGTTTTTCGTTTGCCTCCACTTTTAACAAAATATTTTAAATTTGCAAATTTACTTATAATGTCTTCATAAAGTTGAGGATCGGCACTAAGACTTTGCAATAATTCTTTTTCTATCGTCATCACTGATAAGTTTGTTTAGGCGCTCATTTGTCATCATATTTCTAAGTCTTAATGCACTTAAGACACAAAAAGTTTCTTTCTACCGAGACACTTATTAAGGAATTGTTAACCCTGGACAAAACAATTTGTATGTTTCCGAAAATACCATTTTAAATTCCTTGTATAATATTTCTATCGTTTTTGAACTTCTAAATTACGAAATTGTTCGTCTCTGTACAAAATATCAAGTTCGTTTTTCAAAAACGTTTGGATACATTTGTAATAAACATTCTAACGATTTTTCGGGTTTGTTTGCATATTTGAGAAATTGTGAGGAATCTATTAAAGCAAAAAAATTTAAATCATGTAAATTCCCAAAACGAGTAGGTACTTAATTAAGGCGAAATATATCTCGAAAATATTTCTAATTCGTCGCAACTTTTGCCCCGTTTACTTGGTAGTCCAGTAATATTTTCCGCATAATTAAAAATATTTTTAAATTTTTCTTCGTTTCTTAATTCAGAAATTCTTTGACTAGTGATTTTAATTTGTTTAGAGCAGTAGTTTACGTCATTACGTCTTGAAAAAGAGATGAAATGATTCTTGAGAAAGAGAGAAAAAGAGAGAAGAGAAAACAATATTGTGAGATAGTTTCATCATTAACTACTATGTAGGTATTTGATAATATAGTAAATATCTATTAAATTTAGTCTTACTTTGTTTTATTGTAAGGAAGTTGTTGTTTATTTACTTTAAATTAATACCTGCCTTGTCCTTATCCTTTAAAGCCTTTGTACTATCTCTCACGCTGACATCAGACACCACCCTCGTACTATGCGACACGTACATTAACCGCGAACTGAAACTATATGCAGCTTTGATAGAGCCTTAGTTCTCTCGTAAATTACGTTATTTTAACCGCCTCGCGTGGAAGGGGAACTGTAGCATATTGTAGGCAATGTTTTATACCCATACGACTATACCATCAAAACAAAAACTAGTGCGAAAGCCATGGTGGTTAACTTGTTAACAGTATTGTTGTAACTAAAAGTTTTCTCGGTGTAAAATCGTATTTGTGAACATAATTTTTTTGCGAATAAGCCGTTAAATGTTTGCAAAGTTTACAAATACTTTTATTAGGATTATTCCCATTATCTGAAAGGGTATTGTCCTTGGCTTCCGCGGTAGTTGTGAAATTTTATTATTTAATTAAGTATTTATTCGATGAAGCAATAAACCGGGACGGTCTAGTTAGTTCGGAGATATTTACAATGTAGCAAATGCCTATCTCCCTGCTCTCGTCCCCATCGTCGACTCCAAATGATCTTCTCTTAATTGATGACGGGCGTTAAACGCTTTACTGGGCAATGCAATCGTCAGTCATCCAGGCCATTTATTCCGAAATTAAGTGTATGACGCCCCTAGACGTTTCGTTTTATTTCCTACGGTTGATGTTATTTCTCTTTAATCATACGCGTTTTGCAAGTATCATCGTGCGGGGGGGGGAAGGTTTTTTTTTAATTCGCGTGAAAATGCCAGCAATCGATTCATGTAATATAATCGAGAAATGAAAATCGAAAAAGATATTCAAGGAAACCGCAACCAAAAAATTTTAACTTTTTTTAAAGTCATTTTTGGACACCTGAAATGAATAAAATCGTTATCACTCTTTTTTGCCATGAAAGTACAACTCTTAAGGAAAAAAATGAGCCCTGATTCGTTTCTCTACGACTATTCGTCGAGCAAGAAGAGCCGATTTTCGAGATGACCTTTTTTTCGAAAAATCGATATCTCGAAAAATTTTTAATATTTTTTAATTTGAGAAAAGGTCCTTTTTTGCTTGCCGAGGGCTACATTTACAGCAAGTAACAAGTTTCAAAACCTTAATTTGCAAGAGATTCAGCAAAAACAAAAAAGTCGACTTTTGACGGTATTTTCGATATATCTCGAAAAGTAATATAGCAATCGATATATTTAAAAAACTAATCGATAGGTTTATTTAATAGCCACAACTTTCTTATTTCAGTATAAATAGATAGCCCTTCTAAAGACGAATTCAGCGATATAAGATTATACCTACTTGTAGCTGTCAAAAAAATGTAAAAAATTGTCTTTTATGTCGTACAGATGACTATTTTAAACAATTATAGTCTCTTCTGTACTTTAAAAAACGTACCTACTATTTATTAATCTTTTTCTGCTTACTTTAAAGCTTTTCTTCCTACTTCTAGAACCACGATGTTTCTACCATTTAAACGTTCATAATCAGGTCTCAAAACAAAGCTAAAAGATTTAAGCTGGGAATAACACGTGATGAGAGCGAAAGTACTTATATTTAATGTACTTCAGAATTGGCAATAGTATTTGACTAAACGGGTGATTTCCGGAATCCACATTTTTTGGTTTTATACACTTAGACCCTATTATTGCGGTCCGGGAACGTACCTGTCCGATATATAGAAGAATATTCGGGAGCTATATGTATCTGCGAGAATTTATAGCAGCGAGGTTCGAATTTATATCGTTCGAAAAACTGATCTTTCTTGCAATATTGCTATTCGGCGGAATATAAGTTGATGTATGGGCCATATCGGGAGAGGCATTAGTTCGAATAGATGTCAGAAATCAATACATCCAATCGCTGCACGTTAAGAGCCTTTCAAAATAAACTGGCACCCCCGAACGTAAATATTCGAAACTGTAGCAAAAACCACGCGATTCTACACTCACAGACGTGTTAATAATTTAATTTTATGACTTACAAACGAAAAGAGAGTTTATTACTTCATTATTTAATTAAATACATAAATTAAAACTTAATTATTGAATCTTGTTCCATGTCAAGAAGGTACAAATGTACCTATTAAGATCTGAAATATTAATATTAAATTGGTACACCAAACAACAACACCGAATCTTTATCACTGCGACAATGATATAGGAAAGGTGGTTAAAACGCGTGATCTTTGTTCCCGGTGTGATAATTCGTTTAAAAGGAAAAAAAATGAAGTGCAGAGATAGTGCGCATGTGTGGTGTTAAATGGAAAGCAACAGGTTTCGAGACGGACTGTTGAGAACTAGACGTGGTGCAATAGACACGTGTTTACCCTGCTATTTAATAAAATTGTTAAATAAATTACATTATTCACGACTTTGGTGTATGAATTTGTACCAAATAAACATTGGCATCCACCTGAAAACCTACGACCGAGATTAATTCATTTTATAAGGCTAGAGTGATTAGCAGGAAGAACTACGGAGTATTGTAGCGGATGTAAGGCTATAGCTGAGGAAAACGCAGGGAGTAAGGACGACTTTGAAGCATCGAGCAAATAGCAGGTGTTCGTAATCGTCACTACTGGACTTCGGTGAGATTGACTACGTAAAATTATATAAACTTTAATTATATTGCCTTACATTAAGGGCTTTTATAAACATTCTGAACTTCTATAATTTGATATTGGTATTTAAACTTTATGTATTTTATTTATTTGTATGTAAATGGTTGGATATTACTATACATTGTTAATAGTATAAGAAATAAAGTGGCAGGCAGTAAATATGTTACAAAATGTCTAAAAGTAGTAAAACCAATGAAAAGAAAGTTCGGATCAAACATTAAAAAAAATAAAATAAATTATTACATGATGCAGGTGTACCAGAAATTAGAAAAATTAGTTTAGCTGTTAATTGTTTGAGAGGATTTGCGTCAGATTGGGTTGCTGTTAAACAATCGACATTCAAAAGTTTTTCGGACTTCGAAAGAGCTTTTCAGAATAGATATTCGGGGTTAAAAAGGCAGCGAGATTTATATTTAGAGAGAAAGTATAGTAAATATGATGGTGAAAATGGTAGAGGCAGAGAAAATTCCGTAAGATATTTTGATTGAAAGAAATTCAAAACATTTTCCAGAGGATGTTCAGAGGGGGATAATAACGTTAGACTTAGATTGTATAGAGCAAGTGGAAGAGTACTTAGGAAAAATTGTTGAGAACTGAAAAACTAAACGTCAGTCTTGACAAAATTTGGAATTCAGCCGCTGAAAATTTGAAGTCTAAAGCTGTAAATTAAATAAAAAGATAAAACCAATCTCTTTCGAAGTGGGAGAAAAAGTTTTGATTAGAACTGATCCGCAATCATCCGCAGATAACAAAATTATTAAAAAATTTATTCATTTATTTTAGGGATCTTTTATCGTTTTATATTATTAGAAAGGCTTGGCCCAATTTATACAGGGTGTTCCATTTAAAACTTCCCACCTGGAAAATATCGGAATTAAAAATAAAACAATAAAAACATGAGACACGTCGATTTTCTTTTCAAGGGATACTTGATGGCGAGAAATTGTTGAAGAATGTCGTCAGATAACGTCCGAAATGCTTCGAAATGTCGTTCGGAAGTGTGGAGCAAAGATTGTATTATTGTATGGAAGCGGAGGGAAATCAATTTGAACATTTAATAAAATAACATTTTTTCATTCATTGACTTTTTGTCTTATTTTGTTAGTGATGATTTTATTGTCATCCAAAACCAAAATTTAGTCGTATGTCGTCGTGAGCAGAATTGAAAAAGCTTTAAAATTAGGTGTCACTCAACATAGGGTGCTATTTAAAGTTTAAGGGTATTTTACGCCCCTTGAAAAGAAAATCGACGTGTCGCAAGTTTTTTTTTTAATTCTGATATTTTCCAGATGGGAAATTTTAATTGGAACACCCTGTATATTGTATGAGATAGTCAAGGACGGGAATTGTCCAAACAGTTTATAATTAATTTAAAACTTCATAAATTATTTTTTATTAAATATTTACCAAAATATAGGTAGAAATAAAAATTCATTTTATTTGGGTCCTATTTTCTTTTTTAACTTGGTGTTACTACTTAAATCGCCGCAAAGTAAATTTTGTAACCTAGATTTAAATTAAATGTACCTAAATAAACTGCCTTTGTCTAGTTTACTTTGTAATAAAATAAAAAAAATAAGCCGTTGTGGGTTCACTCATGTTCCTTTTTTTTCATTGTAAAAATTTGCAACTTGTTTATTAACAAGTGAAGTTTGATAGTTTTCTTCTTTTAAGAAGGTTAAAAGTATTTCAACGAAAAAACAAAAGCCTTTTTAATAAGTGCAATACTACAGTGTGTAAGAAGTTTGACTGCCATTACTTCAGCATAATCATAAATGAACAAAAAAATTGTATATTACAGGTGCGTAAGATTAACAGTTTTCAAAATACAATGAGTATTAATATTGAGGAGTTTCATCACAACCTAACAACAGCGCTTAACCTAACGCTACACAGCTGATCCATACCGCGTGTGCACGCGACAGACGGAAAAAATGTAAGCAACCATTATTGTTAAACATTTAGTAAATTTCAAGACAATTGTTTTCCAGTTTTTAAATAAATAAAATAAAAGTATAAAACAAAGTACAACATATGCTTAAAATATCCACCACCATTTTCTATGCACGCAAGACACCTTCGAATCCAATATTCGGGTACTCGCTAGAAAACACCTCAAACAAAGGAAATAGTGGTACGCAAAAAACACTCCGATACGGTCGAATTCCAGATACCAACTGAATTGTGTATTGGTGGATAGCTTAGTACCTCGTGTTAATCGCTGCGCTGTTGTCACATTGCTCGCGATACCAGTTTTATCGAATTTTAAATTTATTACAACGCTAATTATTTTTTAGAATTAAGCATAAATAATTTCAAAAAAATGATAAACATTGTATTTTATGGTATTCTATGCTCGCAATTTTTCGGCAAATGGTTGAGTTTAGGACCCATGACATAAGATTTTTTTGTTTATTTTAATGTGTTCTATCGTCTGTTAAAATTAAGGCAGTCGAACTTCTAACACCCTGTGTATCTTAATTCTATTATTACAGCGCGTCACGAGTACCCTGTATACACGACGTTCGAAAAATAACGTTATAAATCGCCGAATCAAATAATTAACAGGAACCTGAGCGATCCGTTGTTCACACGCCGGGATAATAGAAGTGGCCACATAAAGCCACTACATTTTCTGGAATCCCTTATAATGATGCCCCATTCATACCTGAACGCAATGAATCGCGAGAGAAAATAACGTTTGTGTGCGGGAATCCGAGAAAGAAGTAATTATATCATTAGAAGAAACGCATGCTTCCGAGAAACGGCGGCCGAATAGACACCGGCCTCCATACAAGATAACTAAATTTAACTTTAATTAAGATTAATGATATGCAGAGTAGTTCTATCTTCAGTTTAGAGGCCGCCACTTCCGCCTTCCTCCATTAACATCATCCACAGCTTTTAGCCTGATCCCGCCCGGAATCCCGACATTTGCACCAAGAGAGTTTACCTGAAACGCGCCTACTGGGACCCGGCCGTTAGCGCGATAGCAAGATGCCAAATATGCCGAACTAAAACTGCCTAACGTTGACACGGCACGTACATACGTAAGCTATCGATTTTACAGGAGTGCAGTATAAGTGTTATAAGTTATTTAATTCAGTGTTCAGTGACGGACTATGTGTTTGTGTGTCGTCATTGTCGAATTTGTATATGATACAGAATACAGAATTTTTTTCTGGATAACATTTTACTCACTACAACATAATAGACATTCCTATAAACCGGTGGGGGAGGGGATTTATGGTGTACAAGCATGCTATACGAAGGGGAAAGATGCGAAGCATTACATTGTATCATTAGTTAGATAATTTTACTTTGGTTTTGATGATTTTCCGTTGAGTTAGTCGCTTTTTCGATGTTTTTTATTGATTTTAACTGCTTTTTTGTTGGGTTATCAAACACAAAACCTTCTGATTTTTGATATTCCCGTGACCTTTCCAATAACACTTATTATACTTAGATCCGTAATTTACAGAAAATTTGGAGATAATGCATTTAAAAATATATCTAAAACAACTTGATTAGAAACTTACTATTTATTGTTTAATTCTTTGGGAACTAACCCAATAACTGAATTTCGCAGGGCCACGCATATCAATCAAGGAACGAAATGCGTCGGTGCAAATGGTCATCACCCATCTAGATATCCTTGTCGAGCGTTAAAACATTCGGGTCGAGACTAGATAGATGGTGCCTTACACACTTTGCTATTCCATCCTGATCTCCATTTTTTCAGGCAGATATATTCGGAGGAAATCTCCAATTTGTAACGTTTTCGCGCCAAAACCGACTTAATTGTTAAATCGTAAATCACGGGATTCAAATTTAGCAACAATCTGACAGGAATAAATTCTACATGCGAGCGAGGCGTTTTTTTGTGAAGAGAAAATTTAATTCCGTTTTGAGTCTGGGATTCCTAGGGTTTTAGCATTTTTTATTCCCCCTGTATAACTGAAAGATTGGTTAAATTTTTAGTAGACTTCTAATTTTTCTGCTCAGTGGCTTATGCCGTCTAAAGGAATTATTTTTTGTGGTCGAGATGATTTGATTGTTTTGAGTAAAGATTCAATTAGGGATGCCGTGACGTAATTGTTAAGATGATAATTGTGATCTGAAGGGAATATTCGTTTGCGGGATCGGTTTAGGTAGGCAGTCAACTAGTCAAAGTTCCCTTCCACCGCTAACATGTTTATGCTAGTAAAATACCTCCTTACAGATTGAGTTCCATGTATACTGCGATAATACGAATCCGGAAGGGGTAGGGCGGGCTATCGACCAATGGCGGGCGTCACCCGAGCCGGGCGTCCGCGCCAATGGCGTGCGCCCCCCCGACTCCACACTCCTCCCCCCTACCAATGAAAAAAGCATTAATCTCTTTTAAAAATAGAGCAGAGTGCAACCACGCAGCTAGGCGACACGCACCGAATCGCTAACTGCCATAGAGGCCACCGTAATGAGCTTCCCAGTAGCACATATTTAACATGCAGTTCAGTTTATAGACATCCCCACTAGCTCACCTTGCGAGTCCGCCCACCGGTCTCACCTCGAGCCGGCGAGTGCATAGTCTTCCAGCGCCAGTTCAGTTCATTGTCAACCGACTGGTGATTGGAACACGCTCCTTTAGATCTAAGATTTTAACAATTTGCACCACCGGGTGGAGACGCAAGTGACTGTGATGTGCAGTGTGGGTCGCCACGTGTAGTGCACCAGTACATCGGCGAGGACAATAGCGACGCGACGTTCGCGTCCACAGCTGCAACCACGGCGTCTCCAATAGCAATGACGCAGCATAGCGACGCGTCCAGTGACCGGTCCGAAGTATCCGTTACCCCACCGCCGCCAGTCTCGAAGATGCTCGAATTCGCCAGCCAGCAGAACCTGAGCTTCCTCAACCTGGAGCACCGCAACATGCTGGCCGCCCCGTTGGCCGCGCTCCACTCCATGACCGAAATGAAGCAGCACCAGACCCATCTGAGCCCCGATCACATGCACCAAGAAAAGAGCGACGCGGACGTCTTGCTAGAACGTACAAGTTTACACGTAGAACGCTCAGGCTTGACGTCGCGCAGTCCTCTAGGTGCCACTAGCAACAGTAACAGTTCCCAAGGGGCCAACCCCCACGGTATCGACCATATTCTATCCAGACCCACCCAGATCACTACCGGGCCTCTCCACTTTCCCCATAACCTGGGGTTCACGCAGAACACCTTGGGGATGGCTTCCAATAGCTCACAGAGTGCGTCTAATTCGGGGCTCAGAGGATTCAATATTGCCGCCGCTGCCTTCTTTCATCATCACGCCGCCAATTCGGTAAATAAACCGCCCGTAGAACTGGGCAGGAGCACCGGGGGACTCTACTGGCCCGGAATCCAAGGACTCAACCCCATCGCCTGGAGAGATCGCCTTAGCAGTAGTAAGTACACGCATATTATCAACAAAATCTCTCACATATCCATATGTATATATTCCTTCACATTCGTCCATTTACCTCTTCCTACAATCAGGTGAGGGTAATGATCGATTTTATTCAAGATCGAACACTTAAAGCATGAAACAATTTAGCTATGGACAATTTAAAAATCTGCCTTGCTTGATAACAATTTGATAAGATATCTATATTTCCTCTTTCAACGTTTCCAAAGTGATTTAATCGTTTTGTAATTTATTTAGTTCTACTTACTACTTACAAACACTTCTTAGTTTTCACGCAACATATAGGATGCCACAGGGTTCAAATCTGGGACCACTGCATTTTATTTTATTCATAATTCTTGTTCTTGTTACAAATTTTACTTTTTCTCACAAACTCTTCATTTGAGACGATTGATTTTTTACAAGACTAATCAAGATCAAAGACATACATCCTGAGAAAATTTGAACTGGAAAAGTCTGTCGATAATCTGTATTCACGCAGTGTCGATTTTGTATTCAGATTGTTATATTCAACAATTTAAAAATCTGTCTTCTTTTCTCTTTCGAAGTTTTAAATGTGATTAAATCGTTTCGTGATTTGTTTAGTTCGCTAACAAACATTTTACAAACACTTATTTTCACGCAACATATGGGATCATTGCATTTTCTTTCATTCCAAAATACTTCTGTATCTTTAAACAGTTTAAACTAATAAATACTTTACAAACACTTCTTACAACGTTTGCAATTGAAGTAGTTTCCACGCAACATATGGGGAGCCTATGGGCCCAAATCTAGGTCCACTGCATTTTCTTTCATTCATAAACGATCTAGTTCTTATTACAAATTTCGCTTTTTCTTCATTTGAGGGCAATGACTGATTTTATACAGGATTTCAGAACCAAAGACATAAAATTTGGACAGGAAAAGACCGTCAATAATTTGTTTCAATTTTCTATTCAAATTGCTATGTTTAACAATTTAAAAATCTGTGTTCCATTCTCTTTTGACGTTTTAAATGTGATTAAATCGTTTCTTGATTTGTTTAGCCCACTAGCAATAACTTTTTACAACGGTTATAAGTTAAGTAGTTTTCGTGCAACGTATGGGGTGTCGCAGGGTTCCAATTTGGGACATTGCATTTTTTTTATTCATAGATGATCTTGTTGAGTCAATTTCTTACACATATTTTATATAGGATTATTAAAAACCTTAGATGTAAAATATGAACAGATTTAGGCTGGAAAAGGCCGTCAATTTATCATAGATTCAATTTTCTATTCAATTTGTCGGATTCAAAAAATAAAAACATTGATTAGATAAACGTTTTGAACGCGATTAAACGGTTTTATGATTTGTTTAGTATTACCTACCACTAGCAAATACCTCTTACAACTGTTCAGTAGTCTTTATGTGACATAGGGGGTGCCACAGGGCTCAGATCTCAGACCACTGAAGTTTTTTCATTCATAAATGGTATCGTTGCGCAAATTTCTTGCTACAAATTTTACAATTTCTTCATCTGCGGTCAACGATTGGTTTTATATTGGACAGTCCAAGGCCGAAAATGTAAAAGACTGTCAGTAATTTAGGTAACATACATTCATGCCGTTCAGTTTTCTATTCAAACTGACAAGTTGAAAAATTTTTAAATCTGTTCAATGTTAATTTAATTACCTATTATTTTCTATTTCAACGTTTTTCATATGATTAAATCGTTAGGTTTCGTGCAACATACGGGGTGCCACAGGGCTTAACTCTGGAACCCCTACAGTTTCTTTCATTTCTAAATGATCTTGTTGCGCAAAGATTATTAAATAATTAATGTTATGTTCACCATGTATCTAAGTCCCGCGATTTGGTTTCTGACTTTTATCAGTTATCTTTATTGCCAATACCCATCTTTATAATCATAATAGTTTGTGTTGATTACTTCTGGTACTAGCAACAGTTTAGCAACAACATAAGGATCTGAGTTCCTTATTTTACTGTAACTTTTTTAGTACATTGGAGATATATATCTTGCTTTTAATCACAGACTTTTAATGTTGTTGTAATTGATAATGACAATTTAGCTCTTTATCGTTACAAATAATACCTCATAATATTTTCTTTGTTTTTTGTTATACATATAGAATTTTTCAGAAAAATATATCTTCTACAGTTTATTTTAAGAACAACAGACTTAGATTTCTATTTTTTTAATATTAAAGTGGGTTTTGAAATTTCTAAATACAACGTAATGCATCAAAATTTTGAAAAATCATGGGCGTAGGAGTTTCCATATTTTTTAAGGTGCTAATACTAGAAAATTAAAAATTAGATAAATTAGATTTTCTCAGTGGCGTACGACACACCGAGCAACGGTTTTACTTATTTCCGACAAAAAAAGTCAAATTCACAATCACTCGGTGCGGACCGCCCAATCCGATGTGCTAACCGCCGTCTTGCAATTGTCGCCGGCGATAACGCTCGCGTTAAGAGACGTCCGGCATGCTGATCAATTCACGTCCTCATCAGGTTTACCTATTCGACCATAATTCCAAATGTAAACAGTGATATCTGCACTCTCCTCATGCCACACCGCCAGCACCGAATTGTTGACCCGGAATGTTTACGCTATCACGTGATGCAAACACGAGATGGTTGACTTAATCTATTTGCCGGTTTCTGATAATAATCATTGTGTTTACACCTGGCCAACAGACCGGCAAGATGATAATGCCTGTAGGCTGTGCCTCGAATCCGACGTGGCTTTGGATCGCGATATTTTTCCAGCGGCGGCTCGTCGCTACGCGATAACAAAAAGAAATTTTATCCTGGAACCCCACAGAAATTTAAAACGCGTCGCCACTGTGCGTCCCCTCCTTTTTCTATATTTTATTATTTATTTTAGGTACTGACTATGTTTCTATTTTGAGTGTGTTCATTTAGATCGGATGTTAATAAAGGAATATAAAAGATAGTGTAAACATCCGATTCCAATCTCGGATGTGCCCGCAGCAATGAAACAAATGGGACGGGATTATTATTAATATTTGGGTGTAAACATTATCCATATACAAATGGCGCAGCCACTTCACAAAACAAGTGCCACAATGTAATTATAACGTTTAATCAGGACATATGTCAGTCTGATATCATTTATTTCACAGGAATATCCAAATTTACGGCGTGGAACGATATAACAATTGATAACCTAGCAGGCGACAAATTTACACCTATGTAATGTACAGTCTGAACAAGCGAAATGATGATTCATCGCTGCTAATGACCTTGGGGTCGAGTAAAATTTTGTTTAAAAAAATGCTTATTTAAAAATTAAGAAATTTTAATTATTATTTTTATTTTTGATCCACGTGGGTAATAATGAACTGAAAATAAAATTATATGAATTTTTGTACAATTATATCTACCAATGGTGGACATTTGATTCACAATTGTATTTAAAAGGAAAATTATCTCTTCCATTTTATTCGTAAAACGAGCAATTTTCGATTTTTTTAGTGTAAAATATGCTTACTACAAAATTGAATAAAAAAAATATATAAACGTTTCTAGCAATCTTTTGTTGCAAGTACAATTTCAAATACAATGTAATCAATAAGAATAAAATTTTTCTAAGGGACAAATTTCCACTGTCCGTGATTGCATTGTACAGTAAGAACCTCGATAATCCGAACTCCGGTAATCTGAACCTCCCCACTAATTCGAAAGGCCTAAATTACAAATCCGATTATCATACACGAACTAAATTCTGAAAAAAATCACCGCAAATAAAATAATACATGTATAGTCCTTCCGAAGTCAGTTGAACATGTATAAAAACACGTAGGAATAAAATTTAATGGGTTTCATAGGCGTCCCTAAAAAAGTTTTCTGCTAAAGGTAAAAAATTATAATAATTTGTATATAATGTGTAGAAAATTTCTATTATATGTTCATTAGATTTTAATTATTTATGTCCTAAAACAATTTTATTACATATATTGATGGTAAATTAGTAAACAAAATATAGCTCTTATTTCTCTCTTTCTCAATTGTAATATGAATGATTAATAGAAGGTGCCTATAATAAATTAAAATTACCTGAATCAGACCAAATTCCGCATTGCTGCACTGCACTGCTAGGCTATTTGTTGACAACTTAATTTATGGTCAGGTCGCCCAGTGCGGCTGTGTTTGTGGCGCGTTTGCCCGCGCGCTCGTTCTTCAACTGGGCGACCAGACTTATATATAGATATGGCTAATAAATATGGGAACAAGTTTATTAAATATTTCATCTCCTGATTCTTCAATTGAGACTGGAAAGACTATACAAATCGTTAATAATAAAAAAGAACGTTAGCGTAGAGATTTTTTAAGGGATAGTAAGGGGAAAATTTCTACTTTTCGTGATTGCATTGTACAATAGAATCCGGTAATCCGAACGACGCGTCTTTGATTCTTAAAAAAAAGGTCACGCAATCAGCAACTTGTCGATATAAAATGTCAAAACACTTTTTGGTTTGATTGTAAAAAAAACAAAAATTTGGCAGATCTTGCCGAGACCCCCGATCTCGTGAGGCCCGGGGCTACAGCCCCCGTAGCCCTCCCTTAATCCGGCCTTGGTTTCAGGCCTTAAATTACTGAAACCTGGAATTTGTGTGAGCAATGTTTGATAATCCGAACTTTTTGTTGTTCCGAACTACCTTCAGTCCCAATTATTTCGGATTATCGAGGTTCTACCGCATTTAAAATTGCATTTGTAATAAAAAAATTCCTACACTTTTTTTTTTTTCTGTGAAGCGAACAGTTAGAATTACTCTCGTAATTCTGCGTATTTAGTTTATTTTATACTAAAAAAAATAATAACTCGAAAATGTGTTTTTCGAATAAAATGGAAACGCAAATTCAAGTGATTTTTTACATTTACTTAGTTTTCGAGATTATCAAGGCGTTTGTGCTTGAATACACCATATTTAATACTATGTACTATTTATACTTATTTTATTGCATAAATATGTACGTATTCCGGCTCGTGGCAAAGTTTCCCAACAAGTTTGAGGAGTCTGTTAAAAACTGATGCGTCTCAGATTGCCGCAGGAAAATCAGCAGAAACGTTTGCCCGGGCAATTGTAGTGGGAGTTCAATTCGGTCGAGTCGTCAAAGCAAAGGAAATATCTGTCATAACGATAATATTTTGATACCGTCGCTGGGAGTTTGTAGCAACTGTGTTGACATGAGAAACAAATAAAACAATCGGATAGGACGGAATAACATCGTTTATGGGGAAGGGAATATCAATGATAAAATAATCTTCCAGGGGAATGTAATTGTTGTTTTTATATGTTATAAACTTTTCTTGTTGCGGAACGGTGGGGGCGAGGGGGGGGGGGTTCGCAAAGCGAAGAGAAGAATACAAAAACGTAATCCTCCGCGTGAAATATGCACATCGTCGATTTACCCGTACCTACGGATACAAGCGTGGCAAGTATAAAATATTATGAAATGTTTGAAAACAAGATTCGAATCGGACGACAGCTATCAGATCCCGATAATTAATGTCTGGAGCATGTTTGATTTGCCAAGTTAATAACGCTACTGCCAGATGGCGCCAAACAAATAACACATACGTCACCGGTCATTATACGTTCTGCCCCCCCTACGATTGGGCGAGGCCTTCGCCTCTAGTCTACCGGCCGCAATACACCTAAACTTGTATATTGTGATATATGATGTAATAATGCTGCAAACATATGTGCCTCTTAACGCGATAACGAAATTAGTATTGATACGGCGTAATCAACTCACTAATGAAGAAACGCATATGTCGCTTTATATTCTAAATTAATAATCATCATTTCATAAACAGGGATATGTGTTCTATTTTGATGTTCTCCAAACAATCACGATTGCAATAATCGAGCAGATAAGACGCATTAAACTTTCCAGTTTTTAATTACGCACCACACGGGACGCGTTTCAAATGATACAGCTGCGGACGATAAAAAGTCCCCAACCCCCAAACTTTTTTGTCCACAGCTGTATTATTATTGTATTAAAAATAACGCAATTTCTTAGTAAATCGAAAAGACGTACAAAAACCGGGAGAAAAATGACAATCCCAAGGAACAAACTTAATTAAGACAACATTGTACCTTATGGCCGGTAATAAACAGTATTCCCGGCATCACCGGGACGCGGGAGACACGATGACCTCAACATACAACAACCGACTTCTCTAATTGAAGAGCCCCGTACTGAATTACTTGTTCATCCCGGCTACATTTAACGGGCTGTCATGTGCCCCATCGTCATTCCAGCAACTTTTACGGCCTTCAGCAGCCGTGTGTGTACGCTAAATTCACTCCGACTATCCGACGTCACCCCCCAATTGCTCGCATGCTTTCTTAACGCCCCGAACTTAATAACAAGCCGATTTACCCGTACAACTCGAAAAAACCGTTTTTCCATAAGTACCATTCGTAAGGCATCGCATTTGACGCGTCATCGCCCAGTGACGTCAGTATCGTGGTAAGAGCTTTGCAAGAAGGGGCCCAATTGAGTGGCCAGCAAGATCACCCGATTTTGCACCATTAGATTTTTTTATGAGAATATCTAAAAAGTGTAGTTGCAGCACATTTTTATCTTATACGTATTTTTATTACTTTATAGAATGACATTATGTCCCCTTGGAATGGGGTATTTTCCAATTTTTTTATTGCATCACAAAATATCGTTTTCATTTTGACCACCCTTCCCGCCTCTTTCCTATTCTTTCGCTTATAGTCCAATTAAATAAGCCTTTAAATCGAAATTTTGGTCAACTTGCCTGAATTTTTGATATGAGTTAGTTTGAGGTATATTATAACAATAAGTGACAGTAATTTTTTGTTCAACCCCCGGCCAAGGGTGAAAAAAGATAAAACAAAGGAGTTTTTCAAGATAACTCAAAAGGGGCAAGGGCTAGAAAAAAAAGTTTCTTATAAAAGTTGTAAAGCATACAATTCTACATAAAAATGGCATCTTGACTTTTTCTTGTACTATTAAAATTAACAGAGTTAGGGAGGCTAGAAGTTAAGGGAAGATTTCAGAAATTTAAAAAAATCATAACAAGCAGAAAAACGAATGAATTTTGTATTTTTTTTTTAAATCTAAAAAATGTAAAGACACGTATTTTTTTATCGGCGGAAAAACATATTTACGGGGTGAAATACACCCTCAAAGTTCGCCCCCCAAAACAGTTTTTTCAAAATTTCTGGGGTTCTAATCAATATTTTGAAATGAAACAAAATGGAAATTACTTATGATAAAAAACAAATATTTCGCAAGTGATTCCGTGTTTGGGGGTTGCTACCCTTATTTTTTATTTCAGAAAAACTATATTTTTTATTTATAAAAAAATCATATTTACTCAAAAAGAATTAAAAATATGATTTATGTAAACAAATTGACAAAATTAAATTGACCTGTTTCGAGGTTTTCGTTAAAATCTCTGTTTAGGGGGGTGAACAACAAATTTGAAATTGTTATAACTTTCTTATTAAAAATTAAAAAATATATCTATTTCTCTGAAAAGAAAGGTTATATTTTTTAGAACACATCGAAAAAAAAATTACAAAATTAATTCATTTTTCTGCTTATGATTTTTTAAATTTCTGAAATCTTCCCTTAACTTCTAACCTCCCTAACTCTGTTAATTTTAATAATACAAGAAAAAGTCAAATGGCCATTTTTATGTAGAATTGTATGCTTTACAACTTTTATACGAAACTTTTTTTTCTAGCCCTTACCCGTTTTGAGTTACCTTGAATAATCCTATTGTTTTATCTTTTTTTACACTTGGCCGGGGGTTAAACAAAAAATGACTGTCACTTATTGTTATAACATACCTCAAACTAACTCATATCAAAAATTCAGGCAAGTTGAACAAAATTTCGATTTAAAGGCTTATTTAATTGGACTATTAACGATGTCGTACACGTAAAATTAAATTCCAAATTAAAGTAAGAAAGAAATTGCCGATTTAAATTAACTAATTCGTTGACCAAATTATATATTTTTAGAAAATGAACATTTTCGTTTTCTTTGCAGTTGAAGGAAACTGCCCCGTTGGGAGAGTTCCCGGGATACGCCGCTGATCCGTCTAATGGCGTAGATCTTCCAAAAATGTTATCGGCGCAAACTAGGGCGACATTAGCAAGTCTTTAACATAACTGACGATGGTCAACCATTAAAAGAGTTACAAATGCAAATTGAGGCTCAAGCGGGCTCAGCGAAGTGGCTGAGCGCGAGGGAGACCCTTATCGTCTCAATCCATCTTCCCCACGGCGAAGTGTTGTGCGTGTCGTGTTCTACAAGCATCACCATTGTAGCAGTGTTTCTGTGGTCGCCGGAGGCGGTAGCCTAGCAACGAACAAGGGGTGGGGGCGCCGCCCGATCGAGCAAGCTGTTTTAAGCAAGACACCCTGTTAGAATAATTATATCTCTAGATAACGGGATCATGAGATTATCCACTTTAGCATCGCCCCATCTCGCTTATCTTTACGCCGGCACGCTCTCCTCACTGGTCGCATCATTCCGTTCTATGGTCGCGATGAGGGGGCGCCCCCCCGTTACGGAAACGACAAATTGAAAAATTCATAATTTCTTCATCGCTTCAGACCAATTCGAAATTGCGTCTTTTTTCTATCAAAAAAATATATTTTCCAATGCTGTTCAGTTTTACATTATTTTGGATTGCATTTACAGCATCCAGAGATTCAAGACATTTCTGTTTCTCTTGAGATAGTCTTTTGGTGGGAATCTCAACTGAAAGAATTGGAAGTCTTTTGTGACATACATTAGTTTCGTTCTAACTGCACAGAACTGCTTTCGAATGGCCTTTCCATCATGTCAGTCACATAACAGTCTTGCAGCAAGAATCGTTCAGGTTTACATTCATTTAGACTGAATCTGAATTATCGATAGACCCAGAACTTCTAACTCTTGGTCACCCCTAAGACAGTTCGTTTGCCAATACCGAGAAAATATATTTGTACAGAAACAATGGTGTCCAACATCAGTCGTAATGTTCCTAGACTAAATGTGTAGCTCACCTCTGGTACAAAAATTCTTGTGCACACTCATTTCAATGTTTCTCTTTTGGTAGGGATTTTGACTATCCTTAAATCCAAATCTTCTTCAGTTAAAACATTTGGAAGACTGTGACTATAACTATTATTAAATTCTCTCGTTAGTTTCATTTTTGTTTTTGGATTGAATTTTTATTTGGTCTGTTTGTAGACCAATCTTCTTATTACTTCTTACATCCAATGACGATGATTTTTTAGCAGTTTCAAACATTCCTATATTGTGCATTACGATTTTTGTTCCATTGTTAAAGCCTGTGTGTAAGGTTTGTTGTGTGTGAAAGTATAAGAGTACGGGTAACGGCAGTACGCTTCCAGGTCTGTGCGAGTTGTCCTTGATTAGGTATGAATAATTCCATGATTGTGCTTTCATGAAATGTAAGATGCTACCTCGACTAAACAAGACCTCCATTTACCATTTAATATAAACACGGATCTATAAATTACCTTCCCTCTATTATTTCATTTTACATTCATAGTTGCTCGTTTCTCTAGTTCAGACTCTTCCAGATATTAATCATGCGCCATGTTTAATACCAAAACAAGTTTATTTATGTCAGACGAAATAAATCAGCCATTTATTGGTCTAGCAGGTATGATTTCGAAGATAAATCGGTTCATCCAGATGTACAAATTAATGTAAAAGAAGGAGTGTAGGGCTCAAACTCGCCTAGCCCTCAAACCTACTTACTCTAGAGTTTTTACTCTCCGATAATCCGTGTTTTCTATTTAAAACTGCCGGATTTTATCGAGAATATGGTCCAGGTTGGGCTTGCGGGCCCAGTCGATACTTTTATATTTGTAAGATTCTACATTGAGAAGACCAGATGTCTATATAATAATCTATATATGCTGACAACGCAGAATGTAGCGTAAGATGGCCCTCGTGGGATACATAAACCCCGAACAAATTCAATAATGCATCTATAGTCTCGCTTCAGCGTCTTGGAAGGCGGGGACGTTGCGATATCGAATGGATATTCGCTCGGGAGACCTGACCGTATGTTCATATGATGTTCCCATATTCCACTACAGTGAAAATAGTGAACACGTCTTTATAAATCATATAAATCGATGAGGATCTGACTACCGTCCGTTCTCTCTGCAACTCGACGTGTCGATGCTTTTCTATTTCTTATATAAAATTGTACTTTAAATCCAGATTATTTTCCTAAAAATTTTTGCCTCACTTTCCAAAGGAAAAATGTGAAAACTGTTACTTTAATTTAGATCCTCGTAACATTAGACTAATCGTTCTTAATATAGTCTATTTGAACAAAATTTTACTAGTTTCTATTTATTAAAAAATGTTCTTGTACTGAGTAAACTGAAAAACTAAACTATCATTTTTATTACAGAAAACGATCTCTATGTACGATACGGTAAGTCCATTTTAAAATAATTTTTTTAAAGTAAAGTTATAGTTTTTTAAATTATGCCCGAATTTTGTGTAGCCATTTTTAAATGCAAAAAAACGCAATCAAAATTTGAGATAAAGGAAAAAGTTAACCTATGTAAGAACAGATCTTTTTCCCTTTTGCCATTTTAAAAAGTACCTCTCCAGTCATAATAACATAAAATTACTCAAAGTATTATAACTTCTTTTTTAATGATACGGCTGACTGGTATCGTCATGAAATTGTCAACACGGATATGCCCGAGCACAACCACAATTGCCAATTTGCTGATTTTTTCCTCAGTTTTAAGGATTTTTAGGAATAGTTATTTTTCAGTATTCCAACTTTGTCAATTTATTTCTGCCTAATTTATATAGCTTAAATATTTAGCATGTAAGTCATTATCAATTATCAATTATTAGACTTGCCACCAAACATTACCAGATGTTCACAAAGGTAAAGCCGACCTGATTTTTTTGTAATCCCTTGAAAATTGTACATAGTCAATCAGCGTTTGAGCCTCCCAACAGGTGCTGTTTATAAATGAGATTCTGATATAAAGACTTTATTAACGAGAAATAAAAGTGACATGTGGAATGTCGCGGCTTAGTTTTTAATTTTCCTGTTCATTAAAAAATTACCGGTTGCGGCGAGAGCAAAAAAATTAATCCCAGGTCCGGGGTAATCCGGTACACTTTTAATTATATTTTGACGTGAAAAGAGAGTTTTAAGAGTGTGTTAATATGGGCTGTCAGAATTTGGAACAGGAGATTTAAACCGACACATGTTAAGGCAATGACATTGCGTGTCGAGCTAGTGGAACAACAACCGAACGGTCTCAGTTCTTGTAACATGTGCCGCCAGAGAGAGAGAGAGAGAGAGAGAGATCCCCGTTACGCTGTTAGGCACTGATTTTCCCGTTTTCCGGGGAGAATTCCGTATGCGGCACTTGTCTCGGTCTCCTTGGTGTTTTCTATTGGTTAACTATTGAATTATTTTTACTGCATCTATAGCTTCATAGAGAAACCGTGAATTCCCTGCGCTTCTCAAAATTTACCGCTCTTTCCAAACAAGAATACTGCCATATGATAAATATTTAATTACCTAATTAAACGATTATTTTCTGGGAAGTAAGTAAAACAAAGCTGTAAATAATTGGTCATACGGAAATAATGACATTTTAACAAGACGTTTACTTCGGAAAATCCGAAAGTGAAGTTAAATTTGCAGTAACGTATAAATAATCAATATCTAACAATCTGTTTAGCAATGTCTGTTAAATGTATGTCATTGACAGCCTTACCACACTAGAAATTAAAATTCCTATATGTTTGAAAATATATTTGTTGCACTTCTGTTCAACGTCATTAAATACCCTTAACAAAAATTTTACTGACCTTTCGATTCATTGAAATACATGTGATTTGAAATATTCGTCAGTAATCGCATAATCAAAGGAATATTACTTAGCAATAAATTTTTAACTAACATGAATCTACATTTTAAATAAGTGAGTGCCTCTGTTGTTTTGATTTACAGTGAATCAAACAAAAAAAAAGGAAAGAAAGACACGAGACTGTTATTAGTGTTAAACTTATCTTTATCTCTATAATGACTTGACGATTTTTTAAATTGTGCTCATGCAGATTTTCAAAAAAATAAAATTTTTTAACACATTTGCTAGGCTTCAAACGGTATATAGCAAAAATTTTACTGATCTTTCGATTTATTAAAAAATGTATAATTTCAAACAATCAAAGGAAATATTATTATAGCTAATAACAGCTCATATAATGCTTTTGGAATAGTTGTAACTGAATTTAATGTAAAAATGACAGAAGACAATGAAAAAAGAACTATATTAGAAAGTTTAGTAAATATATTTTAAATTGTCAATTTACGTGCTTCGAAATATAGATTTTCGATAAGTAATAAAAATGTTTACTGTTTTCAGGTTTTATAATGGAATATTATAAAGATTTTACTGATCTTTCGGTTCATTAAAATAGGGTACGTTATAGAGGGGTTCTTAATCGCAATTAAGTAGCTATAAACTCCAAACTAATAAGGAAATCGATAAAAGTTAGTTGTATTTCGAAAAATAATATTAACGTAGTCGGATTTAATTAAAAAATCGTCCTGAACGGATTTTAGCAAAGTTCTGATTGTAGCTTTGATTTGCAGTGAACCAGACCAATATGGGCGGCTTGGGAGGCGACAAGGACGCAAAAAAGAAACACACGAGGCCTACTTTCTCCGGACAGCAGATATTCGCACTGGAGAAAACCTTCGAACAAACCAAATATCTGGCAGGGCCAGAGCGAGCGAAACTAGCTTACGCCTTAGGGATGACCGAGTCCCAAGTGAAGGTAAGTTCGAGTTACTCACTCCTCGATGAGTTAACGACAGATTTACCGATGTTTCGATAAGGTTTTATTTTAACGAATTTACTTTATCGGAACGGGGCGGAGGAGAATTATCTTTTCTTCTCTTTCGTCCCGTATCAATCAGATCCGGAAATCCTAATAGCGATGACGATGTTTGTTATAAACAAGTGGCGCCCCCCACTGTATCTCGTCGCCCTAATTCAATTTGTCAGAAGATTATACGGCATAGCCGCACACCCTCTTTAGACAATACATCATACCGGGCACAGTTACCCCCCGCGCCCGCCGTTCCATTGACGGCCAACTGAGGGGAAGTAAGTCGGGCACTCATCCGCAATTGTATACAGTCTAATATCTGCGCTGTTGTATTACAACGTCGAAGAGAAAACCTTGGCATCGATTCACGTGGAATTTTACACTTTAAATTTGTCATCGGTCCCAAATAAATTTGGCAATACTTAAAAAAAACAGATGAAACAAAGAGATCGTTTTGTTGCCACGTTTTACTTAAGATTGTTTCATCAGTAGGGCTATCAGCTATTGAGCCGCGAGACATAGGCGTACGCATTATTTATTAAAAAGCAACAAGATAACAAAGACAACAGTATACTAAAGTGACGTGAACGTGAAAAGCATTCTGAGGTAACAGCTCAAGCATGTGTCGGTTGACCCACTTGGCACGCCATTGAATTGAGGCTCTCTCTGACAGCCTTACTAATTATAATACCTATATAAATTCATATTTTAAAAATATGGATGTATTTGTCAGTCCAAAATAAGCCTTTATTTAGATTTTCCAGAAAGTGAAGGTGCTTAATTCTACCGTTACGACCGCATTATTGGGGCGATACTCCGCATAAGATACCATACATTTAAGGACCCTGCTAAAGACCTACCAATTATTTTTAAGATCCATAGCGTCAAATTCTTTCTAGGATTTCAAATAACTTCGAGAACAACACATTAAGCAATTATATAAGTGAGATAGAAAGACTATACAGGGTGTAAGAAGTTTGAGTGCCATTACTTCAATATGAGAGTAATCATAAATGAACAAAAAAGTTGTATATTACAGGGGCGTAAGATTATGTTTTCAAAATACAGCGAGTATTAATATTGGGGAGTTTCATTACAACATGATAACAGCGCTTAACCTAACGCTACACAGCTGGTGCATACCACGTGTGCACGCGGCAGACTTGTCCTACGGAAAAAATGTAAACAACTATTATTGTGAAACATCAAACATCAAGAAAAGGAAATAGTAATACGCAAAAAACACTCAGATACGGTCCAATTCCAGATACCAACTGAATTACGTATTTCTGGACAGCTTACCACCTCGTGTTATCCGCCGCGCCGTTGTCACATTGCTCAATATGAATTTTATCGTATTTTAAATTTATTACAACGCTAATTATTTTTTAAAATTAGGCATAAAGAAGATAAAAATAGTGATTTTATGGTATTCTATGCACGCAGTTATGTTAATAATCCTTAATTAATCGAATTTTTGTACATTGAGTTGGAGCTTTTAGGAGAGTTTAGGACCCATGTTATATGAGGTTTTTTTGTTTATTTTAATGTATTCTATCGTCTGTTACAATTAGGGCAGTCAAACTTCTGACACCCTGTATGTTTATACGTTACTTCCGGTGGCAAATTTTTAATGTTATTTTTCAATATTTCACTTTTTTCAGCCTAATTAGAGGGTAAAACCCTGTTCAAAACTGATTTTTTTAATTCATGCAAATCTTGTGGAAAAAATTACAGAAAAGTACTGACGGCTGACCGGGTGCGGTTTTAATCCATTGAAATTTTTCAGTCGCCTGTGGCTCATATTAGGCGGGATATGTCAAAATCGGCGTCGGGTGCAATGAGTGAGCGGTTTTTAAGAGACACCGGGGGCGCGGGCGGCCGGAAAAATGTGGATTTAATTGATTCCGCAAAGATCTAATTACGAGCCGAGTTATGCGGATGACGGCGGATGAAATCTCAATATTAGACGTATTATTTTTTGTGAGCACGGAGGCTTATATTCAAATCTCGGTGGCTAGAGATTCAATAAAAATGCAAATTTAGAGAGTAACAAAAGGGGGCATTTACACTTGTCGAAAGCGTTCGTCAAAGCGGGCGGGAATTCCGCGCACACCGTTTTCATTAATTCCGAACATATCGTAGAAACACGCGTTGCCACCGAATTACTCATGGGGGGACGGTGATCCGGCCCTATTCTAACCCCACGATATACTTTAACTTAATCGGATGGATTCATTTCGAACGGACCGATATATTGCGGTGTCGCACTAATCGCCTGGATGACGGTTTTCAATACGCTCGACTTAAGGCTAACCGGATATTTAACATATTTGTATTAGATTTATAATTGAAAAATTATCATATTCATTACGTTTCCATTCGCTCGCTTCACTTCTCTCGTCCCGACTCCTTTCAAATAAGGATTTTTTCCGGAACCCGTAAATCCTCGTTCATCCGATCCTGACATAACCTCACCACAGAGTCAACTGCACGTTCTGAACGCCATCGCGCGAAAAAACACGTAAGCTTTGTTTACGCAGCGAATTGACAGTTTGAAACTGTTTTTATTTACTACGCATTTGTTAAACTTCAAACAGTGCACAAGCAAAAATTTTACTGATCTTTCGATTCATTAAAAATGGGTATAATTCCAAATATTATGTAAAAAGAAATATTAGCAATAAATTTTTAGTTAAGATGAATCTCTATTTTTGTATTTAAAAATCTGGAGCCCTCTGTTTTGATTTATAGTGAATTAAATCAATATGGCACCAAGGAGGCAGAGACAAAAAAAACAGAAAGTTATTAGTGTTAAATCTATATTTATATCCGTCAATCTAAAATTTTCTCTGTATTGACTTCGAAAGTTTAGTAAATATTTTTTAAACTGTCATCCTACAACTCAGAAATACAGATTATCAAAATTTATGAAGATTTGTTACACTTCTGTTAGATTCTAAACAGTGTATATTAATTGAGCAAAAATTTTACTGATTTTTCGATTAATTAAAAATAGGTATAATTTCAAATATCATATAAAAACAAACATTAGCAATAAATTTTTAGTTAAGATGAATCTCTATTGTTGTATTTAAAAATCTGGAGTCCTCTGTTTTGATTTTATAGTGAATTAAATCAATATAGGACCAAGGAGGCAGAGAAAACAAGCAGACAGCTATTAGTGTTAAATCTATATTTATATCCCGTCAATCTGAAATTTTCTCTGTATTGACTTCGAAAGTTCAGTAAATATTTTTTAAATTATCATCCTACAACTCACAAATACAGATTTTCAAAATATATGAAAATTTGTTACACTTTTGTAGGTTCTAAACAGTGTATATTAATCGAGCAAAAATTTTACTGATCTTTCGATTCATTGAAGATAGGTATAATTTAAAATATCATATAAATAATAAATAATAACAATAAATTTTTAGATAAGATGAATCTCTATTTTTGTATTTAAAAATCTGGAGACAAAGAAAACAGACAGCTATTGGTGTTAAACTTATGTTTATACCGGTCAATTTGAAATTTCATCTGTATTAACGAAAGTTTAGTAAATATTTTTTAAATTGTCATCCTACAACTCAAAAATACAGATTATCAAAACTTATGAAAATTTCTCACACTTTTGTTAGGTTGTAAACAGTGTATATTAATCGAGCAAAAATTTTACTGACCTTTCGATTAATTAAAAAGGCATAATTTCAAATATTCGCCTATAATCATAATCAAAGGAAATATTATCTAACTGAAAATTTTTAGCTAATGCGAGCCCATAAGTATTTTAAATTCATTTTAATTAATATAATTTATAAATAATTCCCATTTATTTGGATCTCTTTGTTCTGATTTTGTACCTTTGATTTACAGTGATTCAAATCAACGTTGTAAATTTTGCGCTGTTGTTTAGATTGACATTGCACATTTAAGACTGAAATAAGGGTAACAATCTGACAAAATATTTTTTTCTGTAATATTAAAAATTTTAGAGTTACTTCCGATTTGTTCAAATGTGATAAGATTATTAAGATTATTAGGAAATTTTCCACATAAAATCGAAAAGGCCCGTTTATAATATAAACGAAGTAGTATCGCAAAAATTATAGAATAAGACTCAAAACGGTGGTTGTTTCTTTTAAAAAATCAAGGGAATGGCATTATAAATTTAAGTATTTCTTAGCTTAATTAATATCTATTCCAAAAAGGGTAGTTAAAACATAATATAATTAAGAGAATTACACTCCCTGATGTTTGTTTGGGGGGCGGAGGGGAGGGTTCCGGCCGTTCCACTCGCAGCTTAACGAAGCACACCAGTCCAGATTCCTGCTAAGTTATTAATTCTCGGGAGAGCTTTTTATTTAGCATTTTTATTTAATCTGAGCGCCGTTTTATTATCATAAAACATTCCGCATTTTTATAAATTAAATCCTTGCTTGAGACTGACGCGGAAAGAAAGAGGGAATTCTCTTTGATGCGAGTAAATAAATACTTAGAGGAGCGGCTACATCGAAAAATTCATCTTGAAGTAATAAATTTAAGAGTAACCCATCAAATTTTACGACACTTTTGAACGTATGGTCAATTTAAAAGTTTAGTTGGATAAAATAATTACGTAATTTTTTGTTTTCGATGTAAGCGTCGCGGGCAGAGAGAGGCCTGTTCGGCGTCCTATTTCGCCCCTTCCAGGGCGGCGAGGCGTCCCTAAAACCGCGGGCGTGTAGCGCTTCATTACTCTAAAGGGACGCCGGGGAATAGAGCAAAAAATAATCTGGACAAACTCTTCCGGAGTTCCAGTTCCAGCCGCCGAGGAGATCATCGTAAAACTCGACTAAATGCCCACTTTTTAACATCTCCCTAACTTCATTACCTTGGCTGGGAATTAAAAATTAATTTTATCTTTGTTACAAGTTTAATTAAAGCAGAATGAATGACTGGCGCAGCGGGTGTCGAATTTCACTTCAACTCTTTTGAAGATTATCTCGGCCCCGGCGACACAAAAAATGTAATTAAAGCTTAACAGCGCCCCGCGCCATGCCACAATATACCAGGTTTGTTGATACGCAAGAACCGAAACTGTTGAAATTATATCTTTATATCCGTCGATGTCAAAATTTCTATATTTGGCTTCAAAAGGTCAGCAAATATTTTTTAAAATGACGTACAAACATTTGATGCACTTTTATCAGACTTTAACGGGTATATACTAACAAGCAAATTTTTTACTGATCTTTCGATTCATAAAAAAAGTATTTATAGATAAATTACAAATTTTGACTTGTATGGAATATTCAAAGAAGTTTTTTTTATCTTATAATAAATAAAAGCTTAATTTTAACTATATTTGGAATCCACGATGTTGAATTCAATTTAAAAATTATCACAAACGGTTTGCAGCGCTATTTTGATTGACAGGAGACAAAACAACACATGATATTTATTGTTAAGCTTATCCTCATATCCGTTGATGTGAAAATTTCTATATTGATTTCGAAAGTTCGGAAAATATTTTGTAAACTGTTATACTTCATGGAAATGCTGATTTTTAAAACACATAAAAACTGATTTAACTTTTATTAGACTTTAAACAAGTGAAAACTATCAAGTAAAATTTTTACTCATCTTTCAAGTCACTATTATCTTTTCAATAGTGGTATATTCAAAAGGGATTTTGATGGCAAATATATTTTCAAAGAACACACATTAAGCCAAGTACGTTTATTAGACATCTAAAACTGTCTAATCATCTAAAATTTACACCGGTTATAAAAAGACATCGAATATTTGTCTAAACTAACCTATCACAGTTTAAAATTCGACACCATTGGGAATATCACGGGGAATATTAATATAAGTAAATTTTTTACCTATCTTTCGATTCTTTAACAAAATACAAAACTTCAAATTTGAACCACCAATATAATCAAAAACGTACAGTTTTTGATACCGACAGTAAGTAAACATTTTTACTGACCTTTCGATTGAAAAAGTATAAAACATTTCGCAGTTAAAACCTATCGATAATTATTAAACGACGAGATTACAAAAATACAACCACCAAGCGATGGAATAAAAAATTCATCGGCTTCCAAATTCCGCAGAGTACCGACGTCACCGATTACGATGGAAAATGATTATGTTATCTGAATTATACCCGATTAACCACGAGCCATGTTTTTATTGATGCCATTTTCATTAGTCTACGTGATTTGAATGTTATTAGATTATTGATTGGCGATGGCAATAATAATTAGAACTTACGCGTTTAATGATGTTGGAAATGGAATAATTGAAAGATAATTCCGACGACAAGAGCATGCCAGTCAGTACTGTTGCGGCTTTCGTCGCTGTCATATTCGATTATTGCAAAGATTAAATAGTCGGTACTGACCATTAACCTAAAAATTGTTCATAAATAATTGGTACTGTTGTTTCTTTCATGGGGATTCTTAGAAATGTACAAAAAAGAGTGAAGTATTCATTCTCGTTTTTTCTAATGTTTACTTTGTTAGCACTACTTTTGAATGAATTACTCAATATTTACCAAATTTACTGGAATTTTTAGTACGTTTGAACTTGCACCTGAAGGGGCGTTTAAAAAGACATAAATCACCTCGTGGAATGTCTTATTTGTTTCTTTTATGACTTTACAATAGTTTATTTTTATGAACGAAAATATTTCTGTACTTTAAATAGTTCCAGGGTGCGTATCTTCAATACAAGCCTCTAATATTCATAATGAAGCGTAGGAGGCCTTGGTACAGCGCGTCGATACTATCAATTGTTTTTTTATTCGCAGTGTGGGATTATAACTACCCCCCCGACCGGCCTCGTGTAGAAGCGAACGCAGAAAGCGCGATAAATATTAAAACTGAAACGAAATTGCAGTGCAGCCATCAAACCGTAATATTTACCGAATTCAATTAACTGATATATCGTATATAAATTTCCCCTTACGGCAATGACATTCGGTGTTTCGGTGGGTTGAGTTGGTTAGCGCCCGGTTGGGGACCGGTTTGGGCCGCCATTCGCCATTGCTGTCTGTCGGGCTCTCGATCCATCATCCCCTGACACATATATGGAATTTTATTTTGCGGTATCGATGCATCGGTGTGAGAATCCCGGAAGCGTGACGCCGACGCCGTCCTTCGTTGCCCACAGCCAAGCCTCCGAAAATAAATTATTTTTTTCCAAACGCGTCCCAAAAAAAAACAAGAATTCTTACTTAAAAGAAAGAAACACCAACACTTCCAGGAACGGTTTCAATAACAATAAAAACAAAATAAACAAAATAACGACACAACGAGCTCGAACCACATTATTAATTAATTTATTGACACGCGACAGCGTACCGAGATTCAGGGAATGCGCGATCCATAGCAAAATTTGAAATGACTTTATCCATTATTAAATTAACCCGAGACTCTAAATCTAAGTAGACTACTCAATGTAGAACCCAAGAAAAAACTGTCTGTTTTTTCGGAGATCTCTCCTGAATTCGACACCTCGCTTCGACACGCCCATTTCTTGAGTCCAGACGCTTCTGTTCTTATCTTACTGGCGGGAACCCTGAATATCGGAACGCTTTGGCATATCTATGCCATGTTAATAGCTATCTAATGGACTGAATTTACATTTATATAAATAATTCTGTGACTAACTGGACTTAGAAGTAACCCTAGCCTTCCTCTACTGACTGCGTGTAGCAATACGGGACGGATTAGTCAATCTTATTTAATCTGTTCTTATAGCTTGGAAAATCCGCCTAAAAACCAGCTATTTGATCTATTATTCTTTTCCAATTATTATCAATTTAACAACTTATTTAAATTTCTTGGAATTCCTACGTGTTCTTTTGAATGCATTTCGCGCGTTATTAGAAATATCGATTTTTTTCTTTATACCAGATGTTCAACACATGGTCCCGACGATCTAAGTGAACTTGTTAAAAAAAAATACTGCTAAATATCATGAAGTCTTATCCGAAAGACGGTCTTGTGGCGACGCTAACCCTACTTGAGAGCCCTTAACTTTTCGATAAATTAGTGTTGATAGAAATATTTTACTTTTTGACCCATCCGTTCCGAGAACTAATAAATAAATTACCACGCACCGCTAACGTGGTGTGACGTCACAACGTGGCTTCCGCGCGTTTTCCAGAGCTCCGTTTTCATTAATTACTTCGTTGAAAAAAAATCTTGATTTTTTGCACGTCAACCAACTACGAAGTGTGCTTTTTCAACATGGGCGTAGGTAACTTGAGGGGAGCACGGCCCACTCCAGAAAAAAAAGATACAAAAATGTATTTCTCATTTCGGTAAGTCGCTGACTGCGAGATTTTTTTTAGAATTAGAAGAAAGTGTTTAGGTTTTGACACCCCCCAAGCAAAAATGCTAGCTACGCCCATGTTTCTGAATATGAATTTAAAAAAATATACCAAGTAAGATTAGTCGCCTCCCAGTACGGGAAAATATTTTCGGAGGCGACCGAGCTTACGCGCCCGGGAACGTAGTCCGGCTCTTCGCGGAATGACGGTTTGATTTATTGTTGACGTCGCTAATCTACGTGACATATATATGTTTTTATTGTTTGCGAGCGTCCGGTTTTATAATTTCAGATAAAATCTGTATGAATTACACGAGCCGGCAGGGGCCGCCCGGACTCCGGTCCCACCCTAATCCCCGGTCTCTATGTAAATGCAGGGTCATTAGTGTGTCGTTAACCGTTAACGTAAGGCGACCGAATCGATTAACGCTAAGTGACTGCGTAATTAGCTGTACATGCTGGCGCTCTGCTGCGGAATGCGCTGCCCGCGACCCCTGGGCCTCAATCTCAACCCCTAACTGGCCAAATTAAGGGCCACTCACTTCCAATTTGTTCCGACGCCCCCGGCACGCCGGCCTCTCTCTCCTACGGCTCGGGCTTTTTAAATTACTTCCGAACGCGATGAAAACCGTGGGCTGGATTCCGCCGCTCAAAATTGCGGTGTCTCTTTCTCCTCCTTTTTTTAACGCTTGTACGAGGGCGCCACCGAAATTTAATAACAATAATACGTTTCCGGATAATGATGCAGTACCCACGAATTTCGAGTTAATCAATAAATATTTGCAAGCTATACAAAAATTTTGAATGCTAATTGCAACAACGCCGCTGCTGAACAGAAAATTCACCCCAGTTTCGAATGTTGAAAATTGAAAAATTTTCCGAATATTAAGGAATTCGAACCAGGAAACTGTAAGAAAAACCAAAGTGCTAGACTACAAGTCGATCATCCAATCGGCGAGAATCAGAAGATGGGTAAAATCAAGCAAGTCCAATTAAAACGGATTTCGTTATAGGACCTCTGCGGATCCATCAAGGACTGTGATGGAACGTCGACCCTGACTCCTCACCGTTTATTAACCAGGGACGGAACCTGACCAGTACACTTAGTACGTTTTAAATTATTGACATTTTGCGTTGTATAAAGCCTTTGCAAATCAATTTTAATAATTTAAAACCTTGTTAAAAAAATTTTTGCGAGCACACTGCTCCCGGCCTTGTTCAATCGCTCTTGTCCAAACATTGCGCAATCCAGCGCAAGGGATAAAATAGAAGCTGACTAAAATTCTTAGGTACTCAGAAAGCTCCAAAAGCTTTCAAAATTTCAAGTAATCATAGGAGACCTCGAAATCAGTGACTAAAAGACAGTATTCGAATTTGTTGTTGTTGATTTTACCCCAGAATTTATCCGTGAAACGGCCAGGAATGTTACGAGAAAGCCAAAATAACAGCCAGATTCGAATCCGAAGAGGCTGGACATCAAGATCTCAACGGAATAGCAATACCCGAAAATTCGCGGAGCCACCCCGAAGTGTGATCGAACGTCGACTCTGGGATCTTGTAACTACAATAATAATAACCAGAGCGGAAATTTTTTAGCTTTTTATGTAGCCTATCTTTCAGAAGTGGATAAAAATGGACGGTAGGTGCCACATTTTTACGATATCTTAAAAGCCCTTCGAGATATCTAATTCATATTTTAAACTTAAGACCCCGAAATTATCACAGAAAGATTTATTTATCGCCGCCTTGAAAACATGTGTTAAATCGTAAATTAAACGCTGAAATACAGCTCTTGCGCCGAATACAATATTACGTTAACTAATTAATTAAATTATTTTCTATTAATCGGCAAACGTTCGTTAGACTCGTGTTCGATGGTGCAACGAAACAGAGGTACAGCGGTTTTGGCGAGGCAGCCATGTTTCAGAGTGAGACGCAATTAATAAAAGTTTTATCGGATTGAGCTGACGGCACAGTGGCGTCACGGACGAGACTCGGGCCTCCAAGGGTGGAAAATGGGGCGGAGCCATTCTTTGATAGAAATGAAGGGGTGCAAATATATCAACCTTCCGCAAAACTGCTAAACATCTAAACACGGGCTATATGTTTTCAGCGATTTCTGTACAACAGGCCCATTATATATTAAATTTGCGAATTACACGGTATTTTAGAGCCATAGTAGAACGATAAATCATCTAAATAGGGTCTGGGAGTTAATACTGCCATAAGCAACGCAGAACCAACCCGGCGCGCGATGTTTACCGAATACCGTCGAGAGAGGATGCCATCAATTAAACCAAAGATGCTGCAGTGATGTTATCTTCCTACAAACAATCGTTTCCCCTATGAGTTTAATCAATATTCTCATCCCATCTGAATAAAGTACACGTTTTTTCAATAATCCGCGCAACTGAAACACCTATAAAATATTTCACTTATCTCACAATCAGTCTGATTGAAAACATCTTTATGTTCCTGTTTTATCTTATATTGTTCGCTTTTCAGTTTAAATTCAATTATCAATTATTCTTCTGCACATTACTAAACAGTGTATTTGCTGTATAAAGACAATGCTCGTCATCAGTGACCACGACGTTTTAAAAACATCGCCGATAATCGTCCATCACCGCCAGTGAGAACAAAAACGTTTCAAAATTACTTTTATTAATACCTTCACGTTTTATAACGTTTAAATGTAATATTTAGGCACTCATAGGAGTTAATTAAAATTATATTTTGTGTATTTTTTTGTGCTTTTATAACGTTTATTTTTAACGTTTACGCTACCTATCCAACAACGTTGTTCTTAAGCCACATTTAAACGTTGAATTATTTAAATAATTCAATTCATTTAACCTAAAACTTAACGTCTTGCACTTGACTTTAATTTGTTCAATTTTACCACGTTTTATAACGTTTAATTGCAACGTTTGCGCAATCTACCCTGCTATAAATAATGATCACACAGAGTTAATTAAAATTGTAATTTTTATGTAATTTTTATGACGTTTAATTTTCCCTGTTTGTATAACGTTTAATTTCAACGTTTCCTTTTAATTAAAAACGTTATATAATCAACCGTCGACGTTATACCAACCAAAATTAACGTTATTTAAACCGTGATGAGGACATCATTGGGGTATCGAACTCGCTGTTTGTGGCCTTGACCATTTTAAAACAACAATCTTGATGCGAATGTCTTTAAGGGTGTCTCTGTTGTTGCAGGTATGGTTCCAGAACAGGCGCACAAAATGGAGGAAAAAGCACGCGGCCGAAATGGCCACGGCAAAGCGAAAACAGGAGGTGCTGGACAACCAGACGGACGAAAACAGCGACATAATATCGGATACTGAGGAGGAGCACGTAGCGAAGCGACAAAACCTCCAATGAGGCCGTACCGGACAGTTTAACAAAACGTGGAGAGAAGACTCTTGTTGTAAATATTAAATTAGTGATCTCAGTGTTTTGTGAAACGTGCGTTTACAAAAGACGTCCCCAACGCGCACGCGCACCTTGTAAAAATGTTATATATCTAAAAGTATATATATATGTATACGTGCTATTTAATACTATTTTCGAAAGAAGTCAAACTGTGTATAATTTCAGCTTTGATTTAAGAGATCTAAGTACTTTAAAAAAATTGTACACGTTGCCGTATGCATAGTACTTGGCTTATTTTCTTTCAATGAACCGGGTGGTATTTTTTCAACACGTTAATGATATGAAAAGTTTTAAAAAAATATTATTTATTGTACAGTGATAAAAAATACCATCCCGACGTTCCTATTGAGATTTGTTTCTGGACAAAATGGCAGCTCTAAGTGGGCGACGGTTTTAGATTTGTGTAAAAAGAACGTGCAATCTTTATAATATAGTCCGCTGCAGTTTTGCAGCTAATATTATGTATATTGAAAACTGTATTTGTAATATTTAAATAAATATGTTCAGTGATTTCCTCAGCATCTCTTTTATTTCTCGAATTCACCACAAAAATACGAAAAAGTGCCTTGAAGACCAATAGTTAGAAAGAGTTTGTACGCCACTGACTTGTTTGTGAAAAAAAGGTAAGTACTCACTTAAATACAAAAATATTGTTCACCATAACTTCAATATTTGAAAGATCAGTACAAAAAGAAATGGTATAAAGCAATAGTTGCGACAAATCTGCATACATTTAAATTTTATTTAAAAATCTCAAATTTCAATACACTTTGGCACATTTTTCATAGTAAGATTAAACGTTTGTCATTAACTAAATTGTAAATTTATTTATCGTTTATTAGCAAGTGTTTTTTTTTAACTCTGCAAAATTTTATGTTATACAACGTTTACATGTAATTTATATTTGAACGTTTCAAGATTTATAACAAGTTGTCGGTAAGAATTTATTTATATTATTTCAAATATCGAGGAAAAAAATGTGTTAAAAATCATTGTTTAAAAGTCAACATTATAAAGATGTTAAAGAATTAAACGTTCTCGAAGTGGTTATAAACGTTTGACAAACGTTTTGAACTGAGAACTTCCGGTTCTCATATTAAATATGTCTTTACATTTTATAAACATTTATAAACGTTTATTTAGAGCAATATTAAACGTTTATCCGCGTAGGTATAAACGTTTGACAAAAGAGAAAAATAAGTTTTGAAAATGATAATTTAAAAATCGCAAAAAATTCGAGTACATACACGTTTCTCAAAATAAACGTTTTAACGTTTTTCACAGCAGTATTAAACGTTTATAGAAGTAGATATAAACGTTTGGCAAACGTTCTGACATTAAGACTTGCAAGTTAAATGATATGATTAAATATTTCTGCACTAATTATTAACAAGAGTTTATATAAACGTTTCTATAAAATTGTGCAAAATTTTATGCGTTATATTTTATGTGTTATATGCGTTATATCTTACATTTAAACGTTTGAAGATTTATATCAAATTATAGGTATAACATTAGATATTTTAAAAATTGAAAAAACGAATGGTTTGAGAATTATTATTTAAACGTCCAAATAATTTCGAATACGGTTAGGAACGTGAGAGACGTTTATCAGAGCAGTATTAAACGTTTATCGAAGTGGGTATAAACGTTTGACAAACGTTATGAAATGGAAATTTAGTGAAGTCATAGCAATCAATATTTTATGTGTTTATGTAAATATTTCTAAATGAATGCAATATTTTATACGTTATATAACGTTTATATGTAAGAATCTAAATAAATTAATATCTACTGTTGATATGAGAAATTTAATGCTAATTAATTAGTCCAAGGTTACGGTTTATTTTTTTAAGTGTTTGTTTGATGAAGGGCAATTTTAACAGAATCTAGATGAATGGCGGAGGCGAGTTATCATGGTGGATTCATTTTTTCATTTATCTGAAAGAAATTGAGCGTGAACGGGTGAACGGGAAGGAAAAAAATGTAGTAGTCGAATGATGTGGTATGTTGAGTCTGAAGTAGTAGGGATGGGATAGCGTCGGCGTCGGAATCATAGCCAGGAGATGGCGACGTCGCCAAGGCAACGTTCCGGCGCCTCACCACCTATTCTCCACCCCTCTTAGCATTCCAGATAAATCAAGCGGCATATCTTACACGAAAAACTTGGGATTTACATATGTACACAACATGACAGAGATGGCTTTCCGCATTTTTATCTTCAAATGAGATTGTAACTATAAAACGTTTACATTTTTGTGTATTTGAATTGTTTTTATCTGTTTGCTTCTATTCACTTTTTCCGCTCGTTGCGCGGCTTGCGATTTACAAGTAGACGAATTTTGCATACTATTCGTATCTTGCTCGGAGCACCGATTATTGTTATTCGCCCGTGAAATCCCAGGGACAAACGCCCGATTCAATTGACGCTTTTTTTTGTTAAACAAAATGATTCAGTTTTCTCGGTGTAGCCGATATTCCGGCGCAAAAATTGATCCAACCGAATTTACAAAAATTCCGCGTTGATGTTTCCGTTGAATAAATTTCAGTTTACAACATAAAAATGATCTCTTTCATGGCCCTAGCCTCAAAATATTCGCGTAACGACGGCAGCCAACGAGGGGTGGAAATTGCTCTTTATACCTCTGCAAGAGAATTCCAGGGGCGCAGATTTTATTAAGCCATTAAATATATTAGCTACATTTAGTGAACAATGTTAAACGGAGGAATTGCTAATAATTTTTACGATGAATGGAATTACATTCATTAAGGGCTTAGTTCACTCACTTCCTTAAAGGTAACATAACCTCACCGCTAAAAAGGGCTACGTTTATTTACATTTAATTAATCGATAGAAGCGTATATGAATCAAGATTTTAGACGCCGCCCTGTAGGCCAGTATCAGACGCTGGTTATGTGGTAAGTTTGGAAGAGAAATATCACCGAGAGTGTTATAATAACATATAAATGTATAAGACATTAATTATTTACATGACAAAACGTTAAGACCGGTAGTGTCGGCTATTCAAGGCTTAAAACGACGCGGTTAGAAGCTAAAATATGCTTTATAGTAACTCAGATTTCAGCTCTTGTTGCTCTACAACGTAGAGGCGATTTTGATGTCTCGAATGGTTGTATAGTGCCTTGTAACTCTGGCTGTTTGTTTTTTTGGACGTGAGCCTTCATATTATCCATATTTATCTTCTTATAGAGTTACCTTTGGAGTTTAGTGAAAATCATTAAGCTGTTCAGAAGTCTCAGCCGGAACGACTGTGAATATTGTAAAAAAAAATTCGAAAAATATATATATTTTTTTCGACATTTAACATGTTTTGATGAAAAAAAAATGGATTTTTGCGAAGAAAATATTTTCAATTTAAACAATATTAATAAGAGACGTAAAATTTATCATTTAATTGATTTTTAGCAAGTGACAATTTCAATTTAGACATTCGGATCACAGTGCAAGAAAAATCGCAGCGGTTTGAACTCTTGAGAGTTTATTTTGGATGCTTTGAGGTTGAAAAACCAAAAATATCCTTATAGACCAGGGCGGATCTGTCGAAATATCCCACTTCTTGGATGTAAGAGGGGGCAAGCTAATTTTTGCTGAAATACCTTCAGTACAACTCAAAAAATTGCAAAAATGTTTAAAAAATTTAAATATATACCTATTTTGTCTGAGTTTTTACTTCTTTCTATCTTGAAACCAATGCATTTTGGAAGAATATTGAAGAGGAAAAAAGTTTTAGAATTGAATTTTGCACAAAATACTGTAAGTTAAAAATGTTTAAATTTATTACCTATGCTGCAAAATAGCAATAATTGATGAAAAAAAGGCAAAATAATCAAGTTTTTTGGATAATTTTTTTAATATTTTAATTGCTTCGAGGGCATTCTAATTTTGATAAAAAAACTTTTAGAGTATAATAAAACAACACACCAAATTTCATTAAAATTGGTTCTAGTTTCTGCAAAATTATTTTTGAAAAAAATTTTCGAATTTTCTAAATGTTGCACAGCCTCAAATAAAGCATCTAGATACTTGAAAAATTTTTCACATAGAAAAGACCGCTCAACCTTTCAAATGGTTTTTGAAAAATTGAAATCGGTTGATTTTTTGAATTTTTTAAAGTTAACATCCTTTTTTTATATTTAAACAATTAGATTACATTTATTAATTTGCAATTTAGTTTTTTCAAAAATTATAATTTTAAAGTACTCGGAAAGACGCTTCTTTTAAAGAAAAAAAGTTAAATTCCGCTAATTGGTTCTCGAGATATAGCGGTCAAAGTTTATCGGCATTTGCCGTTAATTTATAAACAATTTAGCAATAATTTTTGATCCAGTGGCTTAGTTTTTCCGAGTTCTAAGCTGGAAAAAAATTTCATATCCATAAACTATTGGCAACATAGATAAATCAGCGGAAAAGCTGTCGCTCGCACACGCGAAAAGTGGGGGAGGGGCCTTTCGCTCCGAGACTGAAATTGAAGGTTCAAAATGCGAACATACGAAAAAAATTGATAAATGTAATCTAATTGTTTAAAAATAAAAAAAGGATGTTAACTTTAAAAAATTCAAAAAATCAACCGATTTCAATTTTTCAAAAACTATTTGAAAGGTTGAGCGGTCTTTTCTATGTGAAAAAATTTTCAAGTATCTAGACGCTTTATTTGAGGCTGTGCAACATTTTGAAAATTCGAAATTTTTTTTTTTTCAAAAAATTATTTTGCGAAAACTATAGAACCGATTTTTAATGAAATTTGATGTATTGTTTTATTATACTCTAAAGTTTTTTTACCAAAATTAGAATACCCCCGGAGCAATTAAAATATTTTAAAAAAATTATCCCAAAAACTTGATTATTTTGCCTTTTTTGCAATTTTGAAAATGTTCCGGACCTGGCCAGATCTAGAGATCTACACTTTTATTATGTGAGTTCTAGTGAAGGTAATCTAGAAAAAATTGCTTGCCCCCTCTCACATCCACCTCAAAACAGATCCGCCCTGGTCTATTAGTCTATTCATTATTTGGAAAGTTTAGCGAAAACCCTTAAATACGCAGTTTTTACCCTTTTTGTATCAAGTTCCTTGCATCGATTTTTTTTTTATCAAACAAACAATAAGAAGGTCTTACAGAGGATATTTTGAAATGATCAAAACTCTGCTTAGGTTTTCTGTACGATCATTAGTTCTCGAATATTAGTTATCAAAACCAAAATGGTCAGTTTTACTTGTAACGAAAACAACTCAGCTACAAGTCACCGTAAAAAGCTGAAATTGAGGGGGATGAATCAAACTAAATGAGTTGACAGGTGGGATTGCCAAAAATAAAAATATTGAAGCCCGTGGGCCATTCGAAAGGGAAGCAAAATTTTGAAATTCACTTAAAAATTTAAGATTTAGGATTTAGGATTTCTACATTTTTTTAAATTAGAATTATGTTTCATTTTTTTAAGAGGATTTTTGGACACACACAACAATAATATGATTGATTTAAATGCTTATATCGTCTAAAATTTGGTTAATGTTTAATATTTTTATTAATTAATAATAATAATTTAAAAAAAGAAAAAAGCCAATGAATAAAGTCTATTTATGTAGTATTTGCTTCATACTTAAAAGTATAAAAGTAAAAGAGTCAAAAATATTGTCTGTATTTTTTTGAAAAACCGAAAATAAAAAGTTATGATAAATTTCGCGAACCTTTCGAATAAGGCAGGGCTAATAAACTGGCTGTGTCACCCCGGTCGGCCGCCATATATAAATTATTTAATTTTCACCCATCACTCCATGAAGGGAACCCCGAGGGCGCGGCGCGCCGTCACTGGGACCGTATCATTAGGGTGTTCCAGCCCTCGGACCAACAATTTAATTATATTCTTGATTTACGAGATACCAACTGCAGATAAGTTAGGTATCACAATTAAACTTCATTATAACTATGCATCTCTTTAAATAAACGTGTCGCTAATGCCGCCGGGGGCTGATACCAAGATGTACTTTTAATGCGACCGTTTATAACGCTGGCCCGTTTTGCGAAATGACCCATGTAAATTCACTTAGCAGATTCCCCCGTTCCGTATACACGTATATACACATTTCCGTCGTCCTTTTCTCAACCGGATTCGGTTCTCTCTTTAATTATAAAGGCCTAATTGTGCCCGCATGTGTTGTGACCGCAGATTTTATGGCCCCCCAAGAAAAAACTAATTTTTTAAAACTCGCAGATGTATTAAACTGTATCTTGCCCTTACCCGTTCGTTTGTAATCCCTTTATTGCTAAATTATATCAGACTCGCGGAAGAATAACTATCAATTACGTTTTATATTTCTCAACGGATACGTCACAGTTAATCTGTGCATTAATAATGAGGTCGCAGGTGTAAATTATCCATAAATTCGATTAAACTATGGAACGGAATTAGACTTGCATCGTATTAAAACAAATATTCGGATTTAAGCTTGTGATGAGCCGTCATTCCATCTGAATCTAGAATAATCATATAACGAGACGACAGAGATATAAATGAGATGACTTTCAGCCAATTTACATGATAAATTGGATCAATATTTCTTTCTATAAAAATATTTATTCAAGGAATGAAGCTTAGGGAGTAAAACAACGGTCACAGGCGCAACTTGCACGGGATACTCTATACCGAGAAAAGTGTTCATCCGTAAAATTCCACGTTTTCAAATTTGCAACAGACGCTTTCAGTGTTACGTCACATATTTAGGCAACCCGCAACAAACTGTCATAGTTGAAATTTTGTACAGACCGAATCTGACCCTTGTGTACTATTTATATAGCAACAACTTCAAATTAATTATTTTTATAAGGATTTAGAAGTATTTAAGAACAGCCAACATGTGTTACAAAAAACGTTATAAAATGAATAATCCTAAATTTAAATAAAGTAAAAATTTAACATTAGCCATGTTATTCCTAACGCGCATGCTCGCGAAGAATGGCCTCCTACGTGGGTGAGTTCTTGTTGATTTGTCATCGCTGTCATCTTTAGCGCATTTTCTCTTCTTTTGTTTAATCTTGGCATTTTCTAGTTCTACCAAATATTTTTTTTGTTTTTTCTTGTGCTGTGTCAGTCTGTTTATCGAGTGGTTTTTCCTTCAAGTGGTTTATTATAGACGTACTCTTAACCAAAACCAAACTTTTCTTGAATGATATCCCTTTGAGAGGCTACTTCGCTTACATGAAATTATCTTTAATGCGCATGCTCAGTAACATTGATATAATTACTATAAAAGTCAATATTCTATAAATTCAAAAATTCTGATTCCTTTAGTTTGCTACTTACTTGGGGTTTGAAACTTCTTAAATATTTCTAATATTGCCAGACTATCGCGATATTTAAGGTCATGACAAAGAAGACATTATTTTGGCACTTATGTCCAAGGTACATAAGGTCGAAAATACTGAGAAATTCTTCATGACAATGTGTACTATGGGATTGCCTATTATTTGGCGTATGTGACGTCACTACTAAAAAGGTCTCTGGGTCGGCGCCCCTCTAGAAATTTTCATAGTAAAAAAATTTATAGATTAGCCTTATATTAAAAACGAAACGCAAAAAAAGTTTAAAAAACTCGGAGTGGGCTCCGTGTAGCTCGCTCCTACACCTGGAAAGTGTTTACAGCGGTGGTCATGGTTAAGAGTGACCGCAAAATCCGCCTGTTTTTGAGACTTTGACAAAGGCGACAGGAAATATCCTAAAAATATTCTAAAAATACAAAAACTCGTCACTTTCAGTTTTTCGAAAATTTTCGAAAATCACCCTTATTTAGGGGTTGAAAAGACAAAAAAAATTAACAAATTAAGAATCATCAACAGTTGTAATACCCCAAATATTTCTATGTTGTCAAAATAATATTTTTTCAAATTATCTACAATTTTTGTATATTTGGCGGATAATTTTACCCCTTGAGACGGATGATTGATGGGGGTATGGGAGTACTTGTGTATAAATTATTTTAATCAATGTATTTCGAAACATTATTTGTTTCATGCATTATAATTATTTTATGTACTTTGAAGCAAATGGTTGAACTTAGGGGTGGTTTTACCCTCATTTAGGGGTATTTTCCTTCGGATCTAGTGATTGTGGGTTATTAACGGTTCAATTATCACGTATAAAAGAAAAAGAAAAAAATTGTAACTTGTAATATATTTTTTGCAATTTTAGGCGTTTAGGGGATGATTTCACCCCTTTACGGATATTATGGGTTGATTTTCAATCCGCACAAGACCGTATCAAATACGAAATTAGATATTTTCACGTTCATAATATTATTTTGATAACAAAAGAAATATTTGGAGTTTTACAACTGTTGATTTTTAATTTGTTCACCTTTTTTGTCTTTTCAACCCCTAAATAAGGGTGATTTTCGAAAATTTTCTAAAAACTGAAAGTGATGCTCATTTTCATTTTTCATGACGAGTATTTGGATAATATTAGAATATTTTTAGGATTTTCACAAAAACAGGCGGAACCCCCCCCCCCCTCCTCTGGTATGAAAGTCAAGAGCCGGCACTGGCTTTAGAATATTTTGATGTAACTTGAAGGTGGATCGATCTATTTTACTGTATTACACAGGGGCTTTAAAGAATTTTTCTGGTGTCTGAAGCTGGTCGGAACATTTAAAAAGAGAGGGGTAAATATAAGTAGAAAAAATAAGCCAATAAAGTTCTGTTAACTGCTGTAACAATTTACCACGGGTGTCGAATGCGGTTAATCCCAAGAAATTGACGCAGGGGCCTTCCCTTACTTTTTAATATAAGTACTGTAAGTTAAATGATAAAAATTGTTGGTTCAACGGATCGAACTATAAAAACTGATAATCTTGAGCATGGCTGTATGCAAAAAAGTGTAATATAAAGCCCATGTAGATTAAAAATTTAATAGAACTGGGGGACGAGCTGGCGTCCTCCCGTCGTTTTCCACGGTACATAACGGCGCGATAGCAAATGGAAGCTTTATTATGCATTATTGTGTTTTTGAGATTCCAGATAAGATAATTGGCTGTTTAAAATAAATATAGTTGGACGCATAGGCGGCATGTAACATCGAATTAGGCGTGGACAATTTATAGTGACGATTTGCATCCTCTGCGCCCATAAATTTGTGTTATCGCCGATATTTTATACTAACCACTTTTTGGTGGCGGATATTTTAAATTAATTTCTATCATACACGCAGAAAAATGCCTGTTACAAAAACTGAGTTGTCAAGCGGCGATTTACTTTGTTATGAAAAAAAGGGGTGCGCGTTTTCAAAACTCTCCCGTTTGTCAAATAATCGATTTCGATATCGTACGAATTTATTTGATGGCAGATCCGCATTAAAAGGAAATAAATACGAAGTACAACTGGCGTAGGAACTAGCTGCACAAAGGGAGCATTCAATGGATATGAATAAAAATTGCCGGGACCTTTCATTGAACAATGATAACTCTAGACCCAACCGTTTAGCTCTAAAAGAAGTCAATTTGTATTCACACTTTAATATAATTGGCCGAAATGCGATGCATATAGGGGACGTCAGTGACGGAGTTACGAAGGGGACATCACGATCTCCAAAACCAGTTTGCGGTCACCTCTATAAAAAAATCAACGGAAAAATATATCTATTACTGAAAAAATATTACTCTGAACTGTTTAGACTAGTTGTAATAACATGTTTGTACTTACTTCAATCCACTATTTAATTTTTTTATCTCGACACAATAATGCCGTACGCTGTATGTGACTGTGCATTAATGAAAGGCCGGAGACGGAATTCCATGTGACGGATGACGGACTACAAGTCAGGTAGATTTTTTATAGCCCGGGATAGGTCGCCTCAGTAATTTAAAAGATTTATTTGGGATACAAAACATCAAATTTTATATCGGGTACGAAACGTTAAACGCGGTTTTTCATATTAAATTATATTCTTTTAATGCTGGCTGTTATTTCCTTCATGTTTTTTTATAGACATGTCTAACATTTTTATATTAATAAAGCAGAAATATAACCCCTCGTAAAACAAGTCGATATCGGTGGGTCGAGGAGACGAAATTTCTCTGCAGGGTCGTATCACTGAATTTGAGAAACTGTGCCTTAAAGACACAGGACAAACCGGGCAAAATACTAATCAAATTTGAATCCCGCATCACGTAGGGCGAATTTGGTTCAAATTTCTACTGTGTGTCAAGAAAAACGATTTTGTTTCATTTTTGATCGGCCTGTTTTAACTCAAGGAACCTCCCATTCGTTACAAAACACCCTGTATTTGATTGGTTTTGGAAAGTGTCGTAAAAACACAGTGGAGTTTCTATTTAATCCAAAATAAAATTGGTAACTAATCACTATATACTTCCTGAACCAGTTTATCCGAAGACCTCCATTTTTAAATATTTATTTCCAAAATTTTTCAATTCTCCTGATGATAATTTCAAGACATTTGTGGATAAATTACACAGCCCCACACAAAAAAAAGTAGTAGTTTAGCCTCCTGATCACGAATCCGGTGTCAGAATTGAGCTATCACATCACAGGAATTTCCTAACCTCAAAAAACAGGTAAAAAATAGCAAAAATTCACGAAAAAGTGTTAGGAAAAATACAAAAAAATATATTCAAGTATTCACTTACCCACGCCGAACGTGAATCCGCGGTCAAAATTGGTGGTTCTATTTCTAACCTCAAAAAAACGGGTCAATTAAAGTCAGATATCACGAATTTTTAAAAAATAACAGATTCGCGCCAAATTTGGCGTACGGGGGTTTTCGGGGTCGCTGATCACGGATCCGAGGTCAATTTTGCAAAATTCAAGATGGCGAATAAAAGATGGCCGACCAAATTTTCCGAAAATAACACATTCGCGTCAAATTTGGTATACGGGGGTTTTCGGGGTCACTGATCACGAATCCGAGATCAGATTTACAAAATTCGTTTTAAAAAATTTAATCAATTACCTATGTACTTTATTACCTGAGATTAGGCAGAAAACCCGTTAACAGATATTTAAAAAAAAGAACAAGATATAATCGAAAAAAGAGAAGGTTTAAACATGATTGGGTAGGTACTCAGGTTATAAAGTAAACAAAAATGTTACAAACTGCGGCCCCGGATCCATGATCAGCGACCCCGAAAACCCCCGTATAGCAAATTTGGCGCGAATCTGTTATTTTTTGAAAATTCGCGATATCTGACCTTAATTGACCCGTTTTTTTTTAGGTTAGAAAAAGAACCATCAATTCTGACCGCGGATTCACGTTTGGCGGGGTCTTAACCATATAAGTGAACATTTGAATATAGAAAAAAAATTTTTTTGTATTTTTCCTAGCACTTTTTCGTGAATTTTTGCTATTTTTGACCTATGTTTTGAAGTTAGGAAATTTCAGAGATGTGACACCGGATTCGTGATCAGGAGGCAAAAATACTACGGATAACATATGTCGCATGAAAAGTAGACTATTTTTATTGTGTGGCTGTGTTATCTATGACCTTAGACAAATTAAACCAAAAGTTCAAATTTAAATTAAGAAATATTAAACATGGGGTGTCTTAAGGATCCATGTTAGGCCCTATACTTTTTTTAATATACGTAAATGTTTTACCTACTTGTAAACCTGATAGTAAAGCCATTTTATTTACTGATGACACTACCACAGTCAACTGTAGTAAATCAACATAAAATCCGTTTTTCAAAACAATTTCCGATTAAAGAATTTTTGAAGAATTATTACTTTTGCCGTGCGTTTAGCTTTTTCAATGAATGCGCCCTTAGGAGCATCGTGGATTCCATGAAACGTAGTACATTTTTCAGGGTAAAAGCATCAGCTTTGCTCATTCAGTGGGTGCCAGAAAGTCTAGCGTAAACCGGGTATGTGGAAGTATATTTCGTACCTGATCTAATACAAAGTACAACATCCTCGAAATTTTGCGTCCCTTTCCAACGCACGGTTTTCAGTAAGTCGTTCGCTTCGAAACGTCCCCATTATCATATTTTATGGGCAAATAGGCCTAAAGACGGTATTCTCGTCTTATAAACCGTATCCGGTTAATTGTGTGTTACTCTCGCACCTGTGAGACCCGAAAGGCAATCGACAAATAAAGGATCGCCTAGCCACAATTATTACCGTGGGTGATTTTATGAAATTCGTATATTTTATGTTCGTGCTTTGATGCGCTCACTAATTATTTTTTTATTGCGCGTTCACGACGATTCGCCCGCCATATAATCGGCAGGCAGAGTTAGGAAAGGAATCTTTGGAATATTTTCTAACTAAGGTTCTTGGAAAACGCTAGAAATATCACAAAAATATTCCTATTCCCTGTTTTCGGGCGTGCTGAAATCTGTATATACAGGGTGTCCGCAAATTTCACCGACAACGTTTGACTGCGTATTAACGACGATAAATAAATACGATCTACGAAACAAAAGTTAAATAAAAACTTTTTGGTTTTTGAGTTACAGACCTTCAAAGTTTTTAAAAATAAAACGTCTTGTTTTCATCGCCTACTGAACTCAAAGTTTTAAATTCGTGACACTGCTATGCAAACCGAAACGCACAGACCTGTAAATAATGCCATTTTTTACAAAAATGGTTTTCTGTAGGCGATTTTCTAAAGGGACACTATTTTTTTTTAAATGAAACCACATTTTAAATGTTGCTACTCGTTTCAAAAGAATACGACCACTGTAAAAGTTTTGACCTCTAAAAGGGAGAGGTAACCGGAGACAACTAACACCCAGTACATCGATTCGACTAAAGCTTTAAGAAATAATACGCCATAATAGTCCAAATAAACGTGCCAAATTTTAACGCGATCAGTAAAAGGGTTATGAAGTTATTAATTAAATTAGTTTTTTTATTTTTGACAATTTTGGAAGCTTGTAACTCAAAAACCAAAAATGTTTTATTTAACTTTTTTTTCGTAGATCGTATGTCTTTATCGTCCTGAATATGCAGTGAAACGTTGTCGGTGAAATTTGCGGACACCCTGTATTTAAATTATAAACTTTACCTATCTTTCGATTCGTTACTATTTAAAAGACTAGCCTAGAATCTAAAGCACATGTACACTCTCGGGACACATATTTTCAAAAAATTTACAGAAAAATCTCCTGCTTTGAATTTCCCCCTCTCGTTTTTCAGTTATCCTCAGAAATATGGTTACTATCGCAAATTTATTTCTAAGGGTAATAAATGGATTAAAAATGATAGTGATGAAATGAAATATAAATATTTATATTCGTTTCACTTTTAAGTTGTCCAACAAAAATTATTATAATTTAATGTAGCAGATAATTGAGGTTAGGACAGATTAATTTTTTTCTTGTTTAATACAAAAAAAACTAACTTAACCTCATCTAACTATGTGTAGAAAGATGCAATTCTATTAAGTGTTTTATATAGCAATGTTGCAGCTTAAAACAGTAAGAGCCGTTGTGTATACTATTTACAAAAGTAATATTTAATTCATTGGTCAAATGAACATAAAATTAAATGATTATAACTGTTTGTGTGTTTTTCCACCTGATATCCTTTTTCATCTATTTGCTGCCCCCAGAAATAAATTTACGATATTTAGTAACCTTGTCACAGAGGATGACGAACAAATGAAGAATGGGGAAATGTCAGACTATGACGTACCTATGATGTCACAAAATAGAAATAAAGAATAGTGATAAATACATTAAATATACATGTTTTTTCTTGTGATTTCAATGATATGCTACTGTAGAGTGTTGTAAATTATGGTAATTGGAAAGTTGTGTGAAATGTACAATCTTAATTTTCTATGATCTTTTTCTGTCTTTTTGTAATATTAGGGAAGGGATTAAAAAAGTATAAGACCGTTTAAATATTACAGTTGGATAAATATTTTGCTATTTATTTGGTGAAAGAGCGTTTCCCGCGTCGGGGCTGGCATCGCGACGGGCATTTTTGTATAAAAATCATGTTTATCACGTAATTGGATCTAAAAATACGGGCAAAACGTGGGCCAGTACAAAGTGAGCAATATATCGGAAGGACCCTAAATCCGAGCGTCTCCCTCCCCAGCAAATGACGTGATATTTTTTGGCATTTCGCATTTTCAACATCGCATCTGCCGGTAATCACGGCTCTGAAGCCGTATTTAAATTTTTCAATTTGAAGCGCTAAGACGAGGTTCCGCCTCGCAAAGGATGCATGGAAATAATACAAGAGCGAAATATATATATCTACGAGGTAAGTCAACGTTTAGAATTACATTTACTTATTTTTAAAAGAACGGTGAGGAACCGATTGTCTCGACCGCAAGCGTCGGCGTCGCCTGACGGCGATCTTAGTTGAGAAGTAACGAATGGGGGTCAAGTGGACATCGGCCGCGATAAGACAACAGAAAAGCCTACCGGGCGATTTTTCGTTATCAGCGAACAGTGAGAACGTCGATTTAAGCGGTGCGTGCCCCAATCAACCCCTGTTGCACGTGTAAGCTGGACGAAATTGAATCAAAAGCGTTTAATACCGAACCAAGATTCCATCATGTTATACGGCTACATTGCCCTTATGGCATTACCCTTCATAATTCTATGTAGCCCTTATATACAAATTCAATTTAAACGTTTTAGCGTTCGCCGCCATAGCCGACTTCATATTATCTTGCTGTGATTAAATTTAAATTACATCATATCTACATTTGTTAGATTGGAATGAGTTGTTTAGAACTTGGCGCCAAGTTAAGCTGTAATTAAATTCGCTTGTTACGATTTCGATCCCCGCTCACCAAAAAATCCTCCGCTCAACCCGACTTCCCGCTCTCAGAACTCGCTTACAGTAAATATACCTAATGACAGCTTACTCGAAATCTGCACCAATAGCGAAAAAAGTTGTTACGGTTCAAAAAAATAAGTCGTGTCCATCTTGGGCCATCCCAAAACACTCCTTATACCAATTTTTATTCATATATCTTAAAATGCGATGAAATTATCTAAAAATAATTTTTATTTTTAAATTACAAGAAAGTAAATCTGAAATTACATTAAAGTAGGTCAGAAATTGCAAGAAAGTAGGTCAAAAATTGTAAGGAAGTGTGCCAAAAACTACAAGAAAGTAGATCACAAACACAAGTAAAGTGATGGAATTATCTAAAAATAATGAACTGATTTGAATGTTTGAATTTGCAAGGAAGTAGATCAGATTAGAAAATAGGTCAGAAATTGTAAGAAAGTAGGTCAAAAATCGTAAGGAAGTGTGCCAAAAACTACAAGAAAGTAGATCACAAACACAAGTAAAGTGATGGAATTATCTAAAAATAATGAAATGGTTTGAATGTTTGAATTTGCAAGAAAGTAGATCAGATCAGAAAATAGGTCAGAAATTGTAAGAAGTAGGTCAAAAATTTTAAGGAAGTGTGCGAAAAACTACAAGAAAGTAGATCATAAGCACAAGTAAAGTGATGGAATTTTCTAAATATAATGAAATGGTTTGAATGTTTGAATTTGCAAGAAAGTAGATCAGATCAGAAAATAGGTATGAAATTGTAAGAAAGTAGAACCGAAGGAGAGTAGGACTTCCTACTCGTATACCAGAAGTGATAAGTTATCTAAAAATAATGAATTACATATATATATTTTTTGAGTTGCAAAAATGTAGATAATAAGTTGCAAGAAAGTAGACCGGAATTTTCAAGAAAGTGAGCCGTAAAATTGAGGTAGGCCATAAATTGCAAGAATGTTAGAAATTGCAAGAAGGTAGGCCAGAAACTGCAATGAAGCAGGTCACAAACTGCAAGAAAGTAGGTCAGCAATTTAAGAAAGTAGACCAGAAACAGCCCGTAACCTTTTAAGAGAGAAAAATTATGCCAAGGCAATTTGATTTAAATTTATTTATTTTCAACAGGCTACCCTGGAAGTAGCCCCTTCGTTTCCGGGCATCATTTCTTGCAAATATTTACTTTTTCAAAATCAACCCTAGTCTATCTTCTGTCTTCTATAATAAAAGAATGTTACGTATTTGTTTTGGACTATAAAACATTTAAAAACGCACCTTCGAAAAGTTAAACGCTATATCCTAATTAAATATGGGCGTACAATAGATCAGGATTCAGTCCTGAAATATTAAACGTCAACTCATTTATTTCCATATTCAATCACCACTTTTATCGTTCATAAAATATATACGACACACTTTAAAAAGTAATAAAATTAATATTCAAAATCCTTTGTAATATCAATAAAATTACAGGCCGAGAGTAATTTAGAGCCTCGTTTTATTGCTATTCAAACGGCTGCCATGCTTTCATATACCGGGGTAGAACAATAAGTAAAAAAAAAGAGATAAGAACTGACTACTTAACAGACACACAACATTAATTGAAAAAATATACGCTTTGAGAATTAAATTTTTTTTCAAACAAATTCACGTAGTCGCTTTTGGTGCACATTTTTTAAGTCAGCTTGGAATTGGCATAACTTAACTTATATTTTTTTATCTAGGCTATGGAAAAGCAAAATAATGAAAATAACTGATACCCCATAACATTTATTGTTTAATTATCGATTTGCGAGTGTATAAAACGTCCCTGTCAACAAACAGAACATCAACTATCATTATATCAGGCAATAAAACAGATAAAACAAGCACTAATTCATATTCACGCAAAGATAATATTATCAAAATAAAAACTAATTCAACACAACAACAATAGCGTATCACTATCTGTCATCCTTTTTTTATTCTCCTGCGCCGCATTATTTGTCTATTTTTAGATAATAAATTAAAACTAATATGAAGGGTCCACCTTTTAATATACAGGGGTGATTTTAATAATGAGACAGATTTGCAAAGATGGTATTTGTGACACGATCTACTCAACGATGTGGAAAATAAGCTGGGGTTTGTGTGTCGGCCCATAAAGGTAGTTGACTTCGGGACCGCCCTTTTGCCAGCCGGCTTGGCACCTGGGCGAACCGTCACCCCTGCTTACTTACGTTCATCGCACAAACTGACAGTGCAGAGGCGTATCTGTGAAGTTCTCGTTAAACCGCTTGAAGAACTGAGACCCGCATGTGCCGCACAATGAGCTGAGCTATTTCAACCCACCACGTTGCGTTCACGAACTGTACTTGATTCGCGTTTTTTCTTGCAAGGAAGTAGGTCAGAAATGGCAAGAAAGTAGGCTCGCAACTAAAGAAGAGTAGGTAGACATTGCAAGAAAGTGTGTCAGGCAATGTAGGAAAGTAGATCAGACAATACAAAAATGAATTAGCAAGAAAATAGGTCAGACAACGCAAGAAAGTAGCTCAGACGTTTCAAGAAAGTAGGTCAGAAATTGCAAGAAAGTAGGTTAGGCTAGGTTAGTAGGTCACAAGGAAATAGCTTAGACGTTGCAAGAAAGTAGGTCAGATATTGCAAGAAAGTAGGTTGGAGATTACAAAAACAATCCAAGTATTTATACAAAATAAAAAACAAAAATTTGATTAAAGATAAGTACGTATTTTAGTGTTCTTTTAAAGTTGATATATTCAGGGATTTGACTGGCGCTCCGTATAGAAAAAATGTGGGAGCGATTCAATCATTTGAGTATAAATTTTACAGCACGAAGGTTAGAATGTCTACGAAATTAAAGATGTGACTTATGAGGCAGTCGGCCAGTTCGGGCCTGTAAAAATCATACTCTGAATGACAATTACTAGTCTGTTCGACAGAGGAATTGTGACCGACCCAAAAGCGGCTAAATTCATCTATGAATGGAATTTTACACGAACTTCCTGTTTTTGATGCAATTTGTCGCATTCAGTGGAGTATATTAACAATGACCATTGAGAAAGTGACTTTTAGAGGATCTATTAGATTTAATACGGGACTTCTATTGTGTTCCTTCTAGGGTACGGGTGTCTGTACCTGAACCAGATTTACTATAATCGTTAAACTATTTATTTCACAAACGTTGTAATGATCAATCTTGTATTTTACGGTGATTTTGTACACATCCTGGTTTTTCAATCGAACCGTTCTTTTGTACGACGCAGTAGAGTCATTTACTTACTCTACCTACTTAAAAAACCGTTTGCCGTACTTGACTGTAAATACATATTTCTTGCAAAAAATGACATCAGTTTTTATTTAAAATAATGTCTGGTATTTAGAATTCACTTCAATTGCGATAAACTAACAAAAATTTAAAGTTTTTGGCCTAGTTGAATAAGTTGATGGAATCAACATCTGAGGTCCGGAAAGTATAATTTAAACGACATCGTTAAAAACAAAGATAGTGAACGTTATTCAAGGTGTCTAAAATTATATTGACTACTATTAATTACTTTTAATTGCAGCCTTCAGCTTTCGAGTTTTATGAAAACATTAACTTAGGGGTTCAGGCACTTAATATTGGACTGACGTTTACATGGGGTTGGTTGATACGTTTGAGATAGGCTTTAACGACTAATAATAATGAAAAAACACTGACTATTCATTGATTTCGATTTAACTTGGAAATATGTCAAATTTAAAAACATCATTTTCATCATCATAATCCCTTTTTATCAATTTAACCTGACGGTGGTGCTTGCAAACTCTTGGTGTTTGTAACACATTTAATACAAATAACAATAGCTATAGAAATCTTACCTTTAATACGCTGCCAGTAGATATCTTTCTCCAAAACACCTAGATAAAAACCGATACCAAGTCACCAGGTAGACCTCGACATTCAGGAATAGACTATTTTAAAACACTATAGCGCTCAATCGCTGTCACTGATGCCCATCCAGAAGCCGATGACCAACTGCACCTTGAATTCCGCACCTTCCACTCCCTGGCTGTGTCAAACGTACTCTGAAACAAAACAATAATGATATGTTAGTAATCAAATATGACTCAAAATTCGAAATACATAATAGACCTGTCCGAACAGCAGATGGATCCAGTTGCCCCAAACATCTAGATCTGCTCAGTCCGACAAAGCAGGTGTGTTCCGATCACGTGAAATACAGGATACCCCTCAGGAACGGCTCTGCACTGGAAAACTTCAGCCACTATTCACTACGGCGCTCACTATCACTATCACGGATGCCCATCACTAAAACTAACCACGCACTATCACTGACGCTGATGCCCATCACTATAACTAACCACGCACTATCACTGACGCTGATGCCCATCACTATAACCAACCACGCACTATCACTGACGCTGATGCCCATCACTATAACCAACCACGCACTATCACTGACGCTGATGCCCATCACTATAACCAACCACGCACTATCACTGACGCTGATGCCCATCACTATAACCAACCACGCACTATCACTGACGCTGATGCCCATCACTATAACCAACCACGCACTATCACTGACGCTGATGCCCATCACTATAACCAACCACGCACTATCACTGGCGCTGATGCCCATCCAGAAGCCGATGACCAACTGCACCTTGAAATCCGCACCTTCCACTCCCAGGCTGTGTCGAACGTACTCTGAAACAATAATGATATGTTAGTAAACAAATATGATACAAAAGTCACTACAACGCTCACCATCACTGTCGCGGATGCCCATCACTATAACTAACCAGGCATTATGACTGGCGCTGATGCCCATCCAGAAGCCGATGACCAACTGCACCTTGAAATCCACACCTTCCACTCCCAAGCTGTGTCGAACGTACTCTGATACAATAATGATATGTTAGTAAACAAATATGATACAAAAGTCACTACAACACTCACCATCACTGTCGCGGATGCCCATCACTATAACTAACCAGGCCTTATAACTGGTGCTGATGCCCATCCTGAAGCCGATGACCAACTGCACCTTGAAATCCGCACCTTCCACTCCCAGGCTGTGTCGAACGTACTCTGAAACAATAATGATATGTTAGTAAACAAATATGATACAAAAGTCACTACAACGCTCACCATCACTGTCGCGGATGCCCATCACTATAACTAACCAGGCATTATAACTGGCGCTGATGCCCATCCAGAAGCCGATGACCAACTGCACCTTGAAATCCGCACCTTCCACTCCCAGGCTGTGTCGAACGTACTCTGAAACAAAACAATAATGATATGTTAGTAATCAAATATGACTCAAAATTCGAAATACATAGTAGACCTGTCCGAACAGCAGATGGATCCAGTTGCCCCAAACATCTGGATCTGCTCAATCCAACAAACCAGGTATATTCCGATCACGTGATTACAGGATACTCCACAGGAACGGCACTATACTGGAACACTTCAGCGACTAATCACTACAACGCTCACTATCACTGCCAGGGATGCCTAGCACTATAACAAATCGCGCACTATCACTGGCGCCGATGCCCATCAAGAGGTCGATGACCAACTGCACCTTGAACTCCAAGGCTATGTCGAACGTACTCTGAATGAAAAATATTTTGTTAGTAATTAAATATGATCCAAAAGTCAAAATACATAATAGACCTGTCTGAACTGCAGATGGATTCGATTGCCCCAAAATAACTAGATCTTTTTACTCCAACAAAGCAAGTATACTGTGATAACGTGAATTACAGGGCATTACACAAGACACACCGATTAACAGATTTCAACAAACTTGTCACCAAATTGACCACGACTTCAACATAAGTTACTTCAACTCAGTTGAGCACTAAGCCATTGATCAACTGCACCCCAGGTATCTAAAAAAATGTAAAAATATAAAATATTTTGTTAATTCGTAAATATGGTCTAAAACGAAGTCAGAAAATTAAAAAAATCAAGAGCTCACCTCCAAAAATATGCATGTACATATATTGCGGCAATCTTGCAATTTCTCTAAACAATTGAGAGGATTTCTTGGCTATTGCTATTACGGGAATTTTTATGCGATTTCTTCGTTCAAATCACAAGATTCCTAGAGACTTCCTCAGATTGTCTGATGAGGTTTCTCCAGATTTCTATACTTACAGGAATTTCCATCGATCTTCGAGTACTTGGCAACAGTATTTTATTAAAAGGAAAGAAAGTAAATTATTTATTTCCACTAAAAAAAACAGCAATTTCGCACACACATCATGCTAATTGGTATGTCAATGAATCATTAACAAATTTGTTAGGGGATTGTTACAGGTACATCTTTGATAAATATATTGGAAATAATAGGGTATAAATAATGTACTATAAGTCAGTAACAGTACAATCATTTGCAGGGGTTTCGAATTCAGCACCCCGTAACTCAGATAAACTCCCAAATTATATTTACAGAAACTTCTTTACCTATTCTGGTGGGTTTTTTTCACCGGGTAATATTTGACTCATGCTATTCGGGACACCCTGTAGATATTTTTCTGTCGCTTTGTACATTTACAGAATCTGTTTAAATGAAGGTGTACGATCGTGAGGCCAAATTGAGCCAAGCATTGCTTACTGGAAAGTTGCTTCATTTGCAAGCTACAGGGTGTTTAATTTTATGAAAATTAAACTTAACCAACTTAACCAAATAAATGTAAACATTTACACATATACCATGTGTTTTTTTAACCTGAAACTTTAAAATATCTCGAGAAATAAGCACTCTACGAAATAAATGTCCATAATTAAAATTTAATTTAATAATTACGTAGGATTTGCATAAAACATTTTTTCATTTTCTTCTACCTTTGCATGCAATACTGCAATACGTTTACAATAAAAAATACCACGTTTTCACTGTAAATTATAAATTATTAACAGTCTTAAAACAAATTTTATTTCTCTCTTCAGTTACTGAAAAATGACTTGGTGTCTTTTTTGGATGCCTGGTCAGCGAGACTTCTTTCGCTTATAGTCGAGGAAATAAAGCACAAAAAGAGCCGAAATCTCCGAAATTTCTCGATCAAGTCGTATCAAGATGATTTGCTTTCTAAAATTATGTGGAAAAAATGTAACAACTTTGTATTATGTTTTTCGGCCAAATTGCATTTGTGCAGTGCAAAATGCATCCGGAAAAATGCATTTTTTTAAAGTCACTTAGAAAAAATTTGTAACTCGGTTAATAATGCCTGGAATGGACTCAAATCAGGGTCCTGGAGGTTTTCGAGGTCGCTGATCCCGAATATGACCTTCAAATTGGTATATCGCCTACCTGGAGCTTAGGATTGATGATGAACGTCATCTCCGAGGCTTCTCCTGAATTTCACTCTTAAATGCAACGAGACTTGACATCCGGAGGTTTTTCGGGTCGCTGATTCCTAATCTGGCGTCGGCGAGCACCCCCCGGACACCTGGTGCACCGGAACCTGGACATGGACGTCATCTCCGAGAGTTTTCCTGTAAAATTCGCGTTAACGAGCCGAAAATCGCATCAGGGGGTATTTCGGGGTGCTCTTCTCGAAATCATCTTATAATATGACGCATGCACGACTGTGGGCCCCCAGGCCGGGGCCCTCGAAAAACTATCCGGGACCTATAAGTCAGTTGATGATGAAAATGATATTTAGTAGAATATTTTCAAATTAAAATTAATAGTTGATTAGATTAGGATAAAATGGAGTTAGATTAAATGATTTTGATTTGTTTTTGAAACACTTGCATACATTGTGACATTCATTCAATTTATTCCCTCTATTTTCATCTTGCATACATTAAATGAGATCAACAATTCCAAACAAGTTATTGCAGTATTAACGGCAGTCTCAAATATATTGAAAATTCACTGTTTATTGATTTTTCTGGTGATTTCAAGGTCCAGGTTCCGGTGCACCAGGTGTCCGGGGGGTGGTCGCCGACGCCAGATTCGAGAAGAGGCCTCCGAAAAAAACCCTGGTGCGATTTTCAGCTCGTTTACGCGAATTTTACAGGAAAACTCCCGGAGATGACGTCCATGTCCAGGTTCCGGTGCACCAGGTGTCCGGGGGGTGCTATTAAGAATCAGCGACCCGAAAAAACCCCGAGGTGTCAAGTCTCGTTACATTTAAGAGTGAAATTCACGAGAAGCCTCGGAGATGACGTTCATCATCAATCCTAAGCTCCAGGTCGACGATGGACCAATTTGAAGGTCATATTCGGGATCAGCGACCTCGAAAACCTCCGGGACTCTAATTTGAGTCGATTCCAGCCATTATTAACCGAGTTATGAATTTTTTCTAAGTGACTTTAAGAAATGCAATTTTCTGGATGTATTTTGCACTGCACAAAATGCAATTTGGCTGAAAAACATAATACAAAGTTGATACATTTTTTTCACATAATTTTAGAAACCGAATGCAAAAAACTCCACCTTGATACGACTTGATCGAAAAATTTCGGAGATTCAGTGCTTTATTTCCTCGACTATTATGACTTATCCGGAGTGCTTAATTAAATCTGCTTTCAAATGAATTTATTTTTTGTATTTTGTTTTAAAGATCCTATTTGTTTTCTTAAAAATAATTTTTATAAAAATGTTTCATTATGTTTACTTATGACGTTGTGTTATGTCTTTCTTCGTGTTTTGAGTGACTGCAAAAACCAAAAATAAACGTAGAAAGATAGTTACGCTAAAGGTAGTTTATTCACCAGCCATTTACAGGTATTTACAGGTATTTAACAATTTCCAAGTTAATCGAAATGCAAAATGAACAAACTTTTTTCGCGACGAATTTCGAGTATTTACATAAAACTTAGTATTTTTTATTACAAACACTTTAAGAAAAATTAAATTTCGTCGATTATAGCACCATCTATCAAGAATAAAAAAAAATGTTTCACACAAATCCTACGTATTTTATCCGTAGAATTCGAATCTGCAATAAAAAATGGTTGGTTCGTAATAGTTTTTCAAAGAGAAAAGATCTTTCCCGTTCTTTAGCCTAAAATAGGCTTATTACGCAATGGAATAAATGGAAAATTTTTAATATGAAAATGGAAGAGATCTTTTTAATGATAATCAAAATACATAATTTATAAAATAATCAATGGACATCGAATACAGTGAATTTTTACTTTTACGTAGTCAAAGCTGCTAGCCCAAGTTCCATCAATTTACGTCAAACATCAATCGAGATATTTCTGATGCTTTTCAAACATTTAAAAACCAAATAACTTACAAATGAAGTAACTTTAGTGCTCATTCTTTTAATAATAATAAAATTGTAGTTAATAGTTCCTACTAAATATATTAATTCTATCTATGCAAACCGCGACCGCCATCTTTTCTTAAAATACATATTAATTGTATTTAGGACACGTTATAACGAAGCAACGAATTTTTTTTTAAGAAATTCTCCCCATTTCATCCCCTAGTTCGAGCTGGCAAGTGAATGTGAGACTGTTTATAAATGTAAGTACGTATTTCCTGACGATTGAAAGCAAAAAAAAACTAGAAGGCGCCTAATAACGAAGCAAGGATTTTTTTTTAAAATTCACCCCATTTCGTCCCCCCGTACGGGCTGATAAGTGAATGTGAGACTGTTTATTTATGTAATTACTTCTTTCCTGTCGATTTATGGTAAAACGAACACTCGAGGGCACCTTATAAAGAATCAACGAATCTCTTTTTTGAAATTCACCCCATTTCATTCCCCGTACGGGCTGATAAATGAATGTGACACTGTTTATTAATATAACTATGTATTTCCTGACGATTGATGGCTAAAAAAAAAATAGAAGGCGCGTAATATCGAAGCAAAGAATTTTTTTATGAAATTCATCCCATTTCACCCCCCGTACGGGCTGTTAAATGATTGTGGGACTGTTTATGAATGTAATTACGTATTTTCTGACGATTCAAGGCAAAAAGAAACTAGAAGGTGCGTAATAATGGGGCAAGGAATTTTTTTATGAAATTCACCCTATTCATCCCCCCGTACGGGCTGATAAATGATTGTGAGACTGTTTATGAATGTAATTACGTATTTCCTGACGATTGAAGGCAAAAAAAAACTAGAAGGCGCGTAATAACGAAGCAAGGATTTTTTTTTTATGAAGTTCACCCCATTTCATCCCCCCGTACGAGCTGACAAATGAATGTGACACTGTTTATTAATGTAATTACGTATTTCCTGTCGATTGATGGTAAAAAAACTAGAAGGCGCGAAATAACTAAGTACGGAATTTTTTTTAAGAAATTCACCCCATTTCATCCCCCCGTACGAGCTGACAAATGAATGTGACACTGTTTATTAATGTAATAACGTATTTCCTGACGATTGAAGGCAAAAAAAACTAGAAGGGGCGTAATAACGAAGCAAGGAATTTTTTTATGAAATTCACCCCATTTCATCCCCCCGTACGGGCTGATAAATGATTGTGACACTGTTTATGACTGTAATAACGTATTTCCTGACGATTGAAGGCAAAAAAAACTAGTAGGGGCGTAACAACGAAGCAAGGAATTTTTTTTATGAAAACACCATCTCATCCTCCCGTACGAGCTAACAAATGAATGTGACACTGATTTTTAATGTAATTACGTATTTCCTGACGATTGAAGGCAAAAAAAAACTAGAAGGCCCGAAATAACGAAGCAAGATTTTTTTTTATGAAATTCATCCCATTTCATCTCCCCGTACGGGCTGATAATGATTGTGACACTGTTTATGAATGTAATGACGTATTTCCTGACGATTGAAGTCAAAAAAAAACTAGAAGGCGCGTAATAACGAAGCATGGAATTTTTTTATGAGATTCACCCCATTTCATCCCCCGTACGAGCTGACAAATGAATGTGACACTGTTTATTAATGTAAATACGTATTTCCTGACGATTGAAGGCAAAAAAACTAGAAGGCGCGAAATAACGAGGCAAGGAATTTTTTTATGAAATTCACCCCATTCATCTGATACGCCGTACGGTCTGATAAATGATTGTGAGACTGTTTATGAATGTAATAACGTTTTTCCTGAGGATTGAAGACTAATAAAATCTAGAAGGCGCGTAATAACGAAGCAAGGAATTTTTTTTATGAAATTCACCCCATTTCATCTCCCCGTACGGGCTGTTAAATGATTGTGCCTGTTTATGAATGTAATTACGTATTTCCTGACGATTCAAGGCAAAATGAAACTAGAAGGCGCATAATAACGAAGCAAGGAATTTTTTTTATGAAGGTCGAACCATTTCATCCCCCCGTAAGACCTGACAAATGAATCTGACACAGTATATTAATGTAATTACGTATTTCCTGACGATTGATGGTAAAAAGAAACTAGAAGGCGCGAGATAAAGAAGCAAGGAAATTTTTTTATGAAATTCAGTCCATTTCATCCCCCCGTACGAGCTGACAAATGAATGTGGCACTGTTTATTAATGTAATTACGTATTTCCTGACGATTGATGGTAAAAAAAAAACTAGCAGGCGCGTAATAACGAAGCAAGGAATATTTTTTATGAAATTCACCCCGTTTCATCCCCCGTACGGACTGATAAATGATTGTAAGACTGTTTATGAATGTAATTACGTATTTGCTGACGATTGATGGTAAAAAGAAACTAGAAGGCGCGTAATAAAGAAGCAAGGATTTTTTTTATGAAATTCACCCCATTTCATCCCCCCGTACGGGCTGATAAATGATTGTGAGACTGTTCATGAATGTAATTACGTATTTCCTAAGGATTGAAGGAAAAAAAAACTAGAATGCGCGTAATAACGAAGCAAGGAATTATTTTTATGAAATTCACCCCATCTCATCCCCCCGTACGAGCTGACAAATGAATGTGACACTGTTTATTAATGTAATTACGTATTTCCTGACGATTGAAGGCAAAACAACTAGAAGGCGCGTAATAACGAAGCAAGGAATTTTTTTATGAAATTCACCCCATTTCATCCCCCCGTACGAGCTGACAAATGAGTGTGACACTGTTTTTTAATTTAATTACGTATTGCCTGACAATTGAAGGCAAAAAAAAAACTAGAAGGCGCGAAATAACGAAGCAAGAAATTTTTTTATGAATTTCACCCCATGTCATCCCCCCGTACGAGCTGACAAATGAATGTGACACTGTTTATTAATGTAATTACGTATTTCCTGACGATCGAAGACAAAAAAAACCTAGAAGAAACCTAGAAGACGCGTAATAACGAAGCAAGGAATTTTTTTTATGAAATTCACCCCATTTCTTCCCCCCGTACGGGCTGATAAATGACTGTGAGACTGTTTACGAATGTAATTACGTATTTCCTGTTGATTGAATGCAAAAAAAATAGAATGCGCGAAATAACGTAGCAAGGATTTTTTTTTTAATGAAATTCACCCCATTTCATCCCCCCGTACGGGCTGATAAATGATTGTGAGACTGTTTATGAATGTAATTACGTATTTCCTGAGGATTGAAGGCAAAAAAAACTAGAAGGCGCGAAATAACGAAGCAAGGAATTTTTTTATGAAATTCACCCCATTTCATCCCCCCGCACGGGCTGATAAATGATTGTGAGACTGTTTACGAATGTAATTACGTATTTCCTGATGATTGAATGCAAAAAAACTAGAATGCGCGAAATAACGTAGCAAGGATTTTTTTTAATGAAATTCACCGCATTTCATCCACCCGTACGGTCTGATAAATGATTGTGAGACTGTTTATGAATGTAATTACCTATTTCCTGAAGATTGAAGGCAAAAAAAACTAGAAGGCGCGTAATAACGAAGCAAGGAATTTTTTTTATGAAGTTCAACCCATTTCATCCCCCCGTACGAGCTGACAAATGAATGTGACACTGTTTATTAATGTAATTACGTATTTCCTGTCGATTGATGGTAAAAAAAAATAGAAGGCGCGAAATAACGCAGCAAGGAATTTTTTTATGAAATTCACCCCATGTCATCCCCCCGTACGGGATGATAAATGATTGTGAGACTGTTTATGAATGTAATTACGTATTTCACCTGACGATTGAAGGCAAAAAAAAACTAGAAGGCACGACATAACGAAGCAAAAAAATTTTTTTATAAAGTTCACTCCATTACATCCCCCCGTACGAGCTGACAAATGAATGTGACACTGTTTATTAATGTAATTACGTATTTCCTGACTATTGAAGGCAAAAAAAAACTAGAAGACGCGTAATAACGAAGCAAGGAATTTTTTTAATGAAATTCACCCCATTTCATCCCCCCGTACGGGCTGATAAATGATTGTGAGACTGATTATGAATGTAATTACACATTTCCTGACGATTGAAGGCAAAAAAAAACCTGAAGGCGCGAAATAACCAAGCAAGGAATTTTTTTATGAAATTCACCCTATTTCATCCCCCCGCACGGGCTGATAAATGATTGTGAGACTGTTTACGAATATAATTACGTATTTCCTGATGATTGAATGCAAAAAAACTAGAAGGCGCGAAATAACTAAGGAATTTTTATTATGAAATTCACCCCATTTCATCCACCCGTACGGGCTGATAAATGATTGTGAGACTGTTTATGAATGTAATTACGTATTTCCTGACGATTGAAGGCAAAAAAAAACTAGAAGGCGCGAAATAACGAAGCAAGGAATTTTTTTATGAAATTCGCCCCATTTCATTCCCCCGTACGGGCTGACAAATGAATGTGACACTGTTTATTAATGTAATTACGTATTTCCTGTCGATTGATGGTAAAAAAAACTAGAAGGCGCGAAATAACAAAGCAAGAAATTTTTTTATGAAATTCACCCCACTTCATCCCCCGTACGGGCTGATAAATGAATGTGACACTGTTTATTAATGTAATTACGTATTTCCTGACGATTGAAGGCAAAAAAAAACTAGAAGGCGCGAAATAATGAAGCAAGGAATTTTTTTCATGAAAGTCACCCAATTTCATCCCCCGTACGAGCTGACAAATGAATGTGAGACTGTTTATTAATGTAATTACGTATTTCCTGACGATTGAAGGCAAATAAAACTAGAAGGCGCGTAATAATGAAGCAAGGAGTTTTTTTATGAAATTTACCCCATTTCATCCCCCCGTACGGGCTGATAAATGATTATAAAACTGTTTATTAATATAATTACGTATTTCTTGGCGATTGATGGTGAAAAAATACTGGAAGGCACATAAGGAATCAATAAAATTTTTTTAAAAAATTCGCCCAATTAGATCCCCCGTATGGGCTGATAAATGAATGTGAGACGGTATATTAATATAATTACGTATTTCCTAACGGTTGATGGTAAAAAAAAACTAGAAGGCACGTAATAACGAAGCAGACAAATGAATGTGACACTGTTAATTAACGTAATGACTTGTTTCCTGTCCATCTATGGAAAAATGAAAATTCAAAGGCACATTATAACGAAGCAAGGATTTTTTTTTATTAAATTCACCCTATTTCATCCCCCGGTAAAGGCTGGCAAATTAAAGTGCGACAATTCATTAATGTAATGACTTATTTCCTGTCGATTTGTGGTAAAATAAAAACTCGAAGGCACATTATAACGAAGCAAGAAAATTTTTATGAAATTCACCCCATTTCGTCTCTCCGTACGAGCTGACAAATGAATGTGACTCTGTTAGTTAATGTAATTACTTATTTCCTGTTGACCTATGGTAAAATTAAACTCAAAGGGACATTATAACGAATCATATCAACGAATTTTTTTATGAACATAACCCCCGTACAGTATGACGAATGAATCTGTGATCGTTGTCTATGCTAAAATAAAAACAGTCAAAGACACTCATTATAAAAGAGCAATGATTAATTTTTTACGAAATTTTTTAGGCGATCGATTCTAGTCCTACTAGAAAATGTGGATGTGGATAACTGTGCATCCGTCCATTTATCTCCCTGTATGTTTTGGCATTGTATTGCAGAAATATATTTTATTGTAAAATAAATATGACTAATTTTATATCAAAAAATGACGAAATTGCCGTTAGAAAGCAAATTGTTTTCTATGAATTTTTAAAATTTTTAACTACCCAATTGTTTGAAAGAAAGTTTAAAACGAGAATTATACACAAATCAATTTAATACATTTTTTCCTATTCATGTATGCGAAAGCAAAGATTTTCTTACTGGTTAGTCGATTGGAGTGACAATTTTCCTTTCTTTTTCGTCTCTTAATCCGAAAAATACTAACTAAACTGACTTTTACTTGAAATATTCTTATGAACCCAAATTTGTTTAAAAAACTAAAATGCCACTGAAGTTTCGATCGATCAAGGTTGATCACATTAGCCGAAACAAGAAAGATCTTTAATTTACAGTTCTGCGTTTAGGCGCACCCGATTTTCAGTCACATGCGTGCGAAACACATCCTTTCCTACAACCCCCAAACGAGAAAATTCGGAAAAATTTAATTTTTGTTTATGCGGGTCCATTTAATATCTTTTAAGTAATTATTAGACCCGCCTAAATTGGAACTGGACTCGCCTAAACGAAAATTGAATTTTTGCATTTTTGCGAATTTTCTCATTTGGGGGTTGCAGGAAAGGGTGTTCCGCACCTCGGGGGACGACGACACTCGGGGATTACTTCAAGGACATTAAATGGAAGAGATGTGATGAGGAAATTGTCCAGACTAAACGAAAATTAAATTTCTTCGAATTTTTTCACTTGGGGGTTGCAGGGAAGGGTGTGCCGCACCTTGGAGGTGGATGAAACTCAAGTATAACTTCGAGGACATTAAATGCAAGAGATATGGCAAGGAATTGGACCCGCCTAACCGAAAATTTAATTTTTGCGAATTTTCTCTTTTGGGGGTTGCAGGAAAGGGTGTTCCGCACCTCGGGGGAGGACAACACTAGCGGATTACTTCAAGGGCATTAAATGGAAGATATGTGGTGAAGAATTGGACCCGCCTATAAAAAAATTAAATTTTTACATATTTTCTCGCTTGGGGGTTGCAGAAGAGGGTGTTCCCCACATCGGGGATGGGCAAAAGTATAACTTCGAGGACATTCTATGGAAAAGATGTGGCAAGGAATTGGACCCGCCTAAACGAAAATTGAATTTTTGCGGATTTTCTCGTTTGGGGGTTGCAGGAAAGGGTGTTCCGCACCTCGGGGGAGGACGATACTCGGGGATTACTTCAAGGACATTAAATGGAAGAGATCTGGCGAGCAATTTGACCAGACTAAACGAAAATTTAATTTTTCGAATTTTCTCGTTTGGGGGTTGCAGGAAATGGTGTGTTCCGCTCCTCGGAGGCATTTCGAGGACATTAAATGGAAAGGATGTGGCAAGGAATTGGACCCGCCTAAAAGAAAATAAAATTTTACTTGACCAATGTCATTTTCTATGTGACAGCGGCAATTTTAAATAACATGCATGTGTAAGCTCTACCTAAGTGGAAAAAACTAAACAATTGTTAATAATTTACTGCATTACAGTTCATTTTAAATTGAAATTAATGAAATGGTTCGTGATTTTGTACGTGTATTGCAGGAGTGGAACACCTTCATAAAAAACCTTGTAACTCGTACATTATACAGAACGTTTCAAATATATTGTTCCATACTGAAACATTAGTGTTTGCTAGAGATTTAATGAAAATATTAATGAATGAATAAAATTTGTCATCGATCCACTGCAAATAAGCTCGATTGCCTCAAAAAAAATTTGGAATTTGTACATTATACAGTGTTTCTAAAATATTGTTGCAAACTGAAAAAGAATACCTATGTACAGGAAACGCGATTTTGAACAAAAGCTGTTTTTTTACATGGGTTCGAAAATGCTTACTAAAAAAGTTACGGGGTGATAAAGGAGTACTGTCAGAAATTTGCAGTCCAAAATGGCTGTTAAGGTCCAAATAAAACTTGGCACAGGTCTTTAGATTATCGATTATATTAATCAGAAAAATGTATTATATTTGGACGTTTCCTATCTCCTGTTTCAATTTGGCATCATATATTACAGTCTATATATTTTTTCTATGAACTCTATTTTTACCGCCGAGAAAGTTAAAAAATTAAATAGCAAACTTCACAATCACGATAATAAGATTGTAGTTACAGAAACTGTAATAAAGACAGAAGTTTTGTGGTTTTACTGGATAGCTATATACAGTGTGTCCAATAACTCGGCACCATATGGGATACTTTTTTATTATTGGTTTTATGAAAAACAGTTATTCTTGATAAAAAGTTCTGCATGGCCTAAATTCCAAAATGAAATAATCAGATTTCAAGTTTTTGCAGTATTATACGAGTTTTGTCAAAAAATTTAAATTTTGCTCAAGAGTAAAGTATCTTTCTTTTTTACAATATTGACAATCGTTATTAAAAAAGTTGATCCTGATAGAAGCCTACGATCAGATATCCAATATTATCCATCTTCCATTAACACACAGATTTTGTTATTTTTATAAACTCTTCTCTGTATTAGCATTGATAATTTACGTCTAGAGATCGACATTAAATCTAGGATGCACTGACAAACCGATGATTTCAATACAATAAATGTTTTATGATTTTCAAAATTAAATTATAATTTGTTTATTTCCTGTTTATACCCAAAAATTATTAAAGGTTGCTTTTAATGGTAAATGGATAATATTGGATATATGATCGCAGTTTTCTATTAGGATCAACTTTTCTTTATAACGATTGTCGATGTTGTAAAAAATAAAGGTACTTTACTCTTGAGCAAAATTTACATTTTTCGACAAACCTCGTACACGACTGCAAAAAATTGAAATCTGATTTCATTTTGGGTTTTAAGCCATGCAGAACTTTTTATCAAGAATAATTTTTTTTCATAAAACCAATAATAAAAAAGTATCCCATATGGTGTCAACTTAATTGGACACACTGTACTTTTTGGCACTTGATTTGTTGATAGTGGTCGCAAGCGCTGGCGTTTGCTACAAAATTTAATAAAAAAATTTAAAAAATCTGCATCATTATTTTTGAAAATAAATTTTGTGACTCCGAATTTCACATCAAAATTTTAATTTTTTAAATTTCTAGGAATTCCAGATTACTGAATGCATACCGTTTTAGGTACACCTAGTAAAAAAAATTGTAGACACCTAATTTATCAGCAGACGAAAAAAATTATTGTAAAAGCGATAGGTATTTAATCAAAAATTGTACCTACGGCAAAATATAAAATGATTCAATTTCAGTAAATCCGTTGCAATATCTGCAAGAGTCCCTAGCTAAACTAATAAAAACATCCATAAAAATGCAATAAAGACGGAATCTTATAAACTATCCATTCGGTTATTACTTATTTTTATTTTTGAAAATATATTAAATCCCATTTGTACGGCAATATAAAATCTTGAAGTATTTTCTTACTTTGTGTATAAACTGACGCATTTGGCTTTATAGCATGTTTTCCAATAGCGACTTTGGAAATCCATGGAGAGCAATATTTGAATTTATTGTTTGACCGTCTAGTTCTAGCTTAGTTTATGCATTTTGTGGTACTTAAAATGGAAACAATAAAAATGCTACATTCCCGTACATCCCTGCGTCGTAAATTTGGAAATCTAAATCGTACTTAGCTTTCAATAACAATTTTCTACTGGCGGCATCTGTGACTAAATAGTGAAACTAGTATCCAGCGAAGTCGCACAAATGATAGTAAACTTGGCCACATCCAAAATACCAAACAAAATGGATCACTTCTAACAAATCATAGAAACCTTGCAGTTACATTTTTACAAAAATATTCCTAGTATGTATGGTGTTTCCTTAAGTAATACAATTAAATTGTATTGATGTGTCAGATTTACAAATATTTGTGAAAATAACATTCAAGTTAGTGGTGCCATCTTCGTACGAAAGGATGCACTAATTAACTTCGTTAGAAAATATGGTTTACTGAATTTGAAATTGGGATGTAATATTAAATAGATCTATATATTTTAAAGGCATTAACGTTAATAGTATTTAAAAATCCTTTAGAGAGTCTTTATTGCAATTTCGTCCTCTACATATTTTCAAAAGTTCACATTCTACCCGCATAACTGTTTTCTCTTCCCGGAGTTTTTCTAGGAACCACAAACCGGTTTTGAATATCGATTATTCTTGTTTGTTACAAATAAGATAAAAATACGGAAATTTTAACTCACATAATAAAACTAAATTATTTTACCAGTAAAAACTACAAAACTGTTTCTTTTACAAAAAGTTTGATTCCATTTTCAAAAATTGCGTAGCCAAGTATTTGTAATGTGAACTACAATCTCTAATAAGTACGTTGTTAAACTTAATAAAATGATGCAAAAGTATATTGACAAATGTAATATCAACAATAAACACCACTGAAATATCACAAAAGTATTTAATTTTGATTTTGTTTCACGTTAGCAAACGAAATTTTGTAATTTTAAATTCTAACAATTCATAGAAAACGTGCAATTATATACATATTTATATAGATATTCCTTGCACGTATGGGTTCTTCTCAAGTAATACAGTTTAAAAAATTGTTATTAAGGAGTAAGATGTGTTAAATTTACAAATATTTGTGACAATTCGCATTAAAGGAACTGCTGCCGTCTTCGTGAAAATGGAGGATGCACTAATTATCTTCTTTATGAAAATATGAATATAAAAAAGATATAATATTAAATGAATTTATATATTTTGAAGGTGTTAAACAGGTTAAACTTCATACGATTATAACAAATGCTTTAGAATTTCTTTTTACATAAATGCCAATACAAAATCCTAACACTGCCAGACAGTTGATCAGAGATTCACAACCTTCTTCGTAAAACAATTTATTAACAATACTTTCTTGATATTTATTATTATTATTATTTAATTTACTAATTAAATAACGTACCTTGGCAACTGAAAAGATGTTAATCCAATTTCGTCCTCTCTACACGATTGCACTTTTCCCTCGCAAAAATGTTTTCTCTTCCCTCAAGTTTTCTAGGAACTACAAACTGGCTTTTCACTAGTGATTGTTCTTGTTTATAACATATTAAATAAGCACTGAAATTTTAACTAACACATAATAAAACTACACTATTTTACCACTAAAAACTAAAAAACTATCTCAAGAAGGGTTGTCCGTTAACTCCATTTTTTAAAACAATACGTCATCGCGAAACTACTTATTTGCAGTGTTAGTACGTTACTTGCCAACAAAGTAATGCAAAAGTATTTTGGCAACTGTATTATCAACCGTAATTTAAAAATAATCTCTGAAATATTAAAAAAGTATTTAAAATCGGTTTTGTTGCATATAAATAAGGAAAATTATTTAATTTTAAATATTTGGTGGCCGTATTTAAGTACTGATCTCAGCGCCATCTGTATGTAGGAGTCCGAACTACGTTAAAATCACATAGCAAACTGCAATTGTAAGAAAATTGTACCCTTTTATCTCTATTTTGGATTTAAAATCTACTCTAAATTGTGTTTTTAATTTATACGTTGAATTAGACTTATTTTTAATGTGCTTTAACACGTTCACTGCGGTACATACCTCCGGGGGTATATACTTATTATAAAAAATATGCGAATCTCAATAATTACATTTTTACAGTATCTGGAAGTTGCAGAATCTGTAGTTTTTAGAAATAATGATTTTTCTATTTTTTTCTTTTCAAAACTCTTTGCGAATGAAAACGTTAGTATCCTAGGATATATAGTTGCAGATACATGCAAGTTTATAGCAATAATTGTGTTATTTTTAATTTTACAGTGTCAAATGTAAAAAAATTACATATCCCCAGGGATATGTACCGCACACAGAAGAAGTTTTGTTACATATCCCCAAAGATATGTATCGCAGTCAAAGACAAAGTACATTGAGAGTATCTCGCAGTGAACATGTAAATTATTCACGAATGCAGTAAAAAAAACTACAGTTTATACTGAAACGGATTTCTTTATTATACTTACATGAAATGGATCGTTACAAACATCGCATTTACATATAAAATATGATAAATTAGGGGTAAAGTATGCCTACTGAATTTTTATTAAAAATATCTTTCTAATTTGTTAACTCTGTGCAACTAATGAAATTGTACTTTTGTGTAGACATTTTCTCGCTAAACAAAATCTGCCATTTCTAGGAAAATACAATTTGTTCGCATATGTCATTTTATTTTTAATAAGTAAAACATTAACATCTTCTATACACTACAACAGTTCATACAGCCTACCCTGTATAATACATCGCTTAATCAATACACGGAATTAAAAAAAATCCAACTTTCATATTTGTGTGCATAAATAAAACACTAAGAATTGATGTTTTTAGTTAAAAAACAAGTATGGTACCAAAATCTAATGAAAATTTGGATTGAACACCCTGTACATCACTGATATTTGGAAACAATAATTCTATCGAATTATCGAATGTTTTAGGGAAGGTATGAAAAACATTGTTTATGTTTATACCCTGCATAACGCTAAGATCTAACACTAAATTTATATTTACAGTAACGCTGATAACAAAGGGCTCTGGGTTTTGTTATTTGATGTGTAAAAACAGATATGGGATTGTACTGAGGTAAGAAAGGGGCAATTGGTAACATTTTGTTTGCGAATACATAAAATTTTACTAATCTTCCAGTTTAAATGACCTTAAAATCAAAATTTGACACACACACATAATAATAACATTAACAAAAACATAGGATTCAAATTTTGCTTTCGGGTCATCCATTTTCCTAAAAATCTCAGAAGAAAAAATAAAGGAGGTATTCTTAAGATTTTTCTTGAACATCAAACGATAAATTTAATAAAACGTCTTTGGCTGAATCGATCTGATTATGGAAATGGGACTTTGGCGACAGTGGAATTGCGGGATGATTCGTCTGTAAAATATCCTTAAACGTTTTGGCTTGTACGGGGTCTGCTACGGCAGAGGTAACGGAGCTTTTGGTATCACTTTCTATGCTGGAGTTTGAACTCTGACTGTGGCTGTGGCTCTGCTTGAAGATCCTAGTCCTTCCTTCGTCTGAAGACTTCGAACTAGTGTTCTTGTGTTCAGCCGCTTCCACGTTCGATATGTTGTCGATCTTTTTCCACTTGGTCCTCCTGTTCTGGAACCATATCTTAACCTGAAACAAAACCAAATTAATGATGGGCTACCAGCAACTATAATAAAAGAAGTAATACGCAGAAGCAATTATTGAGTGTGCAAAATCCTTTTGAGAACAGTTTGCGGTGCAAATTCTGTTAACGATTCCTTAACAACATTAGCATTATGAAAGTTTAATTTTACTAAACGTTTTTTTTTTCCTACAGAGTGTTTTGATAAACTAGGAGATACAATAAATGTTTTCACGATTTTTTAAATTTTCTTTCTTGTGGCTAATTAAATTATATAGTAAAGTGACTTAATATGGACGATTAATGTTTTCCGTTACTTTCTATAAACACTATTAACGGCTAGCAAGACTCTAAAAGATTCGTGTTTAAACATTAAAAGCTTGAGTTGCGCCTCAATTTTTGCCCACCGTTTGTTTATCTCTAATAAAGGTTGGGCTATTCATAAGGTAAATTGCCATCTGATAAACAAACAGAATAGGCGCATGAATCCAGAAATCAATAGCTAAACGCCGTTAGTTATGCAAGCGATGCATAGCGCGAGATAAACACTCCAAGGGTTGTTCAAAACTGGCATCCCTTGATGATGCGCTATTGATCAATTACAACCCCTGTACGTATGCTTCCCAGTCGTGCTAATTATTATACGGACTCATTATCTGCTCGCTTATGCTCGTGTTTATATCTCAGACTAGCGCTCAGTTTAATTCTCCGTTAAACCGTCAGTTTTTTAATAGCTGCTCTAATCGTGGCAAATCGGATTTATCATGGCACGCCATGTAGACACAATATAATGTATCTGGCGTATATATGTAATCTGGCGTATACACTCTGTAGAGTTGGATGTTAAAAATAAAATAAACATTTTTGTACCTAAAGATGAGTTTATATTGAGGAATATCGCGTTCCATTCGACACTAGCGAAACTAATTCAGGTAAAAAAATGCAGGAACAGTTTAGGGAAATAACAGAGTTCATCTAAAATCGAGGCAATGATCGTTTGGCAGTTCCAAACCTAATTGGGGCTTCTACATTATTAGCCCTCAAAGTATTTGTGATAGTAGCAGGTCGTAGGATATAATTTTGACATAAATGGGGATGCAGAGTAAGCGTGCCGACTTAGCGTTGCCATAGATACGACTTGCCGCTTCTTAAAGCCCAGAGTCGCTCCTAGAATGTATTCAAAAGTTTCAAATAATAATTTTAGTCTAATTTCATTTTCATGAGTATTTTGTTCGCGATCATAAACGAAAATAAAAAAATTCTCACGCTCTGTGTTTATTGAAAAATGAAACAATTATTTCACCGGCTCAAAACAATGAAAACTTTTGATCGACCTGTTTCGCATAGACGCATTTAATAACTCTAACAAAGCCATATAATCAAAACGCCATAAATGTATGTTTAATCCAAAACAAAAGTAATTAATTAAATTAACTGACAAAGTTTCCGTTACTCTATTGTTCAATACGAGCTTATAGTTGGCTCCGAAGTTAAATAATAGCTGCGTTAGCGTTGGGGGCATTCGTAAATAGTTTTTGGAACGATTTGGAAATATAATCCGTGTAGTCAAAAGCGTTTGAACCCTTCAAAAATGTTTTAATATGTGTCTCTGTTTATATGACTATGATATGCTGTGGTGTGTCTATGTTTGAGTAATACTAGAAAGCAATTATTTTCTGTCCACCGGGTCCGGACTACAAATCTAAAAACGGCTTCTAGCAATTAGCTTCTCCATTCGGGAACAAAAAAGTAATTGGTTATCAATCAAACAACAACATTACTCGCAACGAAATCAGGGTTAATTAATATTAGAGGTGGAACTGTATAAAACGCCACGAATAAATGTTGATCGGTTGGAATAGCACGACGATAGATGTGTACAATAATAATTACAAAGTGGTGCTTAACTATCATCGTATCGGTGTTTCAATTGAGTTTGTCGTCGGATGCTTAACGGGTTGGAATAGGCCGAGGCAGGGCCGGACTGCGGAATTTCCTAACCACCCTTAAAAAATGCTGTTTATTTGTGCAATGGGGCGTTTTCCAACGTTTTAAGTACATACGAAATGAAAGTGGGTAAAAAATTATGTCCCCAATTTTTTAATTATTCATTTTGACCCCATTCAAGACCTAAAAAATACGTTTGTCGTCAAGCGAAAATTAGCAATTTCTAGAATATTTTATATGTTGCAGTGGCAAAATGAGCGAGTCAGCAATACCATTTTCGCGTTTTGCCAGATTCACCCAACCAGAATCATAAATGAGGTTAATAGCGAGAATTTGTTATAATAAAACTAATATCTACTTGCAAATTGCCTAAAATTATGGTTAAAGTTTCCGGATCTTAGTAACTGGTTCCTTCAGCATATTTTTTAAAATTTATATTCAGAAAAAGATACGTGTAAAAGATTGGAATTTTTCTCAACAATTTCTCCCTCGAGATAATTAATGAATGTTGTGACGTCATAACACTCGTTAGCGGCGAGCCCACGTACTGGGCTGGGTCTCACATACATCATAGTGATCAGGAAAATGTATCCTATAAAAGGGGATGGCGTATATATTTTTTTTGTAATATCTTAAAAGCTTCTCGAGATATCTTATTGCTGTTGTACGTTTTAAACTTGGGGTATATGAAAACTAATTTATGTGTGCACGGCTCACCCCAGAAAAAAGATCCGATAATATCATTTTTCTCATATCGGTAAATCGCTGTCTGCATTTTTTTTTATTAAAATCAAACAAAAAAGTGCTTAGGTTGTGATATCAGTAAGTCGTTGATTGCGTTTTTTTAGCCCTGGGCCCACCCCAAGCAAAAATCCTAGGTACGCCCATGTGCAGTAAAAGTTTTTCCAGACATATTATTCAGATTTTCGAGTTGAAATGAGGGTATAGATCAATATTTTTCAAAAGTTTGAAAATAAGTAGGTAAACATAAGTTGAGGATAAAATAGTGACAGTCACCCCCTAAAACTAAGATATCAAAAATTATGTACCATCGAATTTAAAGAGTTATTAAGTTTATACAAAAAGATACAATTATTTTGTATTATTTCTGTAAATTATTGATGAAAATTTAGAAAATCACTAAAAGTTATAAAGAATCGTCGAAAGAATATATTTATATAAAAATATAAACTGACTTCACGAAAAAATAGGGTTATCATTCACTCAAGCAGTTCAGGGGGTACAACCAGACCAAGTGAGACATTTTTTAGCTACAAGCACTTGAGTGGTTCGCGAATCCGCGTCCGAGTCATAACTAAATAGAAGGCCGTTAAATATTGAAAGTCCGTCTCTGTCCGGTGGGTCGGGCGGCAGGCAATGTATTACTGAACACATCGATTAGTGTTCCAACTGGAAATGGCCACTAGAGCCGTTTGAGCCTCGATCATCGCTCCGTTTCACCTGATTCTCCTCTATGTCGCTCTTTCGATAAAAGCATCCACCCTTGCGGAGTTCCCCGGCTGGGAAACCTTTAAATAAATAACTCATAAACTAATCTCAGTCATTTTCAGTGTATCAACCCACGGATTTTTTCAACGTTAACGTCCACGTTTTTAGACTGGAACGGTGGTTTCACGGACCGAGCCCAATTTATTAATGGCTCGAGCAAAAAAAATTTTTTCGTCAAAGATTTGCTTAAAATATTTAAACGCTTGTCATTTTTTTTAATCTCTGCCCTTTTGTGAGGCAAAACATCAAAATGTAAGATAATTTTTCCCCGGGGAAAATGGGCCTAACGCCTAACGTTTCTTGTTTTTTAGATCACTGAATTTTTAAAATAAAATGTTAGCTGTATCTCTTCCAAAACACATCAGTCTATATTGGAATTAGGTATAGGGTCATAAATGTGACAGCGGCATTCTGTGACATAACTTTTTTGAGGTTAATTTTTTTTATATTTTATCAGCCTCTGAATGTATGGTAACTTTTTCTAAAACACCCTGTACATGTGTATAATCTCTCACAAGTCGCCTTTACTAGTTTTAAAGTTAATCATAACCGTTAATTTAAAGTTCCTACCGACTACCATAGAACACTGAACTACGATCTATTACTGAATCACAGAACATAGAAGGAATATCGAAATGCCTTTGCCTAAAGTAAACACTATAGAGCTATTTTTTAATCAAATTTAAGACATTTTCCTAAATTTTTCCAAATGCATTGAAATTTGATCACAGGCAAGCTTTTGAGGATGCTACAATATTTGTTGAGATAGAATTGAAATAAAACATATTTCTTTGTTACGTTGTTTTTAACTTGAGCCCATATAATTCCAAGAGAGTTCTAGGAATTCCGTCTCAATAAATATCGTACGGACTGTACATAGTTTAGTGTTGTGTTAAGAAAACGTTGTTTCTGGTAGGAAAGTTGCAATAATATGGTATAATTATTTCTGGTAATTTATTTTGGCAAAATTTCCAGCCGCCACGCTATTACTCCTCGTTATTTTGAGTTAAACGTTTTGGCATGGACATCATATCTTTTTCCAAACAATTTAAAGCACCTCTGTCAAATTTTTAAATGATTTACACATGGGAAATCACATCAAATGCCAGAGTTAAAGAAATATTTGTCCGCCGTTTCTAAATAAACATTAATTATATTTGCTGGCACATTTTCCTAGACGCTTAAGTGGCCCGCAAAATAATTGGGGATCAGGGCAGGAGTTCCAAAGTTTAAAACACTGGCCACCGTTACGAAATAGAGTAATAAACGTACACAATCGCAAAAGAATATTTACGGAACATTGAGGCAAAGTTATTGAACTTAGATATTGCATTCGGTGATTATTAAATAATGTGCCAATTATCTTATTTGTCTTTTTACATAAGAAGGTTTAGCTGGCGTAAAATTGGCGTCAAAGGGGAGCATCGTTTAATTTGCTAATTGGGAGTCGTAAAAATTAAACCCCAGCTTCCTGCCTCATTTAACTGAGTTATGTCGTAAATCACAACTGATCATTTTGATCACTAGTTGGAATTGTTGGAAAGTTCGAATCATATGTAAAAATAATATCACAATCTCCCGTATTATTTTCATTGTTAAACTGATAAAACTGTGAATACATCTAGAGCTAGGTTTATGCGGTTATCATTTTTGCTATAAATTTTAGTTTTAATTTAAAGCGTGTCTATATATATTTTTTATCGGATTATATTTGCATCGAGCTACTTCCACCCGGTGCTTCTGGCTCCAAAAAAACTTCTTTAACCAAGCCGGGAGAGGTGCAGTTTTTGCTTCTGGTAATTTAATGAGCCTTTTATCGATTCTCCATTTTGTTTTGTTCGACAATTAGCATATATGAAAGTTTACGATCGGCTTGATTTACTGCTTTCAAGTGCAAGTCCTTTTTTGCCTCAGAACTTCCCAAGAGGTGTGGTTAATCTACTAATTAAGGATATATTTTACAAAGTTACTGGTTACACCAAATATATGGGTGACTGTAGCTGTTGCCTACGGTAGAATTACGTTGAAGATATTTCATACTCGCAAACCTGCTCGTTTCAAAAAATTATGTTACACACTGAAGGTAAAATTGTGTGTAAATTTAAATGAAACGCGTGGAAGATTACATCGTATATTAATTATGCAGAAATTTCTGCATCCACAGCTAGGTATTTATTTAATTTCCCATATTATATGTAGTCGATGATTTGCATAATTATTTATTCTGTTTGAATCTGTGAGAATAACAATCTGTTGTGCGTTGTAAATATTAGGTTTACGTTTCAAAACAAATAACACCACGGTATAGGCAACGGTAATACCTGTTCAATGTACCGAAATTACAAAAAAATTACCCAACTGCAAAATATTATTAATTGAAAAGATGGTTTAGAATACACTGTATCAGTGTTAACATCATCGTATATATAAATAACATGTAACTTTGTATCCGCCAGTACATTTTTTTTTCGGATTAAAAAAGTAATGGAATTAGGAATTAATTTAAAAACAGCTTTTTGCGGCAATTAGGTAAATTGATCGTTATACATAAACAAACAAATATGCGTAATCCATCGGTTTATGAGAGATACGGGCATATTCAAATTAAACAAGAAAACAGAACACCATTTCAATAATCATCAAACAGGCTTTCCGACAATTAAACTAAATACATCCACCTGATAATAGTTTTTAATTCAGCTCCATCGGAATGCAATTTCATTGAAACTGATATTTGTCTTCAAACACATAAAATTCCGGTTGATAATTGGGAATTTAACGAAAATGTAACATAGCACCAATTTTATTGATGAATGCGTTGATTAGATTATAATATCCAGTTGAAGCGTTAATTTTATTGCGCGAATAAATATTCGAACGGCCAGGAAAGTGGGGGATCCGCAGAACCGTTTACTAAGAGCGTCGCGTCGATTAAAACAACGCTAGCAAAACTGATACCCGCTCGAAAAAAGCACACATTACTCGGGGCAACTCTTGGCAAGGGTGAGCTGCTCGGCCACTTCAGATCTATAACTCGACGAATAACTTGAAACAAAAGCAGCTTCTCATACACGACTTCAAAATTTAATTGCATACTAACAACCAAAAAAAATAGTTTGCATTTAATTTCTGATACAGGGCGTTAAGTATTTACGAAACCGCATATTATTATAACAATAATCAATCAAAATTAAAACGAGTTAATGAAAGTTTATAATCCTAGATTGGAAATATGCCTCGAATAACTTTATTTAATTTTAAACTTTAAATCATCAGCATGAATTAATTTATGACAGTTAAGTTAAACTGCAATGTCGTTAACGAAAATAGAAAATAGAAGGAGGCCCAGATTAGAGCCCTGGGGTACTCCAGAAGTCATAAGATACCGACTAAGTTTTAGCAGATTGACACAAAACCGTATTTCAGACGACTGCTGTCAAAAATTTCGAAAACGGGCTCCAAAAACGTTCCTTCGCGTTAAGGGAATCCCCATCAAACATCTTCACACATTTACATTGCCGCGTAAAGTGACCGTCATTTAAATTAATTAAATATACGGCGGTGATAAAATCGTGAGCTCGAAGCGTTCCGCTTTTCTGGAATGATGATACATGCATAGCTTACTAAGTGGTCTGTTGGTATTGTGTCAACGCAGTTACTCGTTTGTCCGCCAGAGTGCACGATTTATCGCTCAATAAATTACTGAGACTATCCTTCTCTGGCTCATTCGTTATGGTTTGGTTGTTTCGGGGGGGGGCGGAGTCTCGCCACTCCACTAATATACAAATCATTGCCGTTACTCTCTCGCACGCCGTTACATTGTCGATTGTCGCCAGCTACTGCCTTAATCACTGATAGATTATTATATATCAGATATAATTGCCACTCAAACAGACCTCACGTTACGCCGGTCTATCCTACGGCTTTTACTTTATCGCCGCTTGCTCCAGACCTTCGATACGGGGTGATACGCCAACCCGAGCCAATATGGTTTATTTCACAGCCATAAGAATTTTAGGAATTTCATCTTTCCAATGTACTCAAATAATTTACTTTGCATGACAAAATCTATACGGGTACTTTTATTATTTTCAACGATCAATTGCTAAGACATTATTAACGATGTAATCTTCGAACTTAATATAATAGTTCGCTCATGTAATAACCCGCCTGAAAAGTTTGATAAAAAAATCATTAGCGTTGGAATTACAGACAAATACAGGGTGTTAGAAGTTTGGCTGCCTTAATTTTAACAGACGATAGAATACATTAAAATAAACAAAAAGGACCTTATATGACATGGGTCCTAAACTCAACCATTTCCGAGAAAAAAATTATCAAAATCTCCAAATTGATGTACAAAAGTTCGATTAATTAAGGAATATTGACATAACTGCGTGCATAGAATACCATAAAATACAATGTTTATCACTTTTTTGAATTTCTTTGTTTAATTCTAAAAAATAATTAGCGTAATAAATTTAAAATTCATATCGAGCAATGCGACAACGGCGCGACGGATAACACGAGGTACTAAGCCGTCCGGCAATACGCAATTCAGTAGGTATCTGGAATTGGACCGTGTCTGAGTGTTTTTTGCGCACCACTATTTCCTTTTCTTGAGGTGTTTTCCAGCGAGTGCGCGGAAATTGGATTCGAAGGTGTCGTGGGTACATCGAAAATGGTGGTGGACATTTTGAGCATATTTGTTTGTACTTGTGCGATTAAAAGTTAAGTTCCTGTTTTAAGAGATTCATAATTACTAAAATTCGAGCTGAAATTTAAGCACAACGCTATCTTCGTACTACAAAATCGATACATTTTATTTTTTTTTATTTAAAAACTGGAAAATAATTGTCTTGAAATTTACTGTTTCACAATAATAGTTGTTTACATTTTTTCCGTAGGACAAGTCTGCCGCGTGCACACGCGTGTGATGAAATTCCCCAATATTAATACTCGCTGTATTTTGAAAACTGTTTATCTTACGCCCCTGTAATATACAACTTTTTTGTTCATTTATGATTTTCTACGATACAAAATTTGACAGTTAAAACCTCACGGATACCTTTTAATTTGTTAAAATTTTTAATAAACGTGTCTATTTTTTAAAGCACTGAAAAATACACGGAAGCCGTGTTGTGACGTCACACCACTCTTTAGCGACTAATCCACACACTTCCACATACTTATAGTTGTGTCTTACGTACAGCATATCGTCGACATAAGTTCTGTCTACTACTCGAGTGGGGTGACGTCACAAACGCTCTTTGAACGACTTGGAAGGTTTCAAACAATTTTAAGAATTAAAAATTATTTATCGCGGTGAGTATTAAAGCTATCGACCTGATTTTTTCACCACATATTTAGGGGGTTGAGTGCTGACGGTAAATGTAAAAATATGTTGTACGTAAATTAAATTTTACTGAATTAATTCATTGCTCAAACTTTGACAATATATGTTTCGTCGTTACAGCCCGTGATATTGCGTGCTGAACCAATTCCAATCGATGGATGCTCCAGTGTTTATATCCAGAGACAGGCATAATTGTTTGATAATTGATATTGACAGATCAATTCCTAAATAAAATACTAATAGTACTCCAACGGTTTTGTTGCATTTATGGATTATGCAAACAGTAATTATTATGATTGGTTTAATGTCGTTCATCGTTTATCCACACAATGGTGGTCGATTTTCCACTGGAAGCGTTTTCCGTGAAAAATATTGGATTATTTTTTGACACACTTTTAAACTTGTGTTAAAGAAGAGTTTTTATTACACAGAAGAATAATTATAAAACGCGAGAAAATAATTGTATACTGGTATATTAAATAGACGAACTTCTAACCAACTCGGTAACACTACCTTTCGAGTTCACAGAACTGAGGAAATAAAATTTATAAACAATTTAATTCTAAGAATGCATGCAGCAAAAGCTTATTTAATGATGAGATCTTGTTACTTCGCTTCAATCCGCCTGCTAACGCGTTTTTAAAAACTATCCTTCTTAGTAAATTTTTCATGCGAGTTGCTGAATTTTGGAGGTTTAGATATGAACGTACAAACCGTTCACCCTGTACAACTGAACCCAGACCTCAAATCCCATCGTACACATGCATTATTAACAATTCCAATTTAGTATTTATTAAGAATTACGCGATCCGCTGTTAAATTATCGAAGTGAACACAAATATGTCATGTACCTATTTAAATTAATTTCAATTTGTGTTTGACAAAGCAATAAGTTATAAATATAAATGATGATCCAATGTTGGCCAATACCATTAATCATTTAGGTTTTACTACTAAAGTGCGGCTGATCATTACGATTTCATCCTGATAAGCGGAATTCTATGGTATGTTGAATAAATTGTGGTATTAAATACATCGCAGACAAGTTTGTCCGCCCTAATATATTTATAACGCTACGATTCCATCTCTATTTAACTCCCTTATTAACCGTTACCTTTTAATAAACGTTTAACGATCTCAGACGTTTAAATATAATGCGAAGCGTAAAACGTATATTCAAATGCCCCGAAATAGACAACAAAAGGAATGAAAATTACAATAAAAGCAAAAACTATTTAGTTGCTACAAAACGAATTGCATAATAAATTGTTTAACATACTTGTTTTTATTAAACTGCTGCTTACAATGTAAATAGTGTAAACGTAATGTGGTTAGTTCCAAGAAGAATGGAAATCAAAGAAATACTGCACGTACCTACAAATATATTTATAATTACTTATTTTTTCGAACGTGCGATACTGCTTAAATTAACTTTTTAGAACGTGTAAATCAATTAATCAATATTCCATTAAATGTACGCGGGCGGCCCTCCTATCCTCCAAATTTCGGTCCACTCGATCCCGACGAGTAATAAATTTTATTGATCCGCTCCCTGCTTTTATCCACTTAGGAAGAATCGATCTGGAGATCTGTGGCTTTAGCAATTATTGTCAACCGCTTTAGGGTAGGCTAAATAGTGAATATATAGATATGTATGCGGTACAATTAGCAGAACGTTTTAGTGGGTATTACAATGAGTATTGATCGGTTAGTTGGAGCACAGAGAACTGACATTTGTGATTTGTTGTCGATATCAAACGAGCTACTGCCGCTAACTTCCATTAGCAAAGGGGTTTAACGCGCGAATTTGGCCCGGTTTTAAGTCTGCTTGCCGTACGAGTCCATGTATGATGTGGTTTATACGTTTTTTTATATCAACTAAGGTGACATTAGTGGTAGTTTCTATGTACATTCAACGAGCGAAATTCTTCACCGATGTTTCGAATTCCGGCGAAATCTAAACCCGAAAAATTCAAAGGTAGAACTCTAAAATGGCCTTGAGGTCACCATTAACCAAAATGATTGTCAGCATTGGAGAACCACACACAACCTAGTCAACCAAGTCTAAATTTTCCAAATCTGTCGCGGACCTCATAACAGAGCCCCGCGCTGAACCAGCGTCGATATTGATCGAACGTGAGCCCAGGGACTGTGCAGTTCAATAACCAGTGTCGGATATTGGCCAGTACTATGTTTTGTTCATTAACTACAAAATAGGCAATAAATCTCATTTTTTTAAAAATCTTACATTGCTTACATAGCACACATACCACCCAGGTCCCCCCTGCGGTGAAGATTCTAAGGGATTAAAGCTGCCATACACAGCTTCTAAAGCTCTCCAAGGAGGGAAATTTGATTCAAGCTCTAAAGCTTCCATACAAACACAAGCTCCTAAAGCTTTCATACGAGTTCCTAAAGCTTCCATATAGGCTCTGAAAGGAGACCATACACACATAAACTTTAGTGCTCTAGCCTAGCATATCAGAGAGAGTGAAATAGACACTAGAGTACCATACTTGACAGTGACCTCATATAACAAAGGGAGAGACACCCATTCCAATATGAAGGTGTGTATATTCCCTTAATATGGTCAGCGATAATGAAGCTCGTCCAACAACCCATCAATTTCTTGGTGAATTTTCGGAACATCGGCGAAAATTTATTTTCCGCTTCGCGTTTCATATGACTATTTCAAATAATCATTGTTCCGACTTTCCTGCAAAGATCAGGACTGGTTGCTCCTTCAACTGTTTGGGTCACTTAAATGAATTAAAGTTTAAACGTACTTTGAACTGTTTTATTATTTTTTATTTCAGTTGCATTAACAAAATAAGGTATAGTCCGTACGATATTTGTCGAGATGGAATTCAAAGAAGACCCCTGTGTCACTTTCTTGGAATTAACCGCATTCGACACCCGAGGTAGAAAGACATTGACGGAAAATTTCAAGGCACGCCCCTGCCACCGATAATTTTCTTAGAATTCTACCTCAACAATATTGTACGGCCTGTATGTCGAGTTTCTTATTTAGTACTGATATTTTCTGATGGTACAACTGCAATTTGCTACGAGTTAGTGTACACCGAGATAAGAATAATGAAAAATTCCTTAAACGTAAGACGAAAACAGACCGTCCGATCTAATACAGACCGATACGATTGCCTTGCCATGCCTGTAGCTTGTGCAACATCAAGAGAGAAGCAACCCCTCTAAAATTTCCCTGTCTGTCACTTATTTTAAACCCTCGCTCGGCTTAATATTGCTATCAACTCTCCAATTTATAAACTGGCGTAAATGCCATTCAAAAAAATCTGTTAGCAGTGCCTACATTACTTTTCTTTAGCCCGCCTCGTCAGGTATTCAGTCTCGCGCGTAACGCCACTCAGTTTATGGCCACCTAATACATTAAGTGTAATTCGGGGGTAAAACTTTATAAGAATTTTTATTGCACCCTTCACGCTGTTGGAAATGTCCCTAAAAATGTTTACAGATCGCTAAATGGACAGAATCATACTAAATTAAAAATTAAACTAGTAACGGATAAAACATAACCTCACAATTTGCTGTTTTTATTATCACTTTAAATAGTGTCACAATATTCAACGGTTTGTTTACATTTTATCTCACCTGCTTTGTTTGTACGCAAAAACTAGAATTGGGAATAGAGCATGCAACAATTTACGGATTGTAAGAAAAAAAGTGAGTTGATTAAACATTTTGTGCCATGCCGTTGGCGTTAGAGTATAGGCTCTGGCAAATTAATGCAGCAATTCATTAAGTTACTTTGTAAACATACTCGCTGTTTGCTCTAGGGGCCATTACGTGGCTTTATAGTCAGTTATACTATAAAATAGCTTTTCCATTCGGCCACTAAAAATTGTTTCCATTACACGCCAACAAATTGAGCCGTATGAAGTGGTTTATTAACACTTAACAGAATTGATGTTTACAGGTAGTTATGCGACGTTCCATAAAATTTCGCAGCGGATGAGACATTTTATCTCGGGGTACAAGAGGACGAGAAGCGAAGCGAGAATAAAAAAGAGATAATATTTTATTCCTCGGTCTAACCGCAAGGATTAGCAGGAAGTCGGGGACCTCTCCGTAATGAGAAAATTGTTGTTATTAAATGTGCTGAAATTTAGATTTTCTCGGCAATTATTCCAGGCGGCCAGGAAATCACTTTGAATCTGTGTAGGACGCCAAATACGTCCAAAGACTGGTACGTTTATTACGAACAAATTATTTAAGAACGTAAAAAATAGATGGCTTAAGAAATGAGATACAGGAAATTACGTAAAATGTCCCATGTTTTATTTTAGGATCGCCATTTAAAAAGCTTATCAGTGTTGCCTCTTTGTTTCTCTTTTTAACCAACGGTATGAAACTAACGGGGTGGTAGTGGTGAAATTGCAAAGAACAATGATTTTGTAAGAAGAGATTACATGGCTTTTCGACATTAAAAAAAAATCGGGTATTTAAAAAAAAAAACTGCAACAGGATCGACATTCACCAAAATAAGTTTCAGCTCCATAACCCCTCGGAAAAGGCCATCACAACGAGACGAATGTTTTCACAGAGACGAATTTTCTAATCTCGACGCAGGCACCACTGCGGGACCCTAACGGAGCCAGCCTGGATTGCGTTCGGACGTCGACCAGAGTACCGTGCAGGATCGGAATCTGGCCAGTGCATATATGTACCAATTTTTTTACTTTTGTCTTATGTACAAACGTTATAACTTTCACGTTTACCATTAATTGAATGAAGAATTGCAATAAATCTCACAAATTTTCAAAAATCAAAAACTGAGTTAAATTTCTCCAAAAAAATTTAACGAGCTTTACGCCCCCATATCTCTCGTAGCTCATACTACCCAGGGGTGAAGATCCTGCTAAAGCTTCCATACACAAGCTCCTAAAGCTTCCATACCAGGCACTTCAAAGCGGCGTCACAAAAACTTTTATAAACTTAATATTTTTTAGGGACGCCGTGTAGGAGAGAACGGTGCGAAACGATTTGCGAAATGAATTATCTCAACGCGAGTTAGTGACCATTCAGGCATTTCAAACGTAATAAGACACCGCCGAGAGAGATAAGAGATAACAGAAATGTAAGTCGACTTGCGAGCATAGCCCCGGACCTCATACTTATCGGGCATTTATCATGTTACATGGACGATGACATCACGATGAAGTTTTAATGAGCAAGTTCATTGGATTACCACTAACGGAATTGCTGCTAAATAAACCACCAGTCTAGCTACGGACACGTTTATTTTACAAATGCGTCTGGAGATTAAACTGTTAAATCGTTAGTTGCAACTGCCAAGGTGTGCATTCGTCCATTCGTTCGCGGGATTTAGATAATTGCCGTCGTTCGCATCTTTCGCCCCACGCTTTGTTTCCAAATCGTTGTTTTCATAACTCATACACAGTCTGTAAGTACGTGTACAACGGAAGACCAGATAATATGTACTTAATAAAATGCTTGTATACACTGATTCTGTATTTGTCGGCGCCCAACCGTGAAACCTTTGAAAAATCGAAAAATTTATTTAAACATGCTAAAACTGAATTTGTTATAAAATGTATTAGGTACAAACTTCCCTTCCAATCATACACTAGGCACAGAAATTAAGGGATATTAAAAAAATCCCAAAATTATGGATGATTTTCAAAGAGCTATAACTTGGGGGGAATAAAAAAAAGAAAATTGAAGCTTCAAGTGTCTAGTTTTCAGATCGCAGTTTAAAATTTTTTAGCGTTAGCAGTTTTTGAGTAATCGTAAGAAAATCAACGGGGAAAAAATTTGTAAAGGACCCCGCACTTTTCTTATGGGAAGTGGGTTTCGGCCAATTTTTTTGAAACTTCGCAGGTTGATAGTTCTTAAGATGTAGATCAAAAGTCTCAATGGGCACAAAGCCCCAAATCCACCCCTTCCCCTCCAAAAACTGCCTCAAAGTAGCGATAGTTTACTTGTCGTTTTATGAAAAAAAGATTCAGATAAAAGTTGTTTATTTCAATGATATCTAAAAAAAACTATTCTTGTGTTTTTTTCGAAAAATCAATGTTTTAGCTTTAAAACGCCGCCAAAGTTTAACACAGAGTATACGTATGATAGCTGTAGATATATGTACACGTGTGTTAAGTTTCACAGCGTTTTACAGCTTGAATATTACTTTTTCGAAAAAATCACAAAAAAACTTTTTTTTTTAGATTTAGTCAAAATAAATAACTTTTACTTGAAATATTTTTTCATAAAATCACAAATAAACTTTCTACAGCTATATAAACAATTAAATTGTTAATAACAATTTTCCTGACCCGATTTCGTAAAATTGAGTTGCAGATTCGATTTCAGTGTGAAAAAATACGTGCAAAAAATATACGTGCAAATATACGTGCAAAAAATACGTGCAACTATAAAATACAGTAATCTGGAAAATCCATAGGCTGATTCGTAGGGGGCGGGGGGTGTGTGAGGGGCGGAATCAAGTGGAGCAGTTTGATAATCAAAAATGTGGTTGTTTGGGGTCGTTGTTGGGTTGATTAAAAAAAATAAATTGTTTTACATGCAGAAATCAGTTAAATCGCCCCCGCTAGTTGGAGGCAGTTTTTTTTGGGGGGGGGAAGGGGTGGATTTGGGGCTTTGTGCCCATTGAAACTTTTGATCTACCTATATATTAAGAACTATCAAGCTGCGAAGTTTCAAAAAAATTGGCCGAAACCCACTTCCCATAAGAAAAGTGCGGGGTCCTTTTTGCTTTTTTTAAAAAGGCCTATAAACTTAAAAAAAATTTTTTTTGGTAATTTCATTATAAAGCTCTTTTAGATAATTTAATTATCTTTGTTTGAGTGATTCCGGAGCCTTGTACGATTATTGCTGTCAGATGTACCCTGATAAAAAGTAATTTCTTGTCCAAAATGATGGTATGAAAAGTTCCCAAAATATGAAAATGCCCAAAATCTTTACCAAAAAAATACAAACATACGTTTTCGGACTGGCTGGTTGTGTCAGATTTCAGAGCGGTCCGCCCTGTATAGGTGTAGGTATATAAACACGCAATTATTTTTCCACGTCGAGCGTTTAAGTGAGGTATTTGTTTTTTCCTAAGTGGAGCAGCACTGTAAACATCGGGCACACGTCTCTGTGTCATCTGAGTGGTTAACGTCAGGCATAATTAGTCGTTTCCGGCTGGGTCGGTGCTAATCGTTTGAAATCCGAATATCCTGCCTTATTTTGGTTTGGCCATCTAACATCCTTCTCTGTGATTTACCGCAGCTGTGGATCGCTCGGCGTTAAGCGTTCAAATGCAAATGATCGACTTGAGTTGAGCTCGTTTATTCGTGATTCATTTGTTATTCATCGATTACCTCGAATCCTCTGATGATAAATTAATGACTCCATAAAGCCCTTTGTTATTCTACAAAAACATTTTTCATAATCGGCTGTAATTGATGGACTAAATAATTGTATTTTTATCAGCGACGTAAGATGTAACCGAATCGCCGAATTACTCCCACGTTATTAAGAAGCTCCACCACAAAAACGGGCATATTCGCGAAATCCAAAAATTACACAGTCGCGAGATAAGACTGCTGAAAAATTACAACAAAATAATAACTTTTATGTATGTGTCGCTGCTGACGAGCACTTGACAAATTCAGGAAATCCAAAAATCGCAAGGCGCCTGATAATCTATAACGTAGATAGTTAAACAGGTACACAAGGGTCAGATTCGGTCTATACAATTTCAAAAGACATTTTGTTGCGGGTTGCCTAAATATGTGACGTCACACTATAAGAGTCTATTACAGCGAAGTAATTGATTTTTATTTGTGTGTCGCTGCTGACGAGCGCCTGTCATTGTTTTTTGGGCTACACTGACACAAGTTGTTTTTACATAGACTTTTGTGATAGATATATCTAAAATCAGAAACCCTTTTTATAGAAGAAAATGTGCCTCATTTGTCTCAGATTGTTTACTTAATTATTCCACATAGTTAAAGTAGCTTCATAGGGATTTTGAGATAATGAAAGCGAATTTGGAAAAACATATTTTTAAATTTAAACAATATATTGATAGGTACGATTGTTTTGTTATTTTTATGAGTATATTGCGGGGTAAATACAATACAGTCAAAAAACAAAGGACAATCGCGTTTGCCGTTAATGGCCCCTTTGATTTGTGTTATTTTTTCCCAATTATATGTAAACACATTTCGCCAAGGGAACGAGGCGTTGGTTTATTGAGATTTATCTTCTGTAAACAAGGCTACATCAACGGAATGGTAATTAGGGTTTTAATAGATTTGATTTTTTGTGTGTTAGCTTTTCGGCAAGTCCGACACAAACAAACAGGAGTGTGCAATTGATAATCGCTACCCAATTGCCAATCAGATTAGCTGTAGGGGACTTTATTTTGTGTTTTGCAACCCAATGTGATAAAATACTTAAACAACGAACCGTATGCGTGTAGATTTTTCAAAACGAAACTTTTTTACTACACTTTCCAATATACAAACTTCTGAAAACTCGATATTTGGGAAACCGTGCAATTAATTAATTTGCCTAATTGAACATTTCCTCGTTGGAAAGAGTTAGTTTCAATTTTCAGCGCCCATATGTAACGAAATACAAGTTTAAAGGCGGTGTTAACAAATGTTTCAGAAAGTTGGAAACCTGAACTTCCCTTTACCCGACAATCAGACCACTCCTAACGTTCTGAGCGACATCGGCACTATTAAGTGGCCTATAAAGTTTATCACTTAAGGGTGACAATGAACCATCTAAATCTTGAATATCCTGCCAACAATTCATTTATTATAATTGAGATTACCACCCCCCTTGTTTAAGGGTTCGCTTGTGGGGGTTCCCGAACTCTTTGTCTTCGGAACTTCGGTTGTTTTCCTAATAATTCCGTGTCGTAAGGAAAACCGCTTACGGGAAACTTTTTTTAAAGGACTTCCATATCGGTTGTGGCGAATTTCCGGCAGACTTTTACTAACTTCAGTGGTAATAAAGCGTCTCAATGAATTTTCCGTTAAACCGCAAGGGTCTTAACAAGGCGATAACGGCGTTTAAAATATATTATCGAGCGAGCGTATTGGCGGAATTAAAATTTAAACCCATTCATGCCTACATTTAATGTGGTCGACGTGAAACAGATGTCCCGGTACTCATTTGAAGATTTTTTATGAAGCGCTTCCTGTTATTCGCGGTTTAAGAGCCTGTTTAAATATGCAATAACTTAAAATCGACGGGAATCGCTAAACAAGGTGATTTAGCGCGGCTCCTCTCCAAACTGTAGGGAATATCTGCTACGAAATATTGTCATTTTACAAAATCATTTTTTTGCGCATTTTACGGTGTTTCAAAATGTATTACTCCTAATATGTCGTGCTTTTACAATACAGGGTGTTAATAAACACGTCGGGGCGTTTCTTTGAATGATTTTAAGGCGAAAGAATCTATCGGTCTAGCAGACCACATGTGTAGATTCATTTGTGGCGTTAATTTAAATAATTATTAATAATTTACTTAATTACTTTTAGAGTGAATTATAGAAGAAGTGCAAAATTAATTTTACACCGACTGAACTGGAGTCAAAGTAACCGAAAATCTGGGGTGTAATTTGCTACAAAATTTGTATGAGTGTATCCCGTCGGCGTGACGAGCAAAAGCAATCTCCCGTCAAGAACTAAACGGGCAAAAGCGTTTTATTTGATAGCTTTGAAATATTTGAAATAATAAACTGGGATTAAATTAACTTCAACAACTGTTCGAAAAGCAGAAAAAAAAACTAGCGCTCGAACGCCGATCGGCGCCCGTGACGTTTTGAATAATGGTATGCCAAAATCACAGGTCGGCGTAGTCATTTTCAATGTTAATTGTATATAACCGAAGCGTGGATACAAAAAAAAAACTAAAAACCCCCGTAGCATCCCCCGCTCCCCCACCGAACAAAACAAACGTTCGGCTATTGATTGATGATGAATTTATTTGTTCTTGGGCATGCACGAATGTGTGTTTTTGTAAAGCAATTACTGGATTTTATTGCTTTAATTAAGGTTCATTTGGCGTACTGGTTTTACGTAAATTAGCCATAAATTATTTGCATACTGAATTGATAATTAATTGCACAATTTTAATACATTTAAAATGAAATTATGTTTGCAAACGCTCCAAATTAATTAAATCATTGACAGACCCGTACGCTCCTATTATAATATCATAAATTAAGCTCTTCATTTAAACATTACCAGGCAGGTCACTGTTTTGTTACATTTTTCACATATTTGTACGAGGCCTCTAATAAAAGCTTTTAAAGAAACGTATATTTTATTATCAGCTTTCGCATCCACTCTATTTTATAGATTTTAAGTGCTACAGACAAATTCAATTAAAAAAAAACAAAAATTAAAGAAAATAAATTTTTAGTTGATTTTCGAAAGGCTGTAACTTCGCGAAAAATGATCGTAGAGCAATTAAAAAAAAGTAAATCGAAGCTTGGAATTTACAGTTTCAGGATCTGAAAGTCAAACATTTTTATCACTGACCACATTTAAAGAATCACGAGAACTCCAGGAGAAACAATTTTTTCCAAATTTTTGCTACCCTTTCGAAAGGCCCACGGGCTTGAATATTTTTTTTAAGCAATCCCACCCGTCAGCTCTTTTAGTTTGATCCATCCTCTTTAATTTGAGCAGTTCAAGAGCTTTGTACGATGATTTGTCTCCGAGTTATCCTCGTTCAAAACAAAAATTATCTGTTTGGCTTCAATAAATTAATTACCTACTCTTGAACTAAACCGCACAGAAAATCTAAGCAGACTTTTGAAAACTTCAAGGTATCCTCTATAAGACGATCCTGTCGTTTTTTTTATAAAAAAAATTTCAATGCAAGAAATTGATTAAAAAAAATTAAAATATTACGTATTTAAGGATTTTCGCTAAACTTAACCTAACTTTTTTTTTTCTTCTGCAAATCTCGAATACTTACCGAGTTCTCTAGCGGACAAATCGTTTCCACGAGCTTTACAATCATTTTAAAAAGTTTGATGTTTTTTACGTGATTAGTCTTTGTCATCGGTGGTAACAGAACAGCATGAATACAGGATATTTCTATGAGTGATTGTATTAATTATATTCAGTGTTCGGATATCTTTTGCATACCTTGACTGGTATCGAAGAACATCGCTTGACTTGATTCGATTAAGATTAAAAAAAAACATTGAATTTGTTTGAATTAGCCCAATACCCCCTCTCCACTACGAACGCAAAGAAGTAAGAATGGCGAGAACGAAAAAGGAGTGTTTATATTTTGCATCAACAGTCCAAAATAAACAACGGATAATTCATTAACAAACTTAAGACTTAATTGCCGCAAAACACGCCCCTCGGTGAACTGAACAGTTTAAGTGTATTTATAAATTTCCCGTTTTGTATTATTTACGAAGAGGCGTTCGTTAAAATTTATATTAGCGAGAACGCATAAGTTCCACACCATTGAACTGAAAACAGAGAGCATACAACTTTTGAAAAATTAACTCGAACATATGTGACAGATAGGTTCGGCCTGAAGCGGGGGATACAGGGTGACCCCGATAAGTTCCCCGATCCTTACTTAGAAATCAATATTTATCATGTTGCATTTAAAAAAAACTAAGCGTTTTTTTTTTTCAAAATAACCTTCAATTGCTTTTTAAAAGTGATACTTAATATAGTTTGCTTGCAAGGCTAGAAATTTACTTCACCGTCGTACAATTTTGGTACACCCTGTACAACTAAAAATAATTTTATTGACTATAAATTTATCTGTACCACATTATAAAATTTTAACAAATAGGCTGTGACATCGAATATAAATAGAACGCTATTAGAGTCTCGGTTTCTGTGATGACTTTATTTATCATCCACCATTTTGAAGCGGCCATAAGTATATTTTTATTGACTGTTAAATTGTAAATATCCCGCTAAATTATTTGCAGTTACATTTTCGTTTTACTACTCCACACGAAGCGGCTATAATCAACAGATCAAATCAAACAAATTTAGCCGTAGACGTTTTTACTTTGTCGCTTATCAAAATGGCACAAAATGCAATGCAGCCGCAGGGTATAATTAGGTTTAGATTATTTTTGGTTAAAGGTAAGTTTCCACCGTGCCTTAAATATTTTTTGTTTTTTTTTCGGTCTAAAAACAGGAAATCCAAGAGAGTCGATAAATCCGTGTAGGATATTGACCGATAGACAGAACCACTACTACAATATTGTGGTTGATATTTTTCTCAATCTATTACATGTGGTTAATACAATAATACAAGTCATTGTTGCATGTTTGTAAAGATAATAACGTAGTTATAGAGGTAGAGCTCATTTCACAGATATGACTTATAAAAATAAATATTTTGGAATGTTAAGGAAAATCTGATAAAAACAAATTCTTCCCAGGCGATGTCGGCAGATCTCTCACACTCTTATTATAGAAACAAGAGCCAAGCTTGGAGTTCAAAAAGGCTAATAGTAAAATACCTAATTATAACGACCCAAATGTCGACAGTGGTATAACCCAGACAGACAGACAGACTGTTAAATTAATCAAATATACCGAGTTCCTATCCGGGGCCGAAAGTACGCCTTGGCAAAATACTGGCATCTTTCTGCCGTCAAATATTGATTTCTATATTGGTGCATTATTAGGGTCGAAGGGTGATATTAAAGGCAATTTAATTGTGTACCTAGGCACAATAGTTTTATGCTCTAAAATTTATAATATACTGTCTTTGTGATGTACTCATCTATAGGAAATATTCCATATTGCATAAAGCGAACCTGAATATAATTAACAAAGAATTAATATCGGTTCCACAATATGTTTAATTAGTGACTCAAGGCTTTACGAGTATATCGAGTGGCTCTAACAAAATTCACTGTTGAATAGAAACATTAGTAAAAATTTACTATTCCTTACTTTTGAATTGTGAAACAGTATTTATGAAATACAAACGCCGTAATAATAAATCTAACGCGGATTTAAAAAACCAACAACAAATTTTAATTTATTTTAGAACAGAAATATTGGTAAATATTTTTACCCTTCACTTCTGAATTGTTAGCAATATTTATTGATGAATTATAAACGTTATAACAAACATTTGATGTGGTCTGTAAAAATAACAATTTTTTCGTTTATTTCAGAATAGAAGCATAGGTAAAAATTGTGTATTTTTCACTTCCGAATTGTAAAGCTGGCTGAATTCATTTATTGACAAAATATGAATGTTATATCAATAAATTAAATGCGGTTTTAAACAAGATATATTTTTTTCATTTATTTTAAAACAGAAACTAAGTAAACATGTTTATTCTTCACTTCTGAATTGAAAAGCAGGTTGAATTAATTTACCGATTTGATACAAAAGTTATAACAATAAATTTAATTAATAATCGGAATTAAGGAACCGCCACGACGTACCTAATAAATGAAATTAGGGATATAAAATAAAATTAAAACACATTTAACCAGCTTTAACACTTCTTGTTGATGTTAATGATGTGTAGTTCTCGTTTATGGTACAATAAAAGTTTAAATGAGGAAGCGGCTAAGTACCGGCTTAGAATTTACGCCATTACGAATTCTAACTTATACTTAGCTCATTGGCAGCATGAATATATTTCAAAGCGAACTGCATTTACATTGCGCTTACTTTGTAGTGTCTTTCATCCGTTTTACTACCTTGGACGCAGCTAAGTGAGACTTAATTTAAGAATTTGTTAAACGACGCTAAACTGAAGCAAAAATAGCCCGAAACACGACACAGTCTGCCAGATGACATCCTCGACATGAAAGTGACTTAATTTTCGCGAAATAAATGTAATAATTAAACTAAAACGTTATTTGTTCCACCGAATGGTTTCGAGATTCCTTCAGAGCTCGGGCTGAAATTTTATGTGTTATTGACTGCACTATTAATATCTGATCCTTGTAAGTTTGTAGGCAATTAACACCAACACGAATCTCTAAAGGGACTAAATGAGCGCTGGTATGAGACAGCTGCCGCAGTAACTCATCACGGCCCCCCTCCCTCCCCCCTCCCCTACCCCCGCGAACCCTCAAAGAGTGCTAAACGCCAGTGATTGTGAGATTCCAGCTATTAAGTAAAAAGCTTCATCATTAATAAACCTGAAAACTCTCTTTGCCGTCGCTCCCGTACAGATGTTTTTATTTTGCTAAATATAAACATTACTGAATTGCTTCCAAATGCACAATAAACGGTTTTAATGATCACTTTCTTCGGCGACGCGACGGCCTGAGTCTATTTACGAACTGGATTAACCATTTTTGATATCTGAGCGATTGATAATATACGTTTTGATTATATAGTTAACGCTACCCTTACACTTAACCGTAAAGATAAATAAATAAAACATTAAGTGTTTAGTTTTTAGATTTATTTAGTAATTAACTTCTTAAAAACACATATAAATCAAATATAAATCTACAACATTTTGATCTCTTTCAATTCGATCTTTTACAAGTTTATCTAAACACGGAAAATAAGCCAAATCCCAGTAACTAAAAACTGGCACTATTAAAAGTTTACAGTTTCATTCTCACTTTAAAATTTAAAATAAACATAATTGTGCACGACAGCATCAAAGAAATGAAGGAACATGATCATTACACTTCAGTTTTTCATATATTAAAATTAATTTTTTCGCATTTTTCATCATCTACTTTAGAACAATCACAATGTTATAAAATTTGTGTATCAGCATAAGTGGCGTGGTTGAAAGTTTCAAGGTTCTCAAAATATCTACTGTATTTATATGAACTAGTAGTGGATCCAAAATAGACCATTGTGGAACACCAGATAAAATGGATTTCAAATGCACGTCATTCTAAAATATGGCGGAGGAGCCGATATCACAGAAATAAAAGTTACCTGAAATTACTTCGATAAGTGCAACTCACTCACAGGGTGCCTTTTTAAATCGGTGTTTATCTTTTAACACGACGTAAATAGAAAAGTAAAAACATTTTTACTTTATTAAGTCTAGGTCTCTCTGGCTATGGCTTCACGACTCAGTGCTTGCTGTCAGAAGCATTTTCCCCGAATTATTTCCCCCACCAGTTCTTTATTTTTCATGTAACCCTACAGATACAAATCGCATGGATTGTAATCTAGAACCTTGAAATGGCTCATTGCGCTCTATCCGCCCGTTGCGAAATTCACTAGTTCTTTAATGAAAATGTTCAAAAAATATTAAGATTAAGAGTCCTTTGTTACATCTGAGAAATATTTGCATTTCCGCTGGATTAAATTCAATCTATTGTAGATTTACCCTAAAGCGAGAAGCCAGTATTGCTGGTCGTTGTTGGCACTGCCAACTTAGACACATAATATATAAGATATGACGGAATTATAATGAAATTTCCTAATTGTGAAGCTTCCAACAAAAGCATTCTGCTCTTTTAATATTATTTTGAGGAACTTAAGTGAACAAAAAAGTAATTATGCTGTTTTTTAAATTCATTTTATATCTTACGTCATTTAAATCACACGATTTTTTTACCGGTATTTCAGTAAACATGGGAAATTATTGGGCCTACCTGTGTCTCAGTGACGTTAAGGAGTTTGGCCATCTCGGACCTCTCACTACTACTTAGGTACTTCTTCAGTTCGAATTGCTTTTCCAACTCGAATATCTGCCGTCCTGTGAAGGTGGTCCTCGCTTTTTTCTTCTTGTTTTTGTTGTCCGCGTCTTCGGAGATGGTTTCTGGGTCTACCGCGGCGTTCTGGCCCAATACCTGGATGGAAGGGGGTGGTACTTTCAGATCTAGCGGCTCCCGGGTCTTTTTCCTTTTCCTCGTAGGTTCTGAAAAGAAAATATCCGCAAATTAGACCGCAAATCGAATCCGAAATTAATAAACTAAAAATTTTACACTTAAAAGGACTTTTTAGCTGAATTTATTTGGGTGATAAATACTTAATCTCGACAATGAGTAGCTTCTTAGCTTAGTTATCAATGGAGGAACTCCGATAAGCTAACAAACCAGTATAGCTGATTTTGCGGTGACAGACAATAGAAAAACAGGACGTGGTAAATTTTTGTGGCATAGAAGGATACTTATATTATCGGTATGTTTCTATACAATGTAATAACATGAATAAACAATATTTTCTAAAAATACTCAAGCTTCGATCAAATTTAGTATAGTAACGAACGAATTAGTCATACAATTTTTTTATTATCTGTAAAATAAACCAAAGCAAGTCGATACGTTTTTTTTTTTTTTGTAAAAATGCATTTCACATAAAAAAATGTTATCTGCGTGAATATTTCAATAAGCTTCCGAATTCTAAGTATCCTTAATCTTGTAATTAAAGCTCCCAAATATAGATATAAAAGAGTACAACTTATTGATTTATTTTACAAGCAATTACTTAGAGCGTTCTCGCATGTTATAGTTAAATAACAGCCTATTAAATAACATTTATTGGACCCTTTTAAATAATAACGTACTCTGGTATCAAGCCGGTTTATTAGGCCTGTACCAAAACATCGTGTTTCGCACTAAAATCTCTATTATAATCGTTGACAAACAACAGTATATTTTTAATGAGGCATATACTTGGATATAAACGCCATTGTCTTTACCGCATAATGTTAACTTGTTTTGATACGTATACGAATTGGGACCGAAGAAAACAAGGGGTCAGTAAGGTAAGTATCTATAAATCAAAGCACGTGTCTTACAAAAATAAGATAATAAAAACAATTTTCTTAAATCCAATGTAAAAGAAGATAGAAACAGATTATTTAAAACGCGACAAAAGTAGAGTCGTTACAACTTGAATAAAAAAATTCATTGTATGAACCATAGGTATATGTTAAATTGCATGATGATCCCAATCCCAATGTATTCTAGTAGCTGCTAGCCGGTAACCAATAAACAATAAATAATAATGCAATTGCAATTGTCAGGGAATAAATGAAATTATATAGTGACGTTTTATTATCAAAACACAGTGCATTCATAAATACTTGAACAAATGAATTGTTTAATCTATGGATCGGTAATTAAAATATTTATTGTAGTTTATTTTCACATAAAAGCGAATAAAATGCACCTAAAGCATTTCAGAAATGTTTTCATCGAACTGTTTAATAACGTATTACAAATTAAAATTAATTGTAACGTTTCACGTTAAAAGAGTTTCCTACTGTAATTATTATCAGTTACGCGTTATCCCAATTAATAATTGTTTAATTAACTTTGTTTTATTGTTTCCTTTATTTGAATTGGAATATTTGCCAAATTAAATTTCAACCTAAAACAACAGATTTCCCTCACATCTACGAAAAAAATAAAACCCTCAAATATACTACAAATAAAACGACTATAAATAGTCAAAAATCAATTAATTAACATGTTATTTAATTATTATGCAGGTACATAAATAATATATTTTGGCCGTTAAAAAATTAAAATGACCGAAGAACGCGTGCCAAGAATTTTGTCGTCGAGTGTATGTCACAGGTTTGGTCTCTGGTGTTTACACTAACCACCCCTGCGGTTAGCTCAGGAAATGACGACCTGATGAAATTTTAAAACTCGCAAATTTCTTCAAAGCACCAATTAATTAAGATCCGTTTTTCCGTTAATTTTCCCTTAATTATGACCTGCCAAAGAAAACAGTCGAAGGGTTTTCAAACAAAACAATGTCGAAAGTTAATAGATAGCATTTTGGAGCAATTGACTGAATGTTAAAAAACTTTATAAAAAAGTTGCTGTGGCGACGAATAATCTCGAATGAATAGAAAAACTTTTTTCTTTAAATAAAATTTAATTAGCCTTGATAAATATAAAAAAAATATCCGAGTAATTTTCATTAATATATGCTTTAATGCTGAATGTTAATTAAAAATAAGAAAACGAAGTATAAGGTTCAAAAAATTTATAGAAACAAATGTTACCTCAAAACATTGCCTTTAATTTTTATTTTCTAGATGATCCTGTCGAAAAAATTGCTATTGTTTAAATACAACCACCTGCAATTTTTTATTATACGGAGCTACAGGTGTCACAAAAATTGGCGCCTTCGTCAAAGTTGCAACGAGTTTCATTGCATTTAAGACAACCGTTTTCAAGAAAAAAAGGTTCAGCATTTTTTTTCCAATTATGGAACAAAGTTGGCTTCGATATGTTTCAACCTTTTCCACAGAGTAACGTATTTTTGTGTGAAAAGTATATTGACAAAAATAAAGATACCTTTAACAGTCTTTGTTCGCACTTTCAACTCGTTTTTAACAGACAAATTTAAAGGTTCGTTAACGTCCGAAGTCACAGTAGCCTGCTGCACATTAGAAAAACTATTTTGTGGGGAATCCGGGGGGGTAACATGTCCAGTCATCGTACTGTCCTGCTGCAACTGTCCAGCACTCTTACCCTGCAACCCGAGTATGTTTTCAATGTAATGCGGGGTAGGCTTATTCGTGAGCCTCCTATAAACGTGCTCGTGCCACGATAACCTGTCAAAACTCACACTACAACTCTGCAAACTCTCACTATAGCAATTCGAGGAGGAAGTAGACGGAATCAAACCGGAATTAATCTGGTTGCTGTCTTCCTGTCGCGGGATGAACTCCTCCTTGAATTCCGCTGACATTTCTGCGTAACATGGATGTGTCGAGTAGCTACAGTGGCCTCCGCATCTTTGTTGACAAATGAAGTCCGCGTGTACAGAGTTTACGCGCGCTTGATTCAAGCACACTCGACGCGAAGCGCTGAAAGACGTCGGTATCTAGCGGTGAACTACTGGTACTGCAAGGATGGCATAACCAACAAAAGTAATCCTCCAAAGCTGGCGTAAATGGGGGTGCGCTAGTCACGCGGCGCAAACACACGTTTTAGCCCGTGCTTTATTTACAAACGATCATTATATCAGCTATTATCAAATCATTCGGAATTCGCTAATTGCGTTGTGCCGACACAAACTTATCAGAAGTTTTCGGCCAGATCGAAGTTTTTGTTTTCAATTTTTTATAGAAAGAAAAGTTCCGTGTAACACACGCATTATCATTAATTAATAGCAAAACAAGGCTGCAAAATAATTAACACAATTGAAAATATTGTATAATATCACTAATATCAGACAATAATAACAATTGTGTAAGACTTTTGAGCCATACGTATTATTAATACATTTTTCTAAATTGTACATATCTACCTGTCTACTGCAAGCACGTGCATCAAATTATGAAATTGGGTGGGCCTGTTTACAAAAACATTAACAAAACTAATGGTCTTTGTCATTTTTCATAATTTACTCTTTTATGACCGGGTGGGCCATGCCACCTCTTAATTACGTGTTTGATCTAGGTACCACATCACAACCATTTTACGGAAATTTAAAAAGTCACTTAAACGCATTATTATAAGTAATGTTTTATTTATTTAATATGAGTTATTTTCAACATGTACAACGTACAACCTCCACATTAGTCAGTTAAGTGAAGTGAATAGAAAATTTGCTTTAATAAAACAGTAATAAATTGAATTGAAATGCAGATATATCGTTAGTTTAATTATAATTATAAAATAACTGTTTCTAAATACAGTATATATGTACTTCTATTTTCAATTTCTAAAGGCAGCAACCCTTTATACTTAATAGATAATAATAGGTTGTCTGACAAATAGTTTTAAAATGAATGTCAAGTTACTGCAACCTTCAACACATCATTTTGTAACTATGGTTACATACCCATTAATTATATTTCTTTAGACGTTATTTACTTATTACAATTAAATACGTGTACTTACACTACTTACATTAATTCTTTAAACACAAAGTAATTTCTTTTGGTAACACAATATTGTATGTTATTCTATCTTCTATATTCCAAAATATACATTTATTTGATTCGAATAAAGCGCTAACTACAGACGTTTTTGACATCTTATTCCGCATTTGATTGGTTTGCACCGGACAGACTTGACAAATCCTATCACAAATAAAAAAATCTCAGCCAATAAGAAACATAGCAATCGAAGAAGCTGCGCGTTAAACACTACAGATCACAGTTGCGCGATCTCAGCTCACCTCGTGCAGCCGGCCATATTGCATTGAATGAGTGCGTGAATAAGAGAGGGCTGAAGTAGCCATAAACAAATCTTCCAACATCCTGAAGTTGCGAAGACTTTTACCGTAGTTGACCACAATGGAAAATACGTACGGAATTGGCGTTGCCAATAGGTATGCGCTTTTTTTGGACGATGAATCCGATCCATTAGAAACGCTTTCGTTAAAAGAGCAGGAGAAGGAACTGAAAAAGAAAAATAAAATCGCCGAGAAAGAAAACAAAGTGAAAACTGAACCAGCAAAGGGAAAACCCACAAATGCTCAGAAAAAAACCGCGAAGGAGACAAATCATAAAGCTCAAGAAAACAAACGCGATGGTGAGTGCAGTTTAAATTTAACACCGAGGCGCCGAGGCGGCCATTCTACAGAAATTGTGCACATGTGATTCTTTGAACTGAGTATTAGTGTTCTGCAGTGTTTATTTTACATATAACTTGTTGTAGATTCCAAGCCAACACATCAAAGGTCTAACGCTGACGGAAAGCCTGAACGTGAAAGAAACTTTAACAAATTTAATAATGAAAATCGAGAGGAACGTAATAACAGAAGAAACCGCGAGGATAAACCTTATAATGGACCGTCTGAAAACCGGTAAGCACGTTTTTTTTAATCATTCACTCATTTCATAATGCATAAACATCCGATCTACCTAATAACATAAATACTCCACTTAATTTATATCAATCTGGCAGTTTGAATTAAATAAAGATATTATAATTATTTCAATTTTGACCATTCCAATTCTCAGAACAAGCCTGAACCAGGTCAGTTTTATAAAGGAGCTATTATATAAAACAAAAATGTGACAGTAGGTTGGTAGGTACACAAATTGTTTCAGTTTGGCACTAATTATTCACAATACAACTTTTCTCTATATTCAGTTCAGGGTTATCTGATTTGATCAGTTAATTATTTGTTAAGTCAACGTTTTCACCGACTGCTAATAATAGTGTGTTAAAATGTCAACAACTTTATCAATTGCTGTGTTGTTGCATCCTCTATATTTCATTTATCTCGCAAAAAACATTAAGTGGCCATATTTATGTTTTTATTTACTTAGAATTTTTAGTTGCATCTTTTTTAACGGTAAGGTGTGTGAGTATTTCTAAATCAGTGATGGTACATAAGACCACACTGTTTTCACAGGGCACAATTTTAACGAAAAAAAAAGTAAAATATAAACAAATTTTGTTATTGTGAAGGGACCGCGAAGATAGGCCGCGACGAGAGCAGTTCGGAGATAACTTTGAGAATCGCAATCGTGATCGTGGGGAGAGAGGTGAACGTCGTGAGCCTCGTGCCATTGGAAATAAACCTGGTGGTCCCCGTGGTCCTCGTAGGGCTTTCGATGACAGGAGGGGCAAAAGGGAATTCGACCGGCAAAGTGGATCTGACAAAACGTAAGTATCCCGATCACAGCTTATGCAGAACCCCACGGATATTAGGGCATATTCTGTAATGAGATGGTTGCTTCGCATGTTTCTTATATAACCGACTTGATTTTTGTGAGAAAACTTAAATGACATTACCTACGATATATAAATTCTACAGCAGTATAGTAAAAATCTCAGGGTAGGGTTGGGAATTGTGCATTTTATCCTGTTTTTACCGAATTTCTGTTGAGATCACCACGTTGAGTCTTTTAAATATAGAATAGCACAAAATTATTTTCATCTTCGCATCTAGTGGCGTTCTGCTATTGTTTGTTTGTGATTACATCAAATTAATTTATTTCGTCATTGACACCATACTGAAAGCAGCCATGGTTACAGAGGAGTTAAACCAATCGACAAACGTGAAGGTGCAGGGGCTCATAACTGGGGATCTCATAAAGATGTTATTGAGTAAGTCCATATATCAATAATAGCGATTTTGATTGATCTGCATCTTCTTGCAGGGAAGCTGATAGGCCTAATAATGATGTGGATCAGAGCTGGGGTGAAGATGTCAAGCCAGAGATCGTGGAACCCGAGAAAAAGTAAGTATAATACTTATTTTTTTAAAATGCTACTGAAAAATGTATTGTTTATTTTTAATTATTTGTATGTAACCCTTTATGTATTGACTTCATATTAACTATAATTACAGGGAAGAAACTGAAGTAGAAACGGCACCTGTTGAAGAAGAACCTAAGGAACTGACTCTAGACGAATGGAAGGCCCAACGTGCTGGTCGCTTGAAGCCTCAATATAATATCCGCAAAGCTGGAGAAGGAGAAGACCCAAGCCAATGGAAAAAAATGTTCGAGCTGAGGAAAAAGGAGAAGGAAGAGGTAGGAGTATGTAGTACGTTCAATATGTGTGTGCCTTTTGTTAATAAATTCTTTTAGGAGTCGGATGAGGAAGAATATGATGCATCCGAATATCCACAACGTGTTGGCAGGCAGAAGCATATATTGGACATCGATATACAGTTTAATGACAATAGACGTCCTGGCGGTGGACGCGGAAGAGGGCAAAGATCTGGTCCAAGAGGAAATCGTACAAATCAACGTGGCGGCGGAACTAGAGATGGTGGTGAAAGACCTGAAAGGCGTTATCGTGGAGACGAACAGGTAATGTGAATAGAACAAATAGATCTTGAAGCAGACTTTTTAAAACAAAAAAGTGATAAACCATATTCCTTTTGTTAATGTTATGTTTTGATGTTTTAGTGTTCCATTATTGTAATATACTGTATGTTATATGATTTTTTGGTGCATTATAAAATGTAATACAGAGCCTTGATAAATGACTACTTACCAGTACTTTTGTTTGGAACAGTAACTTTATTTCCGTCACGTTGGCAAGTAAATTTCGGTAAAATTTGAACAATAAGATTTCATTAAAACGCAATATTCTGTTTTATCGGCTGTGATTGGTGTAATTTCTATCGGCGATCGCATTATCTCGAGCGTAGAGGTAACAGTTTGTCATTGTTCATTAAAACGAGAAGATTTAGGGAATTCTCGTTATCAGTACCAATCGTGCACTGTTGGGTTGCCTAAGCTTGGCGGTCATGTGGCTTGTAAACATTTATGAAATCTGCGATTTTTCTGTTAATTTTCAAGTTTTGCATCAGTGTTATGTATATGTTGTTTTGTTTCAGGGTGATGACAGAAACGCTGAGAACCGTAAGGCTCCAAAAGTGGACGATGAACGTGACTTCCCCTCTCTCGGTTAAAAGCTCTTTTTGATGTCGGCCATGGATTTTCATCTTGTGGTTGACCGTTGGGCGGCTGCCCATAACATATAACAAACTGTATATTACGATTTAACTACTTTGTTACATTGGTACAAAATCCGTGTCCTAGACAAGAACAGGTCTATTAGAATTCCTTAGCAGGTTTTTTGAATCATCCATTTCAGTAGACTGAGTACCCTAAAGTTAAAGGGTGATGGTTACTAGTCAGTGTTATGCTGCATTGTTAACAGTTTTTAGTGGCTGCTCACATAGTCGATGGTTTTATATACTTTGTAGCTGTTATCTCGTCTCAAATTCTTATGGTTAATTGCATTTTTGAAAGGAAATATCAACTTTAACACTATACTTTGATATAAAGTAACATTTTTGTGTAACATTTGTTAACACACAAAGGAACATCATTTTTTTACTTGTAAACTTTTATAAAAATACATTTTCTTGTAATGCTATTAAAATATTTGATAAATTATTAAATTGTAGTCGCTCTAATTCGTTTGACTGAACATGTATTCAACACCAAATTATTATAACAGTGTGTAATTATAAAAATTGGTTTCCTCTACGGACATTTGTTTTTTTAAGTTGAAATGTAGTTACTTATTAATTATATTAATTCAAAAGGAAATATTCAAGTAGTTAAACGTGTATAATACGCATTTTGAAATCAATAAAATGTTTTGTTGTACTATTTTTTTGCTTTTAAATTAATTTTGAGTGTAACATTTTCATTAGCACCTGCATCTTTAACTGAAATACTGTAATTCCTCATTTTAAAATATTGCTAACGATTTTCATATCCAAAAACAAAAACGCTGGAGGTAAATAGAGGTGAAATAAAAAGTTCCAGTCGCTTTAAAGACTTGAAAGTAGAGTATTTAAAATTTTATTTATGAGAAAGTATTCTAACGAATAATAGAGTTATTTCTTTTTTTATGTTATAACGTATTTCAGCCTTAATCATAGGTTAGATTTTTTTTTTACTAGAATCGCATCTATTTTGCTTTGATTTGTGATATTCCGAATACAATTTTTCATTTAAATACTGATTGTGAGGGAAAATTATTGAAAAAGAATCAGCTGTGAATAGTAGAATAAAAGTAAAGCAATGGTTGGTGTGTTTTTTTTTTAAAAGAATACAGTGTAGTAAACGCATAGTGACCATTTAGCCAGTCATTAAGCTCTAAAAGGAACAAGTCAAAAATGCTTTGACCACCGATGACACAGTTTCTTCGTCCCCTAATAAATAGTTATATAACTATCTAAAAATTTTGGTGTATTTTATTTGGTTTCGGTGTTTATTTTTTATATACATAGTTGTTTTGATAAAAAATGACAGTGACCGAAAAAGGACTGCTTTTGGGATATTTATTATAAAAGGTGTGTTGTACAATTGTCAATCTTTTTCTACATGCATTTCCTGTGTTTTTAGCTTAGTCGACTGCATTGGAACATTTTCGTTTTACGGTTTTATACGCATTAATGATATTGTTAGAAGAAGGGACAACATTCTGTGTAAATGTCACACAAAATGTTATCCTTTGGTGCTAAAAGCTACTACATTTAGTATAAAGTACCAAACTTATTTTACTAGAGTATAAGTCTGCTTTTTTACAAGTGAAAACTGAATCCAGTCTTTCCAATGTATTGTAATCAAGTTTTCGGATTTTAACAAAAAAAAAAAAAAGATTGGAGAAACCTGATCTGTTACATTTCAGTACAGTGGGAAACGGAGAGGAGATTTGAACCTTGATGGATTCGGGAGTCACTGGTTTTGTTTGTAATTCTATTTTGATTGCATGTGAGTTAAACTTAGTTCTTGTTAAGTTTTTACAATATATGATTTAATTTGTGGGCTCATTAATATAGCATATTTGTAATTTTTTACATAATTTTGTAAAACTAAAATGACATTTTTCACACTCGTTTCTTCCAAATGCGATAATGTGTCCATTTTCTCCATATTTTCGTAACGAGGGTTTGTAATCGTACATATTTAAATATTTACTACGATCTTCATGGACTGGATAACGAACTGTCGACAGATAGAAGGTGCCTAAAAAATAACCAATCTGTATGTTAAAATACAAACATGTTATATCAAATATAATCTCACGTTTGTTTTGAGTGTAATTACAGTTCAATTTTGAACCAATCTTTACCTAAAGGGATACTAAAAAGTAACGCATTGGATAAATTATAATTTTGAAATTAACTGGTATTTACTTATTTTACATATTTATAACTATTCCATTTACATTTCAGAATGGTTATTTTTATGTCAATTTGAAGCCAAGGATTGTCGGAAGTGGTTTAGATAAGTTTCAAAAAATATTTGTCATATGCCGATGTACTACCTTGTGAATATCGGTACTAAACGTTGAATATAAATAAATTGCACATAATTTATTGTATTATATAGAAAAAAATTACAATGAATGGATTTATATAATACAACTGCTAATAAAACTGTGTTTTATTTAAATTTAAATAACTCGTTTTTTTTTTAATTCAACCTTACGCTTTAATTCTGTAAGTTGCAAATCACACAAATTTTGAAATGATGCAGATCGAACTTCATCTGTAGCTGATATACTTAAAGTATGTAAGGTAATGTTTATTATGAATTGGAAATATAATCAATTATACTGGTAAGTAATTAATATTTCACAATTATTTCAATTATTTGCCGATGTGATACAGAACATTTTGAATTCGTTTATTTTTCATCCAACTGTCGGATATAAGGTGTATAATTTTAGATAAAAGTAAATGATACAATAATAACGCAAGTTCAAATAAGATATGATAGATTACTGGCTTAAGGAAATAAAAAACATTTTCTGTACTTATCGGCTTATCTGTATCAGTTTTGTCGAAGTTTCAAATTTAAATGATTCAAATTTCCCGCCCCCGTGTGTACGTGACATCTCGCACGGATTCAAAAGAAAAACTAAAAATATTTACTAATGTATGACAGATTGTCACCGCGAGTTTGACGATATTATAATTAATTGAAATAATTTTGATACAATTTGGTTCTTGCATTGGCTATAAGTAAAGATCCGTCAAAAAGTTGACAATAAAAACCAGTGGCAGCGTGTACGTAAAATAGGTTAAACGTTTTTTAGCAATACTTTGAAGTTTTAAATTTGTCTTAATAATGACGTAGTTCTAAAAATATTATGCAGCCAGGCACAACACTTAAGATTTGTGAAATGATGATATAAATTATGGTTTGTTATTATAGTAATTCGCACGCCAATGCTTATCTGAATACGAGTCTATGCCCGGTTCAAGCATGGCGGTAAGCGTGGAGATTGTGTAGTTTTACGATTTTTTGTGTAAGTGTTTTGAAGTAACCTTCGGTAATTTTTTTTTCCGACCACCTAAGTAACGATGCATTTTAATTATTAACCATATAAATGTTGTGACTTCCGTTGCCTGTGCCGTGTAATATTCCAAGTAAACAACAGGCCCGGGCTTTTGAATACCTTAAATTATGGCGTCGAACGATGATGGAAGTACAGACGACGAAAATAAAGTTTTTTTTAGGAATGAAGCTCTGTATGAATCCTTTCCAAATTGCACTACATGCCCTGTTTGTTTTTCAACATGTTCCAGGTGCACTTGCAGTGAAGCCAAGAATTCCTTTCATGAAGCAATTTCAAATGACACAACTAGTAAGTATTATTTGTAAACAATTGTAAAATTTAATTTTTAGTCGTGATTAATTAGAAGAATAGCAGTAGTACCCATTTTATTTAAAACTGTGTTGTATTTTAGGAAACTTGACAGAAGGCAACTTAGACTCATTACGAAATGGCCAAAGGAGTCCTAATTTTGAAGAAAAACCTGTTGTAAGCGAATTAAATGGAGTATATAATGCAAATAATAAATTTTTACATGGTCTTCAAAAAACATCGGAGGTTTATCATTCCAAAAATTGTATGGTAAACCATAATTCAAATGAATCGGAAACGAATCATACTAATATTGTTGATTCGGTTCAAAGCGATGATAGTGTGAAAGAAGTAAATTTCTATGAAGATAAATTGTGTTTCAAATCAAATCAAAACAGTGAGAATTTCTATGATGTGGTCAAAAGTGATGTCACAGTTAAAAATTTTAGTGAGGATAATAAAAGTGATAATTGTGACATTAAATCAGAAGATATATTAAATACAACGGATAATAAAGAAAATTATGCTAATGACAGGTGTAACATAAAAGAGACTGACGTATTTTCAAAAACACAAATGTATTCTAATAATTTATTTTCTGCTAGTAATCCTGAAAACGTGAACCCCCAACAATCCCCTAATGATTATATTTCTACTTCAATGTCTCGTTCTAAAACAGGCTGTGATTCAACTTGCAATATTGGTGCTGTGAAAAGTCCAATTGATAGTCCTAGTGATTCTGAAAATCGAGAATTGTCACCAGACAGTGGCCTTCAAAATTCAAACATGAATAACAATAATATAAAAATTGCATCTACAGTCGATGAACTATCTAACACGGATCACATTAGTAATAAGAAACCAAAGAAGAAAACTTGTTCCCATTTAGTGGAACAATTAGATTATGACCTTCTGAAAGGTAAGAAAGGCATCGATCTTTTGACAGCTATAGAAGAACAATCAAATGTCAATTTAAAAAACTTGGAGAGGCATACGTCTACCTCGGGTGAATCGGGACATTTAAGTTCTAAAGAGGCACCATGCTCGCCAAGGAAAGGCAGAACCCGATCTGTTGATGTTGCCGCTAAGCCTAGTAGAGGGTTTAAAAGAGCTCATTCTGCAGATGGTGATCACGCAGACATTAAATTAAGAAAGATCGATTTTAAACAATATAAAAAAGAAAGGAAGTCTAGTTCGTCTAGTAAATTATCTAAGCATAAGGAGGATCAGAAGCATAGTTTTAGTAAAAGTAAGCACGATTCTAAAAGTAGAAATTCGTGGAAAAGAAACGGCCATTCAACTTCCAACAAGGATAGACATTCTAGCTACAGAGGAGACTGCAAACCAAGGATTTTAACGAATGGCAATTACAGTTACCCACCAGATGACGTAAGTAATATTATAAGAATTATATATTTTAATTTTTATTTTAACTTAAATTCGGTTTGATGTGTGTATTCTACTTTTGACGATACAAGAATTAATCTTAGATAAATCATAGAATTCTGTAAATAGAACCTAAGCTAGTTTATATTTTTTAGAAATCATTGAAGTATCGTCGTTTTTATCACATTGAAACTCATACAAATGGTGGCGCAAAGATTCTAAGAATGTACCATGATGAAATAAAACATTTAAGTTCAAACGAAACTAAAGAACTTGCTCTAGAGTTTTTTAAATTAGCCTTCGAGGAAGATAAAGATGGTCGTGCTATATTTGTACTAGCAGTTGTGCATGGTTCGGCAACATATCTTCCAGATATTTTGAAGTATATGGCAGAAAATTACCCAACATTAACGGTTAAAAATGGCCTACTTAGTAAAAGCTCTGATATCGAAACGACAACACTAGCGAACTATAACGAACATGTCTGTAAACATTACGAAGCTGGCACCGTACGTTACGGACCTTTACATCAAATTAGTATTGTAGGAACTGCCCACGAGGAAGTTGGTGGATATTTTCCAGATTTACTGTCTCTGTTGGAAGAAAATCAGTTTTTAGAACTGGTACGTTTTCCTATTACTAATTTTTATTACATTATAATTTTATGTTTTATAGACTATGCCTTGGGGTCCATTGTCGATATGTGATCAAATGAAACCGACGGAGAGTAACGATGGCCCGATTATTTGGTGTAGGCCTGGGGAACAACTAGTTCCAACAGCAGATTCGAAAACACCAAATAAAAGGAAACGGTAATGTCCGCATTATGAAAATTCGATTCAGTCGTTTAATCACCTTGTTTTTAGAACTGGGATAAATGAATTGCGGAATCTGCAGTATCTGCCTAGGATGTCCGAAGCAAGGGAGCACCTGTTTGAAGATAGGACTAAAGCCCACGCAGATCATGTCGGTGCGGGACTTGATCGTAAGACTACAGCAGCTGTGGGAATTTTGAAAGCAATACATGGAGGGAAAAACGAGGGGTCAATTAATAGGATAACAAAGGACGTCGTCGCTTTTTCAGCAAAATATTTTGATGTATTAGCGGAAAAATTACAACTTGATCTCCATGAACCTCCAATTTCTCAAGTAAGTGATCATATTTTCTTAATATGAATGACAAAGGAGTGACTTAAAAAAAATATGACTCGATAGTTTTTACCCACGACGATGACGTCGCATCAACTACCTTTGTGTTTAAGTTTTGACCTCAGTGATTCTTTCAATTTTTTTTTTATATTTCAAACACGAAACGGTTTGAAGTTTGAGGATAGTGTTTTCAATATAATAAAAATTAAATTCTTATTTTAACAATAATTTTAACGAGGTTATAATAAAATTGATAAAATATTCTTTGTAGTGTGTCACGTGGATTGAGGATGCCAAGTTGAATCAATTGAGAAGAGAAGGCATTGAATACGCCAGAGTAAATTTGTATGATAACGATATATACTTTCTTCCAAGGAATATCATACACCAGTTTCGAACTGTAACAGCTGTTACTAGCATCGGTAAGTTTATAGTCAATTTTCCCAAACTGCTTTTTTAAATACATTTATTTATAGCTTGGCACGTTCGTTTACGTCAGTACTACAATTTCGAGGAGAGCGAAGACAAAGAAAAGTGTACTGACGAGCCACATAAGTCTGTTGTACATAAATCACATAAGACGCCTTTGAAATCCTCCAATCATGATTCAAAAGCAGTTGAGAAAGTGAAATATAAAATAGATTTTGACAAGTTAAACTCTTCCTCTTCCTCTGAAAAAATAAGAAGTCACGATGACAAGGATAAGTACAAACAAAGAGATAAGGATAAAGAAAAATCTAAATACAAGGATAAACATCACAAAGACAAACATAGAGATAAATCAAAAAGTGACAAAGATCGCCATGAGCACAGAAGTAAAGACAAGCATCGTGACAGAGACAGACATCACCACAATTCACACAGACACAGAGATAAGAAAGACTCATCACACCACGATCGTAAAAGTAGTGACAAGCACAAACACAGCAGTGATAAAAAACACCAATCTTCATCGGCGAAAGAAAAAACTGAATCGAAATCGAACACAAACTTCTCCAATAGTGGTAGTAGTACGTCAATTAAAACTTCCCTTAGTGACTCGACAACCTCTACAAATCCCTTACCTACAAGTCAGTCCCCGCTTGAAGCAACGCCTCTTTCATCGTTAAATGAAGAATCGCCTGTTAAAAGTGTTACTAGTGACTCTTTCAGCAGTTCTCCTACGAAAACTTCCACCGATTCAACACCGGCTACGCCAGGAAAGAAGCACAAAGATCGACCTCACAAGGTAAAAATACAAAAGCCCAAATCTACTGATATACTAGGAGACATCTTAAAAGATATGAATAAATGTGATCCGCACATTTAATATTAAGCTACAGCTCGGCAAAGGAGTAGAGATCTTTGAAGTGCCTCCGAGGTGTTTTACTCCTTCGTCGAACTGTTCTATCGTGGTGACTAATGCAGTGTTCATGTCATTGTAAATAAACTTACAGCATATATTTCTCTAGACTTATACTGTGCGATGCAGCTTGTCTAAGATCTATACGTCACAGTGTTCTCTTCAAAAGAAAGAAATTCGACCACAGATTTCTTATCTAATAAAAGGTTTGATGTCTTGATATTCAGTTGGAAACATTTACATGTTTTTAATATATTGTTTTGGTTTTTAGTTAATTGTAAGATTTTATCGTATGAAGAGAATCTGTATGATCTTAAATAAGACACATAATACATGTGTTCTTGAAGGACTAGCTGAATAATATCGGTTACATAATAATAATGTAATTTTGAGGGTTTAGTTAGTTTTTCAATGGTGCGCTACGAATATAAAATTATTTTTGATTTAGAATCTCTTTCTAAATTAATATTAACATATATATTTATTAACTTGTATTATAGTTTTAAAGAATCTATAGAGTTTTTGTATGTAAATAGTTTTTTATTGTCAAATAATATTTTATGAGAATTTTAATACTTTGACATTAATCGCTTATTTATGTAGAATTGTTTATTTATGCCAATTTGCCATCGGTTCAGATGCTATTTGCAAACCAGAAGGTTTAAAATTTTCTTGTGCAATTTTTTCTGGTCCGAAATATAAAACTAAGCATTAGCTATTTTTATTTATAATAATTTGTATTTAATATTTGTAATTATTTTTTTTATAGAGGAATATGCGTACATAAATATTCCAAATTTTTTAATGAAGGCAACTAATATATAATTTTTCTTAATAAAAAATGGTGTGATAATGTGAATAAACCAAAAATCTTAATGGTAAATATAAGATTTTTTTCATGAGGGGTGGTAAAAATTTTATTATAGGTATGTGTAATACATTTCCGAGCAACTGAAACTTGGGGAATTTATTGTAATATCTGTATAAAATGCAATTAGTGAAAAAATTACACTATCTTCAAATTTAAAATTGACCTCGAGTAAATAGTAATTCAGACATTTAAATTTGCTGAATATTTTCATGGGTTGGTTGCCACGTTGTCGGTTAGGCTTCTTGACGTTTTAAGAGACAGTTTTTTTAATATCTCCTTAATGTTTACAACTTGCTATAATTCTGTTAACCAGCCGAGCCAACTGTCCAATCAATCTGTGTCACATGTTGCAAGAGAGCCTTTGTTTATCGTAAGTCTACTTTTTACTTCACTAGGCTGTAATTTTGGAACTGGACGTAATAGGAACACCAACTATATAGTAATAAAAGTACAAATACTGATTTTAATGGCTAGTTTTAATTGGTAGCAAAAAGCATCTGCCATAACGTAGTATATCTGATCGGTATATGTGACTTAAAGATAAAATTCTTATAACATCGATTTCGTTACTTAATGGTGTTTTTAGAGTTTTTAATTTCCCATCATTCGGATCTCAAGTTAGAATAGAAATTTTGATTTCGCTTTGAATGTTTATTTTTTTAATTAGGAGTCCAGTGTGATTGGTATATATAAAAATTGTAAATATGTATAGGTAGAATATTGTACAGTTTTTTACATAGTAAAAACCTTAACACGTTGTTGTATATAGTTATATTTAAAAAAAATTATATAATAATGTTAGAATGTTTTCAGTAACAACTAATATTTTTTCATGTCACATACCAAAATTTGTTTCTTTTCTACCTCTTAAGAATTATTTTCCAATTGCATTAAATTCTATTAAGGGGAACCACATTAGTAAGCTGATTTTTAGGCGTTTTTCATAAATTAGTTTGAGTGAGACAAATTGATTAGCATTTGATCAAACTTTGATACTATTTTATCAATATTTTGAACTACACTTCCAAATTCATTTGTGTTGAAAATGCCGAAATTACGGGCCGTTGTCCACCGAATGTCGTCCGATTTCGTTCACGGGAAATGTAGAAATCGCAATTTTGATATGAAAGCAAAATGATTGTTTTCCTGCATTTTTAACATGTTTTCTAAGAATATGAACCTCATTGTGGATAAAAATTGCAAAAATTGAAGTTTTGACACCTGTTTAAAGAATGTATCGAATTTCACCATTTTTTTTCGCTTATTTTGAAAAAATCACCTTTAAAATTATATCATTCCAATTATTGGTTCGTGTTCTTTGTAATTTCATAAAGAAACACGCTTTCAATTTTCATAACGATCGGTTTGTAACTTTTTTGAGCTACAGTTCCCGTGAATCAAAAAATTGTTGTCTCAAGAAAAACTGGAAATTTGTTATCAATAATATAGAGTGCTCGCTGATCAATCAGAGATTCCAGGAAAATATAAAAGTCCTTTTCTTCCTCATAGGCATCATTCTGAGCTTGCATCTGTTATTTTCTTGCTTAACAAGTGACTACCTGAACAAGCGTTCCACGCTACTTGCAAGGCGCCTGAGCGGTGATCTGATGGGCGTTCGGTTTTATTCTCGTAAAATCGGAACATTGGAATTTTATTTTGAAATTTAGGCAGCGTATGGAATAATTATACTAACAATGTATGCAATGAAGAAATCCGATATTCTGAACATCCTAATGTGGTTTTCCCTCGTAAACACACGGCATAAGTGCAGATATTGTTATTGTGCTTTTTACAGATTTCAAAGTAGTACAATTAATCAGAAACATAATTGATGTTGAAAATGTAAAAAATTCTACTTTAAAACTACATTTTCCATGGCAAAATTATAACTGTTGGAGAAAATTATAGAAATAAGATTTGTAGTATTTGTCTATTTTGGCTACAAATTTTTGAAAGAAAAACCTTACCAGTTGGGAAAATTGGAAATCGTAGTAAGTGAACTGGTCGTGAAAGGTTTTAAAGAAGCACAATAACTAATTTTATGTCGGTGTGGATGAAAAAATTTTCGTAACTGAAAAAGTTTACTTTTCTCTTTTGCTGAGATGGTAATAATACATTTTCTTTCATATACTTCACACTGCAACAAATAACACCACCTTAATTGATATGCATATATTTGCTATAAGTGTATAATTAATTACCCGATTTTTAATTTATTATTAATTTAAGAGATTTATTCAACACCTTTTTTGTATGTATTTGTACACAATGCCCAAAAATATATATTTATGTATTTTCTTATCTTGCATACCTATTTGTAAAGTTCCTTCAATGCAGACTGAGTGTCAAAATTACACAATTTTTTTTAGAAAAAATAACTGCATTAAAGGTGTCTAGTATTTTATGATGTGATACTTTTGTATATTAGACAGGCAAATTATTTCTATTTGAAACTATTTCTTTAAAAATACACATCAATATTTATATAATCATAATATTACAACAATTTAGTCTCATAGTTAAGGTTACGGTTAGTTAATCTTATTCATTATATATTTTTATCTTACATCACTTTTTTTTACATTCCAAGCAGTATTCTTCATTTCTGAAAGATATCCTGTCAATTATAACAGTAGACTTTTATTTACCTCTCCTAATATCCTGTGTTTATAGAAAAAACAAGTCTGTTTTCTGTATCTTTATTTTACAACACTTCATTTTTAAATTATATTGCCTTGTAGAGTAAAACGTCTTCCTAATGTAATAAATGCAGGTAAATATATGCGACTGTAAAGGGTTTTGAGTAAATTATCAATAACTAAATTATCAATATAAAATATACATATAATTGTGTAAATAAGACCTTATCTTGATTAATGAATATTAATTATTAATTTTTTTGAAGAAAACGAATAATACAAACACCGTAAATTTCAAAATTTTATTGTGTATAATATAATAAATAAAGCAGGTAAATTTATTTACATTCCATAAATTTGTACAATCTTGATATATTTCATAGAAAAATAAAAAGTTCCTTAAAGTTGTGAAATTTAACAATATTCACATAATTATATAAAAATGAAACAGCTATTTGATAAATTATTTTTAACGAGGTGGTTTTCGTTTTTCTTGTAATTTAGTAGCTGCCTTTTTCTTCATAATTTGAATCCTCTTATCTGCACTTATTATGTTAATATTGGGAGGTAATGCTGAACGACTAGAATTGCTTGAATTGTTTTGGTTACTTGAGGAAGTAGAACCACTAATTTTCGAACTTGAACTACTTTGCCCTGATGTCGACTTATTAGTAGAACTTGATTTATCTAAAAAAATATAAATTAAAAATTTGAGTAAAATTACCACGCTTGAAAGACAAAATGTTTAAAAAATAGACGTTTAATGCTTACATTTATCACTAGATTTAGAATAACTAGAAGATTTATATGATGAACTGCTTGAACTGGAATGTCTATGTGATGAAGAAACTGAACTAGATTTTGAAGAGCTCTTGGTACTGCTATTGCTATTAGAACTTACAGGAACGGGAGCAGTTGTGTCATTTGCTAGTTTTAATTTCTTGCTAGCCTCCTAAAAAATGTATATATAACCAAATAAAAATTATCATGGCTACTTTTTAGGAAAAATTAGATACACAAAACTATTTACCTTACAGTTGAAGCAAACCCAGTTCTCAAAAGAATCTTCTGTAACACCTGGCTTATGACACTCTTGATGATATAATGAATGACAATCGGAACACTCCAAAAGTCGATTTCTAGCACCTACGTCCATGCCACTAAAAATTTCTATTTAAATTCTTTGTTCAACTTCTGTACAACTTACTTACTTGCAAATAACACACATTAAATCTTCTTTCAATAGATCTAACTCTAATTCGTTATCTGAATTCGATCCCTTGCTTTCTTCGAAAGTGGCAGTTATTACAGGGGCAAATTCCTCTTCTCTTGGTTTCAAACATGACTGCACTAAGTCTGTATAATCTTTAACGATACCATACTTGTTCTTTATAACTTCCTCTAAAACGTATTGTAGAGGAACAGGGTCCCCCTTTCTTAACTTCGAACTTGCATAAAGGTAACCAATACATTTCACGAAATGGGTGTCTATTTCACTAATAGACGACATAATAACACTACTAGCTGAAAAACAAGGTGCCAACAAGAAGTAACTTCTTGAGTTAGGATAAGTTATAGGTTAGATTTATATTTGACATTTGACAGTCTGACGTTTGTTTATAAGCGAATTTTGGCGAGCTATTTTAATAAAAAGTGGAAACCTTGTGTTCTGTTGACGTCATACCTACCAAACCTTCTAATTTAATAAATATCCGACAAATACGTATTGGTGCCTCTAAAACCATCGAAGAGGATATACAATTACATAATAAGTATTTTAGTATTGTATTTAAGCACATCACAATGTTTAAGGCATTCAGTAACATTCACCCTAACTATTATTGGCGCTTCACTGGTAATTCATTTAAATGAATTACTTACCTATCTCTGTAAAAGGTAAACATTAATAAATATATTTACGTTATAATGGAAATATTTAAAAACATATTTTTAACATTATTTGTTTTTAGCATAAATAAAAATTTTTAAAACGTATTCGCATGACGATGTAAATATATATAGTATCGGTTTTTTTAAAAAAACTAATGTAATACAAAAAAAAATGATGATATAAAATGATGTTTACATAGTTATCACGCATATTTCTATAAATAAATTGTCTAAAAATATTTTATATTCGATTTAATATATTTAAGTTATTTTTAACACCGCAGTTTGTTAATATACATTAGCTATTCCAAAATAATTATACTGAATTTAAATAGGAAATCCATTGTGCATAATTTAATTCTATTTATCATTGTTGTATAATAATACACAATCGATTGCCTCTCTTATTTACAATGGGTACAGTTTGTTTTAAAAACTAAAAACAATTTATTTCAAACAATAGAATCTTATTACGCTAAAACTTATTTATTGTTACAAGTTGCCTTTTGTTCTTATATTACTTCATTATTTATTATACTATTCTAGTATAGTAAGGTTCGGTGTTAAAATTTTAGTAAGGCGGTGCTCCCTGTTATACAGATATGTTATAAGATTACTTAATAATAAAATAAGTAATTATGGTGCCAATAAGAAACACAGCTTTGGAAATGTTACTTATTGCTTTTTTTACACATTTTTGAAGAGAACACGATATTTAAAACGGCGCGGTTATCAAATTATATAGGTAGGTACTTAAAAAATTTAAATATGTCTTTTCTAAGTAAGAATCAAACTATAAGCAACAAATTATTGTTAATAACTGTATTAGAAGTAATTTTTTAAATGTGACGATGCAGTAAAATATTTTTTATAATAGAATGGACTATGACATATCTCTTAAAAATTAATAATTATTTTATGATTAAAATAAAAAATTATATGCGAGTATTGCGATAAACATATTTATTTTGAATAAAAAAAAGTAAACTCACTCAAACAAGGACAAAGTATTGATAATGAAAACAATTGATATAATTTCCAAAACAATATCCTACAGCGTTATTGTCATAATTAAATAAATTATGATTATTTAAAATATTTTGAATTTTTCTCTGCTTTCTTTTTCGAAAGACAAAATGTTGTTAGCTCTTTTTAAAAATAATTTTATATTGTCTTCGGAAATTTCAAAGGAATCCGATCTAGCTCTCAAAATAAATGTGACAAAGATGTAATTAAAAATGAATATATTTATTTTACAGTTGACATTTTTTGCTGAACATTAAAAGGTAAGGTATTTTTGTTATTAGAAAATAACTGCAAGAGTCAACTTGAAAAATTAAATAATTGTTTATTTTATTGTTTTATGGCAAATTTCATTTAAATATATACATAGACTCGCTCATGTGTGGTTTAATATATACCTGACAGCCTTGGAAGTTGAACTGCAGAAAACGAGTGTTTTGTAATTTTTAATTCATGTTGACCCTCTGATGAAGATGGTAAGTGCAACGTTAAAATGATACAACAGATAAAATTACGAAAGTAACCATTTTAGGTGTTTCTAATGTGTTTGCCCTTATTCCTGCTGACTTTGATCCATTTAAAGTACATAGGTAAGTGGTGTTTATTTTATTTCTTTTAATATTAATGTTAATAAATATAATTGGTAACTAATAATTTTATTTAAAAACATATTGATCTCGAGGCACTTGTGTTTTTAGACAGCGCCCCAACTGAAAACGTCCAAGCATTTAATTTTGAAGACGATTGGAAATACGAGGTTCAACCAAATTCTGTGCCATTACTTACAAATTCAGGGAAAACTCATCAATTACCAACGATATACACATATGAAGAGGTAGCTATCAATTAAATAACTACGGAAAAAGTGCACAATTATAATTCTGATTTTTAATTGCTCATAAAAGGCGAAGTGCATGTTAACATAGCACTTCGATTCTAACAGGTAAAACATACAAAATACAACCTTGAAACTTGCAAGAGACCTTATAGTTCATCATAAAATACCAATGCGGTCATTTTGTTAGGAATATTTTCAATAAGTATGGGAAATCCCTGTTTTTTTAATAGCGGCGAATTTTTTAAATCTACTTGATGGTATAATATTTTTTCAGGATCTAAATATAGATGATTTAGAAACGAAAAATACCACCAAAAGCTTAAGAATACCAAAAAAAATTGGTGATGTAGTCAAATCAAAAGTTTCTTGTAATGTATGCACTCTAGGTGAGTAATATACGGGGAGTAGTCAAGAAATAATCCTACAAACTGTTTATTCTATTGGGTACTTATGCCTTTTATAGAAATTGACGTATAGAATAACTTTAAAATATATAACAACTTATCCTATTTAGGTGTGAGTTTGCTTTTAAATGACGTTCTTGCCGGCGCCACTTTTGAAACTATCAAATCAAAATTCGTTGCGCTTTGTGTTTCATTTAAGATTGAAACGGAGTTAGTTTGCACTGGGTTTTTTGATGTTTTTGGTCCTGAGGTTGTACCAGCCTTCAACACGTCTCACCTGGGTAAGAAACAGTTAGTAAATCCTTCTGCATTTGACTTTATATTTAAATACTAGGAGCAAAGGAAGCATGCAGTCTAATTTTTGGCGAAACCTGTGGGGAAGTAGAAATTGCCTTACATAATTGGCGAGTCGATTTTCCAGAAATTTCAAAACCTAAGCTTGTGGAACAAGAAGAATCAAAGGTGAGCTAAACACGTTTTAAGACAAAAGCAGATTAAAACTAAGAGAAACTGACAGAAATAAAGTAGAATATTTTTATATAAATAAAAAACATTTTAGGCCAATTTACCAGTTTTTAAAGTCCTACATCTCTCTGATACTCATTTTGATCCTGAGTACGCAGCAGGAAGTCCTGCTAATTGCGAGGAGCCTCTTTGCTGCAGGAATTTTAGTACTCCTTCTATAAATAATTCTACTGTTGCAGCAGGAAGGTAGGTATAATTTTATAATAAATATATTTTTTTATTTAAAAATGTCTTATTATTTTAGATGGGGCGCCTATGAGAAATGTGATTCACCAAAGATCTTAATAGAGAATATGTTGAAAAGCATAGCGACAGAACACCCTGTACGTTGTAAATGAGGAAATTAATATTTACATTTTACCACTTTTTTTGTAGGATATTGATTATATTATTTGGACTGGAGACTTGCCACCTCATGATATTTGGAAGCAATCGAAACAGAGCAACATCGACATAATCAAGGAAAGCGTCGATCAAATGTTTGAGATATTTCCCGAAACTCCAATTTTCCCTGCTCTTGGAAACCACGAATCTGTACCAGCGGGAAAGTATATTTTCCATTTTTGCGTAATACGCGACCTATACTATTAATTTTATTTCAGTTTTGCACCACCATGGATGAAGGACGAGCAACATTCTGTCAGGTGGCTTTATAATATTTTAGCTGATCAGTGGAGACGGTGGTTGCCAACCACGTCAGGAAATACAATTTTACATGGCGGATTTTATTCTGTTTTGTTAAGACCTGGTTTTAGACTAATATCTTTAAACACAAATTACTGTCACACATTCAGCTGGTAAGCAAATGTAATATTAACTATTCAAACTTGTATTTGCTTATTATTATGAGAATTTTAACGACTTGGGTATTGTAGGTGGCTGCTAGTAAATAGTACAGACCCAGCACAGGAGTTAAAGTGGCTGATATATGAGTTGCAAGAAGCCGAGAAAAATGGTGAAAAAGTTCATTTAATTGGTGAGTCAAACTGAACACCTACGGTCTACTTATTAACTTATAATAAATTTGTAAATGCGTCGGCCGCATTTGTTCGCAAATTATATTAATTTTTAAAAAAATATTCTAGGTCACATTCCCCCAGGAAGTTCTGACTGTATGAAGACCTGGTCTCATAATTTCTACTCCATAGTAGAGCGTTTTGAGAGCACCATCACAGCTCAGTTTTACGGCCATTCTCACGCAGATGAGTTCGAAATTTTCTACGAAACGACAGAATACAGTAAGAAACGAGCCAGACGACTGCGATTAAAGGCGTGGAAATACAAAAATAAAAAACTTTTGAAATTTACAGGTAGACCCATCAGTGTGGCTTATCTTGGTCCATCTGTCACTACCTATGAGAATTTTAATCCTGCTTATAGAATCTACTATATAGAAGGTGACCATGAGAAGTCTACTAGGGTAAGAAGAGTTTACATTAACATTTTATTTTCAATTATAATTTTCATGCCAATTGAATTAGAAATTGAAATATCAGGCCGCAGTATGTAGAAACGAACTATACCTATAATAACGGTAACCTCACAAAAAATAATAATAATATTGATGTTTCATGAAGTATTTCCTATTTTCATTCTTTTTTAGGAAGTTCTAGACCATGAAACGTGGACTATGGACTTAGGTAAAGCAAATGAAGGAGAAAATGAACCAAGTTGGTTCAAACTTTACTCTGCTAAGGATGCATACAGATTGCACTCACTCAAACCTATACAGTGGAATAGGCTCATTGAACGAATGGTGGATGATACTAATTTGTTTGATGCCTTTTATAGGTATGACAGCCAGCTTTTTACAATTCTTTTATTCTTTTTTGACGCGGCAGTGTAAATTCTTATTCTATTTAGTTACAATATTAGCACCAAAATGCTTAAAAACTAGTCAATTTATGTGTTTTATTTCCACAGAAATTATTACAGAAATAGCCCTAGAAGGCCCGACTGCGATGGCCAGTGTAAACTGCAAATACTCTGTGATTTGAAAAGCGGCAGATCTCACGATAGACATCATCTGTGCCATGATTTGGAGTACAATATCGGTATTTAAGTTGTAACTATTTGATTGTATAATATAACTACATTTTTAATAAAACAAATTTAAGAAACTAGTATTGTTTATTTAAAAAAACAAATTGTAAAACTGTGACAATATTTCATACCAATGTGAAACTTGGAGAAAAACTGACATTACCACCGTTTTAGGCATTTTTTCGTTTTGTATGAATGTGTATTGGAAATTTTTATGTAGAATTTTGAGCCAAAAAAAATCTAAAAAATTCTCGTAGTTTATTTGAACTTTCATCAAATTTGGTTTTGGTAGTGTAAAAAATGAATAAGAAATATGTAAACAATCAACAAAAAATCGTATTAAGTACTTCGGTATATGGTTAAATGGTTATGGTTTTTGACTTTCACGCAACAATGGTTTTTAATTGTTGTATTTGTACTTAAATTTGAATCCATTAACCTTCTGGGTTCATCTAATGAGTAATATTCTGAGTCATAAACACTTCCTCTAAGATAATATTACTGTTATTATTTAAAATGATTCTTATGTTTCATACAATTAAGCTATATATATAATTAGTTTGTGCATTTGTCCTAAATACAATAAAAAAAAATATACACAAACTATGATTAACAAATTCATAGTCGATACGATGTTATACAGAAAATAAAATAGATTTATTTTATTAAAGAAAAATCAAGTTCTAAATCTATTTGTAATTTAAATATATAAATATTTTTTCACTCCGTCAGGGGGCGCCAGTGTACGGATACAGGAGAGCGCTATCTGTCGCAATAAATATAAAGTAACAAATGAAGTTTAATACATTTTTTACAGATTTCTATATAGATGAGATCATCTGACCGACTAATTTCATGAATTTGATTTGATTATTTATTTTTGTGTGTGACATCTTCCAGAGCTTGTATAAAGATAATAATGACGATAATTTTTTAGGGAAAATTCGTCGATGTTATATATTTTGTTTTCTGTTCACCAAATCATTACAATTTATTCCAAAACTTGATGTAGTGTATTAATGCAATCCATTTCCGTAAATTAAATATGACAGTTATCAGTATTATTAAATTTTATTATCTGTTTCTGTTTTGAATATTTCTTTATAATCGACTCGTTGCTCTTCGTATCACACTAAATTATTGACTTGTTAGAAGTAGAAAATCTTGTACCTGGCCGAGTTTTATTACTTTTATACCTACTTGTTTACATTTTGAGTTCTATGGGTATAGATTTTTAATGCCCAACTCTTTACCTAAATTAGACACAAAATTTTCGTAATTTCGCTAATATTTTATTGTAAAACCCCTCATCGGGGTCCTAGGGAAGGGTTTTAAGACCTGTTCCGTAATATAATGCAGTGAAAATGGTTAAAGAGGTTAGAAAAAAGAAGATCGTCTCGATTCTGCATTTTGTCGATTTTGTTCGTGTTTCTCGGGATGTAAACTAAAGGATAAGTGATAGGATAGAAGTGTCTTGAGAGTGGTATTTTAGAAGACAAATATTTGATGTTGCGGATAAAGAATCATTATAATTTAAAGAAAATTAGTGCACAACACATAAGGATTACTACATAAAAAATTTCTATAAAAATAATTAACGGAACATATGCCTTTTGAGATGTCCAATCTTAAAAATATCCATTACGTTGTTTTCTAGTGTTATTAATTTATTTACCTGTTCTAAGCCATACATTAATGGTATTAAAGCTTTAATAATTTTGTGATACCTAAATAAATTAATTAAGGTTAGTTACTAATTATCAAATCTGGGTGGACAGTTTTGTGTAAATGTGGTTTGTTTTATTTATTTTTTAGTAAAGTGAAAATATGGAAGACTATTTTGATGGTTTTTCTGAAGACATAACAAAATGGGAAATTATTAGAGAAATGATTGACCTTGATCTAGGTAAATTCTTTGCTCATCTCAGTTTCTTAATTTGTGTCGTTAACTTCACTTAAAACTACAAATGCTTTGCACTTTTTACAATGTATGAAATATAATGTCCGGTTGTATTTTAATATCTTACAATTTGTGTATTTTTTAGACGATGAATTTCGAAATGAGTTCCACAAGACAGACCCCAGCGTTCAGCTTCTTCCCAGACAAGATGTTATTCTTTATGGAACCATCCCAAAAATGGAACAAAGAATTTATAGTAAATGTAAAGAATGTAGGCTAGTATTCAACCCGAGAGATATTTTATCACACAAAACATGTTCTGGAAAAGCACATTTGTCATCTACACCTCAGAATTTGAAAAAGAAAGTTAAAAGCAAAGGTAGTAGCAGCAAAAAGTCACATTCAAGTTTACCTCCACCTCCTCTCTTCAAGGTAAGGATTAAAAAATTATGTTTTTGACAGCATAAATATTATTTATACCTTCAAAAGAAGAAGGTAGGTAATAAAGCAGTTTTCTATGTTTTTTTTTCAGAAACCTCCTTCTCCGTTAACATCAGTGTCTTCAGCACCTATTCCAGAGACAAAGTCATCATCAACAAAAGTTTCAACAAAAATACCAAAAATCTCTACCGTATCCTCCATTTCTTCTTCACACACAGTAACAACTACATCTACAAAATCAGAGACACGCTTATCTTCTAGTTCTCCGCACACATCAAAGTCCAATTCAGTTCATTCCCCAAAATCCCCTTCAAAATCTGTGTCGGGTACAGCACATTCGCCTAAATCAACATCCAAAACTGCCACGAGTACTGAAACGATAGCCTCCAGTTCAGTGTCATCTTCTAGTTCAAGTAATAGTAATAGTAGTAGATATAAAAAATCTAGAAAAAGCAATAATAACACCAAAGTTACTAAAGAATTCGACCCCGATGTTCACTGTGGAGTTATCGAGGGCAATAGAGGGCCGTGTACAAGGTCAATCACCTGTTCCAACCATAGGGTAAGATTTATTACTAATATTTGTAAAAATAGACGATATCATTTTTTTGTATTTGCTATTTACAGTGCCTGTTGCCTCCAATTTCAGTGACTAAGTCACTGATTAGAATTCGATGAAGTAAAAGGCTTCGTAATTTATATGGGAAGAATCCTTATGTATACTATAAAAATTAAAACAAAACATGTGTTTTTCCTGATACTAGTGTTTTTGATTCTCTCTGATTTGCAAATTGTATGTGGCTAATCTAATTTCCAAGATTGTACATATTTCTTTAATATAATTCATCAAAGAATTATGAGAGAGAAGGAAAATGTTTGTGCCACATTAAAAAGTATTTTATCTACTTCAACATTATCTGAAAAAACAAGATATCAGAAATTTGCATTTAATTTTTATTTAAATTTAGAAATATTACATTATAAAAGAAATGGAACATAAGTTCATTCTATGAAAATACTTTAAAAATTTTCTCAAAAATGGTGAAAATTTTTAATAAAAGGATTATATTTTACATCAGAGTCAACTTAAAAATAAGAATTGTCAGGCTGTGAAAATATATTCTTTGTATTATTTAAATCGGAGTAATTTAAATGCAGATTATATATTATTGTTATTTTAATGTCAGAAAAATTTTGATATAAAACTTAAAAATTGCTTCATTTAAATTCTTATTTCTGTTGTTTCTGATTATATTTTTATAAGGTAAGTAGAAAAAAGAAACGTTTATAAAAAAGTCATATATTTTTTTGTTGTGATTTGTGGTTATACTTTTTTAATTAGTAACATTATGTGGTTAACGATTGAATTGAAAACACTAGTTCATAAATCTAATAAAATTATTGTAAAAAATATCTCCAGCCTTGGAAAGAGTTGGTAACTAAATCGATTACATTAAGGGGAGTATTTTTTGGAAGTGGAACACAAATATATATATATAAAAAAATTGTAATTCGTCTTTGAAGAATCTTAACTTAAACATCGTAGTCTTTAAAATGAAGAAGATTATTGCTATGAGGATGACCCCGCCATTTTGTCCACTGACAAGTGACAAGTCAAATGGAGGAGGATCAGATATTATCTCTTATTTAAATGATCATATCTATCATTATTTAATTACCATATTAGGTAATTATAATTTTCTAAAATATAATTTGCTGTTTGTATAATTTTCATAACTAGGGATCTGAGATTTACATATCTTTTAAAATTAAAAAAGTTGAAATTAAAATTATTAAGAGACTATTTCAATTAAAAAAAAAATTGTAGGCACCTACTTTTGAAATGATTAATAATTGATGTAATAGAAGAAATATATGTAAATCTATCTATGTTGTGTACTTGATATCCCTATATTTTTATTTTTAATCACATGAGTTAAATTGTAAATATATACAGGGTCGTTTAAATATGTCTAAATTTTTTGTTTGTGTTGATCCATAGTGTGAGGAGGTAATAGAAATTAATATTCAGCATTATTAATAAATACATATATTAAAACAGTAAAGCTTTTTTACAGTTTGACTCGGAGTATTGCAAACAGTAATAAGAATTGATTTTTATATTCTTATTTCTTGTTTATAATGTTCAGTGTGTTTGCATTGCAACTTTTTTTTTTACAAATTTTCTTATTTTATGTATATCCCTCTAAAACATTTTTTTTTCAAAAAAATTCCAAGTATCAGTTAAATTATCAACATTCTATTGTTCGGATTTCAAAAATCATTAATCAAATTGACAAGGCCAAAGTCCATAATTAAATATTTCTTGGGTTTAATCCAAAACTAAATAACATAATTTTAGTTTTGTGTAATTAAAAAAATTTCATGTTAGCCAATTTTTCGCTTAAATATTACATGCTGTGGGTATCATTTTAAATACCATTATGCATATTAAGTAAACAAATAAATATAAATTTCCAGCATGCGAATAAGAGGCATTGGAATGAAAAAGGCATGTTGTATTCTCTTTATCCATTAAATAATATAAACAATTCCAACTTATCAAATCATATAGAGTAAAGCATAATATTAGTCACACTAACCATTTAGTGTATGTACCTGTATACACATGCAACCACAAGTTAACATAAAAATTTAGTAATATGGTGAATATAATAATTTTAATACTACTTTTAGGGTTTACAATTAACATAAAAAAATCCAAGAATTAAGGAATTCTTTGCAATTGTGATGTAGTATGTTTCATTTGAAACATAACTATAATTCGTCTGATTTAATTAATATAAAGAAGCTTCAGATGTTGAAAGAATTGTAATGTGTTTGTTTAATTTTTATACTTTTATTGATGCGAAGAAAGAGTTAAATATTATTTTAGGGATATACAAAAAAAGCATGTTTTCATTGATTTAATTTTTTTTTGCAGCATAAGAACGTCAAGGAAACTTTTGTCTTATTTTGTGGATTAGTTAATCTTTTAGGGAGCAACATGTCTTCATAGTGTTAATTTTTCAGATTCAATTGCGAAAATTGGTTCCTGGCCGCAGTAAAGACATCCATCAGCTGATTGCGGAGCGTAAAGCTGCGAAAGAGAAAGAACTGAAGCATGGCTCCTATATGTCCCCAAATGGATCGGAAGAAAAAGACATGTTCTGCCAAAATACTTCTTACGTACCTATTGTGGCGACCATTGTCAGCACCATTGATTCGGCTCCTACTACTACTTACGTACCTATCATGCCTAAGACCAGCACTTCATCGACTAGTAGGTCAACAGCTACCTCAATTCTTACTGCTAAGGTAAAGAAAATTCTGCAAAAATTTTATCAGCTCATATACAGGGTGATAATAAATTATAAAAGTTTGGAAGCAGGAACAAGACTAAATATTTAATAAGCTTCATCACCACGTATATGATATTTTGTGTGAAGTTTTATTGGGTGGGTTTCCATTGATGATTTGATTTCAGCAGTTAAATATGACTGATATGGAAAATAAATCCACCAAGACTTTAGATGGAGGTTATATTACAAGTATTCACAATAATTCTCAAGACAGCGCTATTGGAACAGTTCCTGTAGTTTATATGCCAATGAGTCCAATTTCGGTAGTTAGTCCAGTTCAAGTAAGTACTTTTTAATAATTAAAATTAATCGTATTGTTTATTCTGTTTAATAATAAAAAACCTTATATTTTTAGTGTGATGTTGTAACTTTTGTTGTTTTTCAGTTTGTGCAGATAGGGAAGAACATGATATGCCTTGAGTCGCCTCAATCTGCCATGAGCCCCCCACTAACCGCGAATCAGTCTGTATTTCTGACTATCCCGAGTCAACCAAACAACCAGCAACCAAACTTAAAGCTGTACAAGACCCACCCAAAGCCAGTGGCGATCCCATCGTACGGCACGAAAAAGGTGGGCGGGGCCATTCTTCTTTCAAACCAGCATGTGGAATGCCAAAGAAATGATATCCTCATGGCTATGAATACGAAGCGGGAGGCGGTGAACAGCACACAGGGATACGGGGCTATATCTTTATTGAATCATACGAATATACCACACAGACCGAATATTTTAAAAGTAAAAAGTGCAAATAAGGTTAATTGTAAGAGACCCGCCGTAGATAAGTTAAACAGTGTTAGTGATAGCAAGCAGTTGCGCTTAGGTCCGAACGTGAATGGGTTCATTTTGCATTCAGACATCAGTGAGACGGCCGATGCTCCCCAATCCAACAACTGTATACAGGAAAAAATCGCTCTGCTTAATATGAAATGAACTTGGTCAAATTTAGTTGGAAGTATTATTTGTATAATTGTATACTTTTACGTAACGTGTTTATTTTTTATTTATTTTTTTATTTCATTGTTTTTATATGGTATGTGGTAAAAAATATGTTTTAAATGCGTGTAAAAATTCGTTTTTATATTAATGTAATTTTTTACTGATAGTAAATTTCTTCTAGTTAACTTATTATTTTTCCAAAACTAGGAAGTAATGTTTCCGAATTTCTCTAATAAGAAATGGAAGGGACAATTTTTGGTCCTTCTTTTATTATTTTTGGAAACGGTTTTCAAAAATGATAGTAAATCAACTTTACTGTGTTCAATTTTAATTTTGTATATGTTAACATAGACACGTAGGCATGTGATATTTTTTTTTACAAACATTAAACTAATTTTTTCCACAATTTTACTTGCTTTAAAATAAGGTTTTATGTATTTTAGGTTGTAATTTATTGGTAATTTACTGAATGAACTTACAAATTAAAAATTTTTTGGTTAAGTTCGGTACCATCGCAGGTTCCACCATCATCTTTGAAAAATTACCCGTAATATGTTTCCTTGCAGGACAATGTGACTGAATATAAACCTATTTTTTTATTTATTGCGAAATTCAAGTAACCACTGTATAAAATTACTTTTATTTACACCCTGTATAACACCGTTTTTGCCCCTAGAAGGCGATCAGTGTAATATTTTTTCGAGATGATGGTATACTGATCGAGTACTGATGTAGATCTGTAATTATTTTTAGATTTATAAGAATTTTGTCTTCGGAGACTTGTCTAGATGTATGCTATGTGCTACTAAAATATAATTTAGCAGCTTTTTTTCAATAAACCTTGAAAATTTAAAAAAATGGTAAATTACCTGTAAATTCTGATTACAAGTGTCTTGAAGCTGACATTCATTACTAACATCACTATATATTGTATTTCATTGTAATGAAATGTTTTTTTTTTAATGTAATGAATTTTTATTTATTGAATATAAACTGAAAATATGTAAATGGTCTTAATGTAATCTATGTAGTTGACATGACATGTGCAGAGACTCAAAAAAATTTAAAGAACATCCGTTGTATGTTTAAATTTTTTAGTTAACATCTCTGTACTGTTTGAAAACTTAAATCTCAAAAAAGTTGGTGTAAAATTGATTCTACTTAATAATTCTTTTATAAATGACAGTCGACAACAAATTACTATTCACGTTTATAAAATGAGACGATTTTTGAATTTTTTTGGGTTCAGTGTATGTTAACTATACAATATCCAAGAAGGCTGTTCTTCTTTAGATTTATAGACGTTTTGGCATTTCGTGTTTGAAAAGTTTAGGCTTTGATTGGCTAAACAACCTTATTATTTCAGCCAATGGGATGTGAAAATTATAATAAATGAATGTATATTTCAAGTGTCTTTTATTTGCCACTTTCCCAGTGGCGGCACGCCAGGTGACGCACCGCTTCACCTAAAATTTCCGTTTGGTTGTGTAATTTAAAATTATTTTTAATTTTGTGTGATCCAGTATGTATTTTATTGGAAATGCCATTTTCCATATGGAAAACTGAGGACAAAAGGGATTTTTTAAATTACGAGAGACCTGTGTCTTCTCTCGATGTATTAAAAGAAAAAAGACAAAGTGTAAGTTCGGAAGTTTCGGAATTAATGGTATTCGTAGTATAAGTGGTTGTGTGGATGTGTCTATTTAAAAAACTTTTCTGTATGCCGTGTTTAATTGTGGGTGTAAAATCGGGCGTGTGGGATTTAACAATTTTGGAAACGCCATGCGAGGCCGTCGTAACCACGAAGCTTCTTTGAAACATATATATATGGTGTGCGTTAATGTTCGCAACCCGAACTAATATTTCTATTTTTTATAAATCTAAGTGCAAATCCTTCTCGCTAGCGTCAGTTTTTCGGTAATATTGTAAATTGCAACTAAAAATTTCTAGATTCATTTAAATCCGTTTGACCTTGAAATTTTAAAAATTTTCGCTTGCAGCGCTTTTTTCTTTTTCTTTTTTAGTCAATGAATAAAGATGCATCAGCTATTCCTAACGTCACGAGCCGCCACGGCGCTTTCCCTAGCCAAACTACCAATGCACGATTTTCGAAATGTAATAAATAAAACAAAAATGAATTTTAAATTATTATATTGTACAATAATTTTTTTACATGAAATCCATGCATATATAACTAACATAAAAAAATAGGAATAACTTACAAACGTATCTAACAAACTGGAATACAAATAATTTATATAGACAGATATTTCAGTTACATGTCGTATAATATTTTACTTGTTTATACAATCAACATATACAAAATAATGGATTATTTATTATAACATCTAATACTATCAGATAATAATTAAAATATGGTTAAAAACAACAATAAAATAAATTCCTCTGGTAAATCAAAATACAGACTATATTTATAAAAAAAAGTGTTTTTGAAACTGCCTTAGTTCTTTAAGTTTTCAAAAATTGGTGGATTTCTAGCCAACTTCGTAAAAACAAAATTAAAGACGCCACTGCCTTTTGCAGGCATCAACAACACTATTTTATACAACTGCAGTGTTAATGCCTGCTTTCCTTTATATTTGAATCTAACAGTATTGTTCAATCTACATGTTTGAATAAATATAATAATTCGATAAGAGCAGATCTTCATTGCAAAGATTAAATAAATTAGTACATGAATATTTTGCTTCTATACACTAAGCTCTTTACCGTAACAAAAAAATGTATTTTTTTGACAAGCCAAGTTATTAACACCTCAAAATCAGAATAATTTCAAAGAATCAAAATAATTACGTTTATTTGATAAATATACGAGCAACTAAGCAAGTTACTCATGTACCAGTAACTAAATTATGAAAAAAGTCGACAAACTGGTTCAATCTTACAGTCAAATGCTAAACATCACACACTTAATATATATTGTCTTATTTTTTAGATGGGACTGCCTCAATCTAATTTATACAAAGCATTTTGAAAATAGACGAAATTATAGAGGAGCACATTGCAGACTGTCGCAAATCATTTACAAATTTTGATTAACTTATTCAACTAAAGTGGAATGTACCCTCTCATTCAAATCTCTTCTAAAATAATTAAAATTGTTCAGCCAGGAGATCACAAATTTCTACAGAAACAGTCTCTTTACTTGATCGTACTGTTAGTCTATACATCTGGAAGAATAAAAAAAATAAATAAATTTATTAAATAATGTTGGTTATTTCAAAATTAGAACGAAAAATTTCATACCTGAGCATTTTTGTTTGGTTCTAAGCGTAGAAGACATCCAACCTGTTGTGAACGCATGTGAATAATGCCAGCGCAAACAAAATTATCTGGATTGGGGTCGATACCATCTAGAAGCTGCATTCCGAATCCCATTATTTTAGTTCTGGCAGCTTGCAAGTCCATTGGCGAAGAAGCTTTAAATATCTTCTGAGATCTTTGTTGATTCGTACTACAACAAATTAAGAGGTTTTAGTTCCCCCGAGATATTCTGAAATAAAAATTATCTCACTTTCCAAGATTTTTCCATCTAGCAAAAAATGATTCGCCATTCATCTCAGTGGGTTCAAAGAACTTATTTATCGTCAACGGAAGTTTAATTGTTATCTTCTGGGGGATGTTATTACAAATAAAACTAACAACTATACTTGGAGCATCTAAAAATTTTTCCAATTAACTAATTTCATCTTAAAACTAAGGCGGATGAAATACCTGTGTAATCGTCTATGCACTCCGCATTGATCATTTGTTGGATTTGTGCTCCAGCCTCAAGAACCGGTTCGACTGGCTTCATCTGTATGCTCAGTTTAGCAGCTTGCTCGTCTGACCATAGCAAAGTTGGAACAAAGTTTTGCAATGGAGCACTCGTCTTGTTACCGTAAAATAAACCAAGGCGTCCGAGGTTTTGACGGAACTCGCTTTTAACTCCGATTTGAATCAGATCATTTTCAAACAAGACGCCGTTATTTTTACATATAAATCTTAAAAAGAAAAAAAAAATTGAAATGTATAAACTGAAGTGTAACAGAAAATGACTTACTTTTTGGGATCAACGAACCACGTGTTGTTTGAAGGAGTACTACTCAAATTATTTGCCGGCTTGTTGTAAATATCACCTAGAACATCTAGTAAAACACCTGTATTGCCTGAATTGGGTTGAGAAGTGGGTGGAGTGGACAAGCCGAGGAGATCCGTTGATCCCGTACTACAGAAAATATTCATTAAAACTCACTCTTACTTTATCAAGTACTACTACATACCTAGCGCTGTTGACATCATTATTATGATTGGTTACAGGAGTAGGACTTTTATTTTCTTTAATATCATTTTCTGGTACACGTCCTGGTTTCTTTTTCTTCAAAACGGCAAGAATTGAACTTTCTCTCTCCGGAAAGGCGGGCATTTCTTCCAACACAGTTGCCAAAACATCAGAACTCGCAATGATACTTAACTGCAAATATTCCGAAGCTCTCTGCTGTAACTCCGCATCGGCAGAACGTAGATTGCTGTGCTGTTTGAATACTTCCTGAACTTGTGTCCTGATTTCAGGGAATAAATTGATAAATTTAATGTATGTCGAAAGAAGAAGAGCACGTGTCATGGGGGAGCAAAGGTGATACTTCGAATGGAGAAGCTGAAATTGTACGGAAGGTGATGACCGTTGATCACCAGCTATCAAATTGCCAAATTCGCCCAATATGTAACCTCCAACTTTGACCATATTTTCGTGACATGCTGGAGCTTGAAGTGCCTGTTGAAATTCGATTAACAATTCATGGAATAATTCAAGAAATTTTTTCAAATTACCTCAAATACAGTTTTGGCTGCGTAGCCTTGCACTTCATCCCTGTTTATAACAATTTGTATGACACGATACCACACTTCTTCAGATACATAATCGCCTGCTATTCTTATTAAATTCAAAATTACATCGACATACCTAAAATAAAAAATAATAAATAAATTAAAATATAAATTTCACAATAAAGTCACCATGTATAGTCCGTCGCATATTTTTCAGCAAGAATAGCAACTTTTAAGACCATTTCTTCACGAATAGAATAATCAGCAGTCTCTAAATAATTTAACATTTCCTGTACGATTTCTTCAGCATTACTTTTGTCACACATCGCGTACAATAAGTCGACAGCTTGCTGCCTCACCGAAACATCTTTTTCCATTTTCATAGAAAGTATTACGACCTCCTGGTGCTTCTTCACAGCCTCGTGTGAAAACTCGGATGTTGCTAAGTGACACATCGATTCTAATGCTAGATATCTTAAATTCGTTTCTCGGTTGCTCAAAAACTGTCCCAATTGGTTACATGCTCTAACCAATAAATTCGCTTCACTAAAAACTTACAGGGTTAGTTTAAACACGAGTTTTTATCGCAACGTACCTGTCATTGTGTATGATAAGACTAATGGCTTCGAAGAGAACGGCATTTTTGGCATTTGAGTGTTGTACCTTTTTGGATTTTGGAGGCTCTTGAGCTTTGTTTAATATCGTTTCTAAACATTCATTCAGTCTACCACGCACTCCAGGATCTTCGGCTAAAATACACAATACTTAATCACGCAATAAATAACTTCTAAAGATTTTACCTGGTGGTGTATAATTCTGAAGCAGACGTAGCAATTTTACTGACAACCATGGTGCCGGTACAAAATAATATGTATAATCTTGTAAATCTGTATAACTGGCCGTCACGATCTAAAATATATAAGAATCATTACGAAGTTGGTACAAGAAATATATTTTTACTTACCCTACTCAAACGGGAGACGGCTAAAGATACGCATCCCTTGTACTCCTCGGGGTTCTTTTTAACCAGAGCATCGATAAGACTTGTAGCGGCAGTCACAACACCCATATGTTGGTCGTTTAATAAGTGGATTATCCGTGACGTCCATTCCCCACCAGGAATTATTTCCTGGGAGGTTCTAAATAATCTCAAGAGGCAAAGAGCTGCACTTTGCTTAACAACATCCATCGTATCACTAAAAGATTAACATAAAAGAGCAATGAAATTTTATGGGGCTGTGCTTACCCTGACACAAGTAATTTTGGTATATCATTGCCGAACGCTTCAGCCATTTCTCGACTGCCGATATTGGCGATACATTGTAATGCCAAATTAACATGGATAGGATTTCTTGATGCCAAATCATTTTTAATGCTTTGGATGATAAGTTTTATAAGCTCACTGTTAGTGTTGACTAGAACTGATATGAATAAGTAGCCCTAAAATTAAAAAAATTATGATTAAGTAGTCCTAAAATTAAAGAAAGTAGTTGCAATGAAAACAACTTATCTAAGGTTTCAATATAAGATTGATTTATGGCCTTGAACGACAAATTTACTTAATCGGTATCAGTTTGTAAACAAGCCATTGTAGCGAACAATAAATTAAAATGGTCTTACTATCTGTTTCTCGGAATATTTGTTGGACGAGAGGAGGTTGACTGCTTCCATATGCCCAAAGTCAATGTCATGCCCAAGTAAAAATATAAACAGTAATTTACATACATACTTTTTCTTTTGATAACCATCCAAAGTTTTATCACCTTTAAATTTACTTCTTATGTTTGCCAATTCTTTGTTAATCCTCTTTATTTCAGCTTCCTTACTTTTGCCTAAAAATCATGTATATCTCTTTATTGCAAATTTTGGATTTAATAAACAGATTTCATACAATTTCTTATGTCTGATATAAACACAGCTAAGCCACGCATGCCATCTCCCCGAACTGCTGGCATGGCTCTTCCACTTGCCTAAAACAGAGAACATTCAAAAAGTCAAATACCCCTCATATTACTGACCCCATTTCATCCCCTATTCAAAAAATCCTGAAAAGGTCAATCAAGATCCTCCCCCTACATTTATTTGACAGATAGCCGTATAAAAAGGTAATTTTAAGCCTAACGTACCCGTTCTACTTAGATAACCAACCACAATGTGTCTTTCTTGGATAAATTACAAAGCAAATTAATTTAATAGATAAACACCCTATTTACACACCAACTTTTCTTAAATGCAAAAGTCAAAAGACAGGCAATGTTGTCTTGACTGCGCATGAAATGTGGCTATCTATCCAGTTGCCGGTTCTTACCGATAATACAGGTCCCTAATTTTATTTGGTCATTGTCACGTTTAGGCAATTTCTCACGAACGGAAAATATTCCAATTTTAGAAGCTAACTTTAATAATTATAAGTACTGTTCCATTAAAGAGCTCTATAAATAGGTTTTAGAGGATAAAGAATTGTGATCTTGAACAAGTCGTCCATATTGAAAAGGAGTAGATTCTTCTGTCTGTCTATGAGGGGGGCGGGATTTTAAAATTTTTTAGTGGTTTTCTTTACACCTTTTCTGGCATAATAGATATACTTATTTTTAAATAAAATTTAAAAATAAAAAAAAGTTGTTATCGGTAACTGTGCGTAGGTACTGATTTGTATTATACTGTGCGATTATCGCATAGTTAGAGGCAGCTTAATTTTTGGATATATGAGCCATTAAACCGCTTTTGGGTATTTTCATTAACACGTACAATTTTATTCGAAATGATATTGTAGGGGTATTGAATTGCACCTGCCATATTTATTAAACGTTTTATATCTCCCCCATATTAATTAACAATTCCACAATTCAGAAAGAACAAGTTAATATGAGAAATGGATAAAAATTCTTATTTAATGAAACTGCGACAACCTAGGATTTTAATATTTTTTATTGGTTATTAAAAAAACACCACTCATGTAAGAAGTTAAGCCAATTCTGTCTCTAAATTATGACTTACCTGCAAGTTGTTGTTTCAATTACATGTCATGATTTGTTACCTATTCTCTAATCTCTGAGAAAGGTTATAAGTAGAAGGTACCTTCGAAGAGTATCAAAAGAAACCAGTAAGAATTTAGAAATGAAACATTTCTCTAAGATCATTTTAAATTTAATTTTTTATTTAAATTCTAGAGCAGCGGTCGGCAACTGGCGGACCGCTGTCCAGGTCCGGACCGTGGAAGGTAAAATACTGGACCGCCAAAAATTTTTTGAAAGTATAAATTACTCAATTATTTAAAAAATATTTTTTTACTTTTGAGTGCCACCCTTATCATTTTTTCTAGTATTTTACAATTATGTGACTGATTTGAGTTCTTAATGGTTAATAAGCAGATTAAATTTGAGTATAAATTAAAATAAAAAATTAGTAAGAAATATGAACCTTTTTTCTGGACCTCGTTAAAAATTTCCAAAAGTATCCGGATCCCACCTAAAATTACTTGCCGACCCCTGTTCTAGAGCAATAAAACAATATGAACTTACCTCTGATCATACAAATTAAAATAATTGGGCACTGCGACAGATTCCAAATCTGTCGCAGTGCCCATTATATATAGTGCCAATTATATTTATTTTTATGAAAAAGTATTTTTTTTTGTAGATTAGGCATTTTAATTTGGGAAAGTAGTACATATTTTAAAATGAAACAAAATTGTTAATGCTAACGTTTAATAATTGTTAGGCACTCTAAGCTTGTTAATTAATTATTATAATATTACAAGGAAGTTAATAAATAATATAAAAGCTATTTACAAAAACAGCATCATTTACATGTTATCATAAAAGTACCATGTATTCATAACTCTTAACTATATATATGATAAATTACATATGAATCCTAAAAATAACTATTGAGGTACTTATTACTAAAAGATTAAAAAAACATGTAATAACTAATAGTATACCTGGTGGTTTTTACTTTGTACTTTCAACGAATTTTTATATAAAAATATAGGATGCAAGAAAATGATGATGCAAATACGATAAACAATTGAAAAAATAACAGATATCTTATTTACATACTATCACTTATCGAATCACACACCAAAAGAAATTATGGTAATGTAGGTAGAAGCACTGAAAATTGAGCTGGTACCTGTGCATTTCTTATTTCTTAAGTAAATGGCATTTTGCACTAATATATAATTATGTAACATGACCTAAGGTACAAATGCAGTGAAGTATTAATATTTCTAGTACAAATTCAATTAATTTTGTACTCAAACAACCTATGATAAACGTTCAGTTAAATATTTAATTTTAATCCACGTTATGACAGAACATTTAATTTCAATTTGTTTTTTGTCAGAAAAATAAATATGGAAATAAATTGAATAATTTTTTGATTGAAGAAGCTTTATCGAACATCGTACTGCATAAGATGGTCCCCGTAACATCAAAGTCTACAAATAATTTTGTGATTTGGTTAAATCAGCCTTAACTACCTCTCCCCTAAAAAATATAAACAAGGTACAACACTGCATTTATACCACAGTCCCTTTCTTTTATAACAAAAAAAAAACAAGTACAATAACAAATATTTTCAACTTAATTAAAAGTAAAACAAATGTGTGTCAAAATGCCTACTACCTCATATATATATTTATAAGCATATATGTATGCAAATTTACAATTTTTTAAAGTATATTTTGATAGTACCAGAGAAGATGAAAATATGACAGGTACAATTTGATGAGACTAGCGTAAATTACTTTTGTACTCGCTGTGATTTCTACAACTCAATTATAAGTATCGTACTGTTTTTACATAGGTTAGCAAAGAAACACCCATTGTCCAAATCGTAAATTTGCAAAATTTTGATATATCCCTTATTGATAACATTACTACTATACTGTTTCGTCATTTTGAAAAGCACTGGAAATCATTTACGGTGCTTTCTGGTATATACATATAAACAAGGGCTAGGTTTAAAAACATTAAAGTGTCTATTTTGAATTATTAATAATGAGGCTTTCTTGGTTGATGAAAGTACTTATTTTGAAAATTCATTCCAATTAATCCATTTCCTCTTAAAAATTTATGAACCTTATTATTAATATAAAATCATGTACCTAGTTGTATGTACACATAGAATTTGTAATTACAATTAACTCTGTATCTACAGACAGATATTTTAATTTTCAATTTTTCTGTCACATTTAACAAATTAGGAATTTATTAGACTAGTTTTCAGAGAGCTGATCATTAACAAACGGAGCAATTAGATTTTTCGCTCATATTTCCATCGGCTTTTTCAATTTCTGTAAGCAGAATGTGAAAAATATCCGAGACAGACTGAAAAAAAAAACTACTTTATAGATTTAACCATTTGGGAAAATTTTATTAAGAAGTAATATGACTCCTGCTGTTCTTTAAAAATGATTATACTCTCATTTCTAAAGATATACTTAACAGATATATTTTTGCATCATATTTACATAAATATGGACCGAAAAGGGGAAGTCACATTACAAAAAACTTTACTTAAAAATAACTAGACAGATTAGACTAAATTGGAATTTGGTTTACCCTATTTCTCTTTGAAAAGTTTAGTAACTACAGCTAAGTTTTAAGCTTACCTTTCCAGAGTATCCTGTATATCCTTTATTATGACACACGACCTGTATCAAAGAAAAACACTAAAAATACATTAAAGGCGTGAATTTTCCAAAAAATGCATACAGTTAGACTTTTATAACATAGAATCCTACACATGTATTAGGAAACCAAAAAACTTGGCCTATTGTAAATATGATGCAAAAAAAATTACTAACTAGGTGACTACAGCAGGATGCAATTTAGATTACAAAAAAAAATTAATAAGCTATATGAAAAGAAAATTATATGCTAAAAAGCCCCCATAAGATAATGTACCTATGTCATAAGAAAACACTCAGCACTGTATTTTACCAAACTTTATAATATTAAGAAAAATATAACAGTTGGAAGATGTAAATTTCATCTAATTTTTGAACATCTACTGTAAAAAAAAGCTAGCAACAAGTAGTAACAACTAAATATTTAAGCAGTATTAAAAAATTTAGAAATATAACAAACTACCTAGTTGCGCCTTTTTAAACAAATAAGTAAATTTACGGCAAATAAGTACTTACTGCATTCTGTTTAGCAGATGTTTCCAAAAATATTGCTTTCCACTCATCTGCCAGTCTTTTTCCTTCTTCTGAAGAAATCATTCTTTCCATGTGCAAATCCGTTTTATTCCCCACTAGAACTACAGGTACGCTGAAAGAAAAGATGGTGTTTTACACGTCATAGAGAACTGCGAAAAGCGGGTACTCACTGTCCTTTCCCAGTTATATCTAAAAGTTTCTCATGTATTGACTTAACTACATCAAAAGATTTTGTACTAGTTATGCTGTACACTAATACGTATCCATGAACATCGATGCTATACTGCGAAGGGAAAATCGAATATTCATCTTGACCTGCCGTATCGACCAATTTAAGTTCATAGTCTTGGGAGTTAATTCGGGTAGATTTCGTGAAAGCTACGAAAAGGATATCAAATTGCAAGTTATATAAATAGATGGCAAGATTTCACTTACTATTCTCTATTGTAGGGTCATAAGAGTCTACGAACTGGCCTTCTACGAACTGAATGCTGAGAGATGATTTGCCTGTAGACAGAAACATGTTCAGGGTTTTCGACTACTGAGTAGATTTTATTAACTTACCTACTGATCTGTACCCCATCACTGCTATTTTCCGCTGTTTCGACGGCATTTTGAACACAAGCAAACTGTTTTATCACAGGCAAGACTATTTTACTGTTGCTGGCCTCCTACTTTAGTTAAATATTAAGAAAAATATAATGCGAAGTACACCACAAAACAAAATATGACAAACAACACAATCACACTACAGATTCATGGGTATATACGACGAATGTCTATGACAAGATAAACCTACTAGACAGAATTATCAAACAAACACTATAGGTATTGGGTATTTGCGGTCTTGCCAAATTTAATTATTTTTATATTTATTTTTAATAATGTATAATGGCACAGAAATACCGAATTCTTATTAAATCCACATTCCGAAGTCGTTTCCTAAATTATTTTTTATTTTATTTCTCTTTAATGAGAAATGAAACGATCTCAACGACAATAAAGTAACAGAAGGAGACAGAGTGAAGTCCAAGGTCACAGCGAAACAGCTGTAAGACGAACTAATTTTTAGCCAATCCCAAATACATAATTGTTGTTTAAATTGTTTACACCACTAAAAATCAAAAGGAAATTTTGTTCTACTTTATTATAGGCAAATGATATGCTAAATATGTTGTCAAATGACCAACGAATTCTAGGAAAATGATGCCAGACTGTACAGGAATAGCATAGACATGACAAAAAGGATAAAAAAATTGAAAGATTATGGATTGTTATTTGTTATATGTTATATTATGATTTGCTCCAATTCGAGGCAAAGAAAAGAAATGGAAATGACAAATACTGCACTACATTATATTTAGGTATAAACTTATTTTTCAATATTGCACATTTCATCGTCCAACTATTTAGGTGAGAGGAACACGCCCTTCGATAGATACGATTTCATTTTTATCCTCTGTAGGCTGTAGGGAGTGTAGGGCATACGAGTAAAGGCCGGGACACAATGGAAAAATATAAAATATAAATATAAAATATTAAATATAAAATAGCAAATTCGATAAATATGCTTTCATATAGTGACACACAATGGGAAAATAAGATAACAAATAAGAAATATTTTTCGACACGTCGGAATTTAATATTTATATCTTATATTTGACCAATCAAATTAATGTACCATTTCCATACCGCCTCTCCAACTAACTTATAAATAAAGTGTTTTTGTTTTGTTGTCGAGTTTAATGTCTGTAAAATGGTAATCAGAAAGAAACAATTATTAATGTCTTGCTTTCCACATTATTTCAATTATGTCTGACAAAGCTGTGCCGAAGAATACTACTCATTGGTCAAATTGTTATAATCTATCATCAAATTATTATCATTGTGTCAAACATTTATATTTAATATGTTATATATTATATCTTATATTTAATATTTTCCATTGTGTCCCTGCCTT
>NW_019416525.1:3341854-3342989 GCF_000390285.2 Anoplophora glabripennis | reverse complement strand
ACCAGTATTTGAATCTACTTCATCCGGCATGGCGTCGTCAACAATAACAGTACTAGTACTTGCAGTGGTATTTAGAGATGGCAATTTGGAATAAGTGTATTTTGGTTTTTTAAATGGTGGTTCTGAAAAATCATCTAACATTGATGTTTGGCATTTATTAATTTCGGCATTTTCTAATGTTTCACTAACAAACTGTTTAACTGACTTTAGAGTAGTTTTCAAGTAACTGTTACTATTAAGAGAATCTAAATGTGATGATATACTATTTGATTCACAAAATATTGTTGGCACTGCATTTTTGTTGAGGCTATTCTTCCTACTATTTCCAAGACATTTTAATTCAAAGTGGTCTTCGCAAAAGTAACATTTTTCGTTGATGAAGTTAAAATCTGGTTTACATAATTTGTGAACTGATTCTCTCCAAATCATTTCCTTGTCTGCAATAACTCTGAAAAAGCTTGAATTTCTGTAAGAAGTATAAGTGGTATATAAATAATATGTATTCTTGCAGTTTGATCCTAGTTTGATGCACAACAGTGATGTGAGATCATCCCAGACATTTTCTATTAAAAAGTAAAACAAGCAAAAGCAGTAAGAAAATTCAGATGAACGATTTAACAATTATAATTATCTTCTTGCGTTACATTAAATTTTGTCTAAAATAGAAAACAATTATTATCAAAAGCACTAGCGCGTTAACTTATGAGTTAATTATTCACAATAATACAACATAGAGAAGAAATAACCTCAAACCTAATCCACAGTACAGAACACATCCCCTTTGTGACCTAATCTTCAATACACCCATTCTTTCGTATTGAACAGAAGTTATTGAAATCAGTAAAGAACCAATCATGATTAAGAATTTTAAAAATGCTGTATTATGATTGGCTAGTTACCGATTGCAATCAGTTTGTTCAGCTTCCGCACGAAAGAATACATGTAATATCATCAAATTTTTAATTTTTTCAGCGAACTCTATAGGTTCTAATAACAATATTACTTTTCTGTTCAAGTTAGTATTACAGTTTTCGATACATAAATAGTGCTAACGATGGCGTGTTTTCCAGGCCCATTGTGAGGTGGCGCTCGTACTTTCATGATTCTGCTCTTCCTATCCTTTTCACGGGTCTTA
>NW_019416525.1:3229833-3341139 GCF_000390285.2 Anoplophora glabripennis | reverse complement strand
AAAACATTTTATTATTAATAAAAAAATGTGATTATATGATGATCAGACATTATTATGTTATATAAATAAATGTGAATGAAATATCTAATAAAACACACTAAAAACATAAATAAAACACACACCAACACTCGCCAAACCTAACCAACAATAAACAATAAACAAGAACAAGAATGACATGAAATGATTCATAATTGCAATTGTCAAAATTTATTCTACAAAATCTTTGTGGCGACATCTATAGACTCTTTCCCCAACTTGTATATCCATCTCAAGTCACGTGGTTCCCAGTTTCCCCATATTTTCAAGTATAAGTTCTCGGGCCCTGTGTTCCAGTTTATATGTGTACAAACTAAATATATTTTTTACGCGTATATATGGAAACTACAACTAATATCGCATTATTTTAAACTTCTCAAAATGTCGATGAACAAATTTTTTATAAAAATCTATTCATTTTTAAATTTGTATGTAAAATTTAAGATAATATTTCGTTTCATTCCATACATTTTCACTTTTTCTTGCAAAATTAATTTTTAAATGAAAAAAAATTGTTGCAGTAGATAATTTTAATGGGTGTAAAGTTTTTGGATTAAAAAATTGCTCCCAAATATGCAAGTTTTTAGGGCATTTTTAATATAAATTTTTGGAATTTCACCCGTTTTTTTTTTATCTACTATGTTATCAGCCTGTAAATCAAAACAACCTGAACGTATATATTAACTTTTATTAAGAAACCCGTTATATTTTGGATCTTATAAAAATATTTTTGAAGGCGTTTGCCATTGTGTAAGTGGTTGTTTTGTGTGAAAATAATAAAAAGTCGTTTTTTTATTTATTTTTTTAATTAAGATATTAAACTTGGGTAAAATTAAAATGTTCATAAATCAGATTAAGTAGTTATAAATCTACAATTTATTGTACACAAATATGGACAACTAATATCAATTATATAAGTATACGTAATTTTAGAAAATACATAACTTAAACTAGGTGTTCACAGCCTATATGTATTTACTGTCATGTGCATAAACTGTAAAAATCTAAAAATTTGGCATTAAACATCTTAAAACAATAAAAAAGAACCTAATGTTTATAGCGCAGCTTCCTCTTTTTTCCAGTTCACAACAAACTTAAAACTAACAAAACTAACAATGAAAATGATAAAACTTACTCAGTTCTAGAAAACATCTCAACAGTCATAAAATCTAGATTATGTCTCAGAAATTGATGGAAACAAAACAACACTACAAAAAATGTTAGAATAAACAATGGTGATGCTATAGAGAAAACTGCACAAATCAGCCTAAATGGCACAGAATATATATATTTATATGAAATAATATAAACAAAACGGGACTTAAATAGGTGTAGAGGCACACAGTAAAAATTTCAATACACAAGAGGAAATAAACTGTGTACATAACTTAAAAAAAACTATTTGTCTTTGTTGTGCATCGGCAGAACATAGTTGATCACTGAAATGAAATATGTGCCTTTTCAACATAAAAAATGGTCCTTATTAAATACGGTCGGCTTGTTTGATCAGACTTTGTATTCGAGAAGGGAGAGATTAGTGAACGTGAATCCAAATAAACGATTTAGAAAAATCAATGTTTTATTACAATAATCATTTTCCCATTTACTTTATACTTCTGGATTTCTGGACTACCTTCATTCATTTTATAGTTATTTTTTCCGGTTCCTATCAAATGCAACATATATTTCCTTTATATATTAATGTAACTAATATGATTTTATACTAGAAACCAAAATTTATACATTGCAAACACATTTAAATTCTAACAAATTCCAAACTTTTTTTTTTATCGTTCACTATCTTGAAAAATTACTGCAGATGTGTGTGTGTATGTGTGTATTTAATGTAATTATACTCTTGTATCATCAATTACCGAAAAATTCTTCAGCATCTATTAGATACAAGCAGTGTTACTCTATATTAGTAAAAATATAGACTTTTCTTTCTATACTTATAAAAATATAAATTTGAATTATAAACTCAATTACATATAAATAATTTAAAAGCTACATATATTAGTGCAGGCTCTTCCTAGATATCTAAACATTGTGCCTCTTGTATCTGTCAAATAAAAGCTAATAAATATACGGAAATAGCCTGAATAACGATTGAAAATATTCATTAGAGTACTACATAAGCGTAATATACAATCTTACTGTTAAAACTACAGTATACTGTTCACAGACCAAACAATTTTTCTGCACCAAATTTGACAGTAACTCACTTCTCAGATAAAATTTAGACAACTTTATAGATTGTATCGAACCGACCATTGCCTTACTGCTTAACTGGTTTGTAATTGTCACTCTGTAATTCATAGAAGCATTTACATAAATTCATTTTCCGATACAAAATTCAATTTTTACAACAAAACATTTTCTTCAATAGCACCATTTTCTTTTTTCATTCAAAAGAGTCACTGAATAAATACCAAACAACATTCAATACAATCTGTAATAACCGACTGCAACATCTACTCTAGTTCACGTGCAGAACAACACTCATAAGGGCAATTTATTCGATGCCTCTAGGTCCATCAATTGGCATTGTATGTAAAACTTCATCGAGCAACTGTAATGCTCTGTGTAGATGTACCTCAATCCAGCAAGGGGTCTCCTTAATAGACTGTCTCGGATAATCTGGTCCCCAGCCTTTGACAAAGCTCAACCTCAATATGCAAAGGCGTCTTAAGTCATCAACCCCGATTCCTGTCGCTGCTGATAAGCCTAGACAATTTCAATAGATACAGCAGTTGACTAGAGGAAAAACAAGTATGGCTAAATAATTACTATATTTTGCACTTACTTATAGCCGGAGCAATGCCTCCCACAGAGTGCGGTCCTGGTATGTGGCCAGCTACAGCAGCGGCTTGTGCGGCAGCCGCGGCTTGCGCAGTTGCAGCTTGCGTCGTCATCTGATGATGGCATTGTCGCAGATCAAATACCTAGAAAAAACTCTGTAAAAATTCTAACCACTCGCTAGAAAGTCTCACCTTTATGTACGCTGCAGGATAGATTTTATGAACGGCATCACCAGGTTGACGGCCCGCCTCTCGATCAAGATAGTAACTTTGAACAAATACTGAATGATCGCTCAGACAACGTAACCAAACATCTCCTTCACCTCGTAAATCTAACTGCACCCCTTTGCCAATGTGAAGACGTGCCCTTTCACTCTGCTCCGTCCTGTGGACGTTGCTCAACGCTCCTAGACAAAACCTGTTCCCACCTGATGGATCGACGTAACCGTCGATTGTCACATTAGGACAATTCGAAGGGACTTTGAATGTCTCACCGACCTGAGAGTCCAACTCGAAATACGCGACAGAACACCAGTACTCTGGAGCTGGCTGTGATGATAGTAGGCCCGCAATATTAACCTCAGAACCTATTTGGTTTGATGAATTGTGATTCCCTATAACCCAAATTTAACAAAATATAAACCCGACATATATATTAAAATTGAAATTTCATAAAACCAATATTTTGGCTAACTGAACAACTTACAGTAAGCAGTGTGATGATTTCTGTTATCAGGTGGTTGCATTGACTGTGTATAAGTTAAAGTGTTTGAGCCTGTCCAAGTACCACCAGCACCTGTAAAAGCTTGACCCATAGTGGGTGTAGGCTGCGTACCCGAAACAGTTCCACTCGTACTAGCTGCAACTGCGGTATTTGACGAGTTGCTAAAGCCATTTTGCTGTAGGTGTGGCGAAACAGGGGAGTTACTTGCTGTTAAAACAAGAAATTGTTTGTAAACGCAATAATAATTACAGTATTCAAATACATTATGATTGTGACTATTACGTTCTTTAAAATTTTCGGATCAGGATTGTAGTCATTACATCGCACATGTGAGTATACTCACCAATATTTTGCGACAGCGCATCCTGTGCAGGTCGATCTGGAACTCCAGGTGTTTGGGTGGCATTATAAAACTGTTGGCTGTTGTGTCCAGGTGGAGCAACATGTATCGGTGTGCCTGAACCTCCTGGCTGTTGCTGGGTGTTTAGTGAAGTAGACGACACTTGATTCTGACCTAAAATATTGATAAAGTATAACAAGGGATTATATAAAAAGGAAATAAACTTATGTATCCTTCAACTAGAACTTTTACTAGAACAACAAAATTTTGGACTCTCGGCATCACATCATTTACCCTCTTCAAATAAACAAACATAGAAATTGATTTTAAAAAGCATTTATAGATTAAAAATCAGAGGTCGTAGTATTTTTTGACTAGTCATATTCTTATTTACATATTAGCGAAGTATCTTGTTAGATTAAGTGACAGAGAATTATCTCCTTTTATGGTGTATAAAAATAAATAAATAAATAAAATAAAATAAAAATAACAAATCTTACGATGTAAATGCATGTGTGGCAACCAATTAGATCGGGAACAAGTGTCGGGTCCACCTTCAATTTTGGGCACAGTAGAAGGTCCCAAAACTGGTCTATTTGAAGTATTATACATTCCGGGATCACCTACCATAACAACGGAAAAGAGAAACATGCATAACATAAATATTCAAAGCAACATAAATATCTATAACGTATATACATTCGACATTCCAACTAATATTTACAGAAAAATTAATCAACACAATAATTTTTTAAAAACAGAAATATAAATTGTGCAACATTGCATAATATGAAATTACCAGATGTATTGTAAAAGCAAAATATTTTGCTGCGTACTCACTAAAATGAAAACACTTTATTTTTAAAAAATTTCATGCTAAAAATATGTACCAGTTTTTAAACAACCAATATATGAATAAATTGCTTACAAATTTTGTTTAAACTACAAATAAATCAAGGTTCACTTACTTGTTGGAGCAGGCTGAAGTCCGGATAGAGTGAAGTTTTGCTGGGGCGGGTGATGTTGAATAGTCTGAGAAACATTCATGCTTATCTCTCCATCGATTTCCATACTGCTGCATGGTACAGGTCCAGCTGTGTATTCATCTTTAACTAATCTAGGAGCACCTGATTGTAATGTTAATCCTGATAAGTCTATACCAGGTGAAACTACCCTCTCGTAGTGATAAGGATTTACGCAGACGGAGTCACACTTCAAATCAAACGCAAACTGACAGTACTTGACGTGCTTCAGTTCATTTTTGTGTAAATCTGGCCATCTCCAAATTCTGGCGTATATCACATGTGGGAAACCTTAAAATGTTTTATTAAAAAGTAAAACTTGAAAATATATTTTAATACCTTTTCTGCCAGCAACTTGCAATCGCCCATCTAATGTTCTTTGTATAGTAACGCATTTACTAGGATGAGCGCCGCTAGTAGTAATGGCCGTTATAAGAGAATCTAACTCATCACGTTTTTCTTTTAATTTTTTAACGAGGGATTCAATAGCCCGTTTTGCAAATCCTTCGCTTTCCCCTCCTTGTCTGTGACACATAAGACTGTGTACAATGCTCAGACAAGCATCTGCAGAAGAAGGTGCATTTGTTGTTATTCCAGACATTACTAGTGCTACAACAAAGAAAATAACCTGTACTTAATCGTATAACAATTAAAGTACACTGGACGACATACATTCTAGAAAGCAGTATAATTTTTTTGAAAACTCAGTATCAGTATTGTTAGTAGATAACAAGAATTTGGGTGTTTTTTTGTTATTGAAAATGTATTAAGGTAATAACTCGCAAGTAAACATAAAGTTTTCAGTTTTCTACGAGTGCTAAAATATTACTGAAATAGTAAATATTTTGTTATTAGAAGTGTTATTTATTGTCACATGTTATGAAATACTTATAATTTCTTTAAGCTGAACATGCAAGTGAAAAGCGGTAATAATGATAGAACTGATGGACAATAGACACATATTTTATAAAAATAAAAATAGCCAACCAAAGATGATAGTTAAAAACGTAGGAAGTGTTAGTTCATACCTTAACCCAGCCCAGGGGTGACATAACCTTTTGTTTATTATTTAATAACACCAAATCATTACAGTCACAAACACAGCGATATTATTGTACACATTTTATCACACAATTTTATAAATCAAATAAACGCATTTGTATCTTGTATCTCCCACCACCATGCAATGTCCGAAGATATGTCACTGTCCAATCAATAATTACAATCACAAAGGTAGCCAAAAATGTATACCTTCTTGTGAAGAAACTGTTGGGTACAAATTCCCCCCTGTGGAAAGTCCTATCATTATCAGTTTTCATAGAATTTACTCAAGTTTTGAACGTGTATTCTTCCATCAACTATTTAGCTTGGGGCCGACATTTTCAGTTTTCTTTCTTTTCTTCTCATTCTCATATCATCTCTCCCTCTCGAGCTCGGATATCTTTCGTCTTCATCTGTTCTGTGTAAACCAATCCAATCTCATAAAAATTTAGGGAATTTTTTACGAACCATAGCACCATCGATTTTATGCTTATCTATGATTATTTCCTACAGTTAATGAAAACATTAACGTTATAAATAGGTAATAGACATTTATTACAAGAAATTAAAATTTAATTTCCCCATTTCTTATGACATATTTGATTATATTATTTACCTTACCAAATACCTGATGGTCGCATCATCAACAAAAATTGGCTATTAACTGTCAGTTGTCACATTTGTTTATGAATTCAGAAATGTGTCAGAATTGACATTTGATTTTTGATTTGAATTAAAAATTAAAATGTTTAAGAAAGTCTTAAAAATTAAGAGTAATAATCAATTAAAAGCATCAGAGAGGTAGGTTGTCCAAATGTATTAATAAAATTCTTACTTTTTTAAATAAAATTTAAACATTTTAGGAAAGCTTTTAAAGATTTGTTGCTTAAAACGTTTCCTAACCTTACTGAAAATGAATTGAATGATTTTCTTCCTAAAAAAGAGGTTCTAAATGTCGTCAAGCTTGTTACTGCTGATGATATAACTGTACAAGTGTACACAGTCCAAAAAAGGCCTATGGTTTTCGAAACACTGGGACGCTTGTTTCCAACAGTATATTTCTTGTGGAAATTTCCAAATATTATCTATGCATTTACAACTCACCAAAAAGTGACACAATTTATAAATTCAGGAGCTGATCTTATGTTACCCGGAGTAGTAGTACCACCACCTCAATCAGGCTTGCCAAAATTCGGATCCGTTTCAGAAAATGAAACAGTATATGTAAATTTAACTAATAATGTAGCAGCTATTGCAGTTGGTGTAACTAGTCAAAGTTCAGGAGCTATGTCATTAGCAAACGGCAGAGGGAAATGTGTTATAATTCGTCACTTTTATGGAGATAATCTGTGCACCTTAGATAATACACCTATATTGCCTATTGTTAATTTAGGATCACCTGAATGGTTAAAGTTTAAAAGTTATGAAGATGATTTCCCTGAACTGGGTGGTAGTTCTAAAAAACTGGAAGAAAATGGAGAGTTGGAAGACGAAAAAATGGAAAGTATTAACGTGGAAGATGATTTAGCTCGAGATGTGAAACAGCTAGAATCAACTGTAGATACGGTGGAAGATATGGATGCTACATTAATTTATTGTTTCTTAGGTGCAGTAAAGTATTCAAAAATAACATTGCCAATACTGACGTCAAATTTTTTTAAATTGCATATGCTTCCGTTATGTCCAGAAAACAAGACTTTAGATATAAAAAAAACTTCGTTCAAGAAACTTAAACCATTTCTGGAGAAAATGGCTGAGGTATGGTTAGATATTTGTCACTGTTTGTCATTTTAACTTAAGTTTGTGTTTAGGAAGGCATAATTATGGTAAAAGAAGTTAAAAAAGGAGTAGAACAAATCACTTCTATAAATCAAGAGCATCCTAAATATAAAGAATTTTATATTAGTCCTGGAAATAGACCGAAAAAAGAAGACGATGGAGCTAATGTGTCTAAAACCGATGTTGTTGAATCGTATATTGTTACACAAAACGTTTTACCTCTATTTCAGATGGAAGGTTACAAGTAAGTGGAAAGTTGAATCATTAAAAGCCTATTTTAAATTTTATTGTTTTTTAGCAAAGGGGATACTATACAAGGTCCTGACGTTCGAAAATATGTTACCAAATATGTAAAGGAACACAACTTACAAGATGAAAAAAATGCCAGGTATACTACATATTATTTGTAAACTCCTTAAACTTACATTTTAATAATTGTAGACTTGTAAAACCAAAGGAAGTTTTGGCAACTATTTGTAAAACCACCCTTCCTATAAATTGGGAAGAAGTCGTAGAAAAAGTATGCGAATCAATGAGAAGCTGTTACAAAGTGAGAACGGCGACTGAGGAAATAATCAACAAAGGAAAGGTCTCACCGATTACTATTTCTGTTGGAGTTAGATCTGGAAATAAAAAGGTCACGCTTGTTGATAACTTGGAACTATTTGGTATACGCCTACCCGATTTTGCTAAAGAGTGTCAACATGGAGTAGCTGCTAGTACCAGTATTAGTAGGCCCCCGGGCAAAAAATCCGATCAGCTCCTAGTACAAGGAAATCAAGTTACCTTTGTGTATGATTTATTAACAGGTGAGTAAATGTATCTTTTTATTTGAGAGAAAAGTATTTTTTTTTGTATTTTAGAGAAGTATAAGGTCCCAAAGAAATATATACAGGGTTTAGAGAACGCTCCGAAAAAGAGAAAGTGACAGTCAGGTTGTTTAAATATGTCAAGTGACTTACAAATGAGTATATTTTTTAAAATTTTGATTTTTTAAAAAATAAAATATAATAAACCGTTGATATTGTACTGTCTATTATTTCTTTATAGTAGTATGAAAATACCCCTTTTTAATTTTTTTTTTTGGTATGAAGTAGGTCTGCATAACCTTTTTATTTATCGATATTCTGCTTATATTTCGTTGCTTTTCTTTTACTTTTCTATACCTGATCCTGCAGTTTCCGTTTATTTGAAATAAAAATAGTGAAGCTGTTGTATAAATCCCTTAAAATCTGTAAACAAATTGTAGGTATTTGAAAATGTACTGAATACCCTATGTTGATAGAGTAAGTAAATATTAACAGTAAGGGCTACAGACTCGGATAAAGATATTCAAAAAAGTTTTTTAATTTCAACGCATACTTTTTCTAGTAAAATTTAAGGTCACAGTTGATACAAATAAATAGCTATACGTTACAATCAGCACTTATATATTTTTTATCGAGGCTTTTTGCATATTATCGTTGCGCCTTCAAATGCGACTTGTGAATAGTCAAATGCGTTACGTTCTACATATTCGATAAACAACATCAAACCGCGTAATCTGCTTAAAAACAGCCCTATTTTCAACAGAAATGTGACTTGTCAGTGGTAAAAATAAAAATAATTGTTATTCTTAAATAAAAAAACCAAAAAAACTGAACAATTTGATAAAATTCACATGTCGCATTTTGAAGGCGCAAGGACAATGTGATAATCATGCGCTCTAATTTAAAATGATAAGGGCGAGGAGTACAGAAACACATAAATTTTATTAACAATTATTTGCGTATTTTATTGTAAATGCATCTGGTACATTAACATTATAACAGGTAAATGTTTTTGTATTGTATTGTATTATGTAGTCAATAGGTGTTCCAAGCGATTATGTGCTGAAACACAGCAGGCAGTGCTATACAGTACAAATTACTATATAACTATCTTTAACAACGCTATTTCTATAACTGATTCCTATGGGCATGCGAAGTGAACAGATATACAGTTAAAAACCTGTTCAATTATTGGTACTTTATAAGAGATTAAACCACTGAATGGATAATTTCGACAGACGGTATTAGAAACGTTTGGAAGACCATTCAATATTCTACACATCCATGCACATATAACTTTGCTGGAGATTAGTTAAACCTTAAATATATAAGAAAGAGTGGTATTCTAATATAGTCTGTTGAAATTTAAGTAAAATTAAAATAGATATATATTCATGGATGTGCCCATGGTAATCAGTTATTCGACTGTACAAAGTTATATAACAATAAACGCCATATTGATCAAACCTACAAATCCGTATTTTGAGCAAATTTTATTATATAGAATTGTCACAATAACAAATTATTATTACAGAATTGATATTCAATTTATATTAATTAGATAATATTACTCAAATTTAAGTTTCTAATGTTTTTAAAATTATGTGATTGTTTCCTTTTACTTTAAACCAGTTTTGACATTTAGTGCTGATTTAATTCAATTGGACTAACAAACAATTTTTAACCTCAAATCACTTCCCCGATTTCCATAAGTGTACGTACAAATATTATAAAGAAATTAAGGTAGAATGTCTGTAATATCTAAGCGGTACATGTGGTGGTGGTACAATGAGGCCTGCGACAATGATAAGACACAATGTTCGTAACAGTATAACACTGCCTAGTCTCATTCTTTCTACTCTAATCTAAACATACGACAGTGTATATATTTGACTTGATGTCGCAGGAGCTCGGTCTAAGGTCTAATGTCTTCGATGTCGTGAGTACTCACGTTAAATGGCGACTTGGGGGAGGGGGGGAGTCGGGAGGTGTTGTGCCCCACAAATTGCATGTGGCAACAGAGCTGACTACGGATTCATGTCTTTAATAATGCGATCCTAATGTTTGCACATTGGCAATAACATAATTTTTCAGTGACGATTAAACGATATCGTTTTTTCTAATTTTCCGTTCACACACGGATCATTCGATTGTCACTCGGCGATAAAACGAATAAATAATACATACCACCCGCGACCGATAGGAGTGTTTAACACCAGGCGCAGATACTGTCTAACACATTTCATCCCATGTCAAGTAACACTTCTCATTGTGTACCAATCTCGTAGGCCTTTCTGTGCATCTCGCATGGAAGCCACATGATTTGTTAGCCAGTGGTGAGGGGAGGGTGTCTTCTATTTGCCACGGTATATTTCAATTATCCTGTCTTGATCGACGTACTCGAAGATGTGAGGTGCATCCATCAGAATTCCAACAGTTCCTGCGGTGGTTACAATAAAAAACATGTACAACTGGAGTCTGTCAATCACCATCGCCACGTATTTCCAGTCCTCTCGCGTCTGTAAAATAATAATACTTTGCCTCTTATTTCCTATATATGAAATTAATAATTATTGTTTCATGTTTCTCTCTAATTATGCAAAATATGCAATAACTATTTTATAATGTAGAAAAGTTAATATTAAGAAGTTTAAATCTGTCCTTTTCTTAAATTTGAAACAAAATATTATATTTTTTAAATAGGTATATGCAAAATTTTAAGCTGCATTTAGAAATATTGACAAATAGACTTGATTATGCAATTTTTGGCCTAAAATATATTTTATATGAAAAAATTATAGTTGACATACTTCTCATTTTTTATAATTTATAATATATACAGGATGATTCACTTATAATAATGTCTTTAGTTTTTTCTTGTAACTTTCATAGATCACTAGAACACAATATTTTTTTAACCGTAACTGTATATGTTAGGAACTTAAAATTTTCAATTGTCACATTCTGCATTAAAATTTTTGTTGTTCTAATATTAGTTATTACCAACAATACAAAAATTATATTTTTGTGCCTGAAAATTTTTAAATGTACCTATAAACTGATAACCCTCTGTAAAGAGAATAAAAATGTTATCTGAAAACCGAGTATGGTATCGAAAAATAAAAATGACTATGTTAACCACAATCTAGAAGGTATAGGAACACTCTAATAACACTAATCGATTAAAAAAATGGAGCTTTCATAAAATATTATTTATCTTTGTACCTTTACTGTTTCCAAGATTTTCACTTGAAATAGTGATTATTAAGAATCACGCTGTATATAACATATAAGTTATCATTTTTTACTGAAAATTATTCAGTGATTGTGCTTTATTTTATTATATCATTTTTTTAAAGAAAATATTGTATTATCTATACCAAGTATAACATTCGCTTATTACCTTTAAGAAGATTGCTTATAAATGGAGAAAAAAATTATTTTAAATAGCTTTTCAATAGAAGCCTGCTCTGAGTTTAGTGACATTTTGTGAGTACGCACCTGAATGTACAAGTCTTCGTTGCGCAAATGCTCAGCGATAAACTCGACAGCTTCGGTAGCTTTCGAGGCTTCCGGTGACAGTAAAATAGAATCCGAACTCTCGCTCTCTCTCCTACAACTGTCCCCGCCAACACCCACTCCCAAATCGGAGTTAGGTTTCCTGTTAATCTTACAATTTGGATGGTGGTGCAGATCGGACAACTCCATGACTTCCACCTTGCTCTGTGATTCGATCGAGCTGAAAAGAATTATATTCTAAAATCGGTACTATGTAAGGTATACTCATATAACCTTATATGTTTGGGAATGTCGGCAGGAGAACCGTAAGGGTGAGGTGGTACTCCCATACCCGGCATTTCCATCATCCACCTTAGCCGGGTTTTACGCGGCCTTTTCATAAGCAGCATTGCTGGCAAGTAGTTTAGGAATACGTAGCGGATCCACGACGGCATTCTGATCATTGAAAAATATTGTTGGAGGAAAATAATTCATTGAAAACTAGTTTGCCTTACCTATGTGTCCGAGGACCCCTGAAGTTCCAATTAATTATCACAACTGTAACAAGTATACTAACAGTGTTCATGATGAAAGTGAACAGGAGGTATTTGGCTATCAGTGGCAATACCAGTGATGTGGGAGGCAAAATTTTGGAGACGAGCAGTAAGAATACAACAAGTGACAGTAAAATACTGATACCCAGTGTTACCTAGAACGTAAAATCAATAGAAATCAAGGGAGTGTGTGAATGATCGTTTGTACCTTTTCTCCTGCTTCTGCGGGTAAATAAAATACAAGGACACATAGAAAGGAAATAAGTACGGTGGGTAGTATCAAATTGACTGTATAAAACAATGTTTTCCTTCTTATTATTATGTAAAAAGTGATATCAGTTTCTGTAGGCTGATTTCCCATCTGACTTCCTTCGTAAATGTTGAGGTAGGCTGGCACTTCAATTATATCCCATGTCCCTGATTTCCAATAATCAGACAGATCGACGAAATTTTTATTATTATAAAGGGCTAGTGATACTTGGTCACCATTGAACGTCCAGGACCCAAACTTCATAATGCAAGTTTGTTGATCGAATGGAAAGTATGTTACATCTATAGTACAAGAACTCTGAAAAACGAGAACCATTTATAAAAACTCGGAACTATTAAATAGTGTAGAATACCTGGTATATTGCTGGCGGTACCCAAAGTACTTCTCCGTTGGGATAAATCAATACATTTGATTTGTATCTAACTTCGTAGTTACCATCAGCACTAGAAGCGAATTTAATTAAATTCTTAATACAGTAAATTGTATAATTTTATTTACTTGTTAAATAATACTATATCAGGCTTCCACACTTTATCTGGAGGCAACCTAAGAACTGCAATTCCACCATAGTCAGCTTCGTCCCACTGAAGTTGATAATCGCTCCATACCTAATCGTTCAGTGAAAATTCGTTATCCTCTTTATGCAAGTCTAAATTAAAGTTTACTGTGAATATAATTCGGTTTTTATACTTACCAATCTCAACCAGACATTTGATTTCATGATTTGATTTTTCTCATTCTGAAACAAAGCGCGTGTTTAATGTGTGACACTCGATAACCGGTGTGTGCACTTACGACATTGATAAGTTGAACGAAAGCTAGACCAAATCTGACATCTACTTTCTCCGTCATGTTTTGAACGGGGCGAATTAATTTATTGTACCCCCTGAAGAGATCTCGTACTAATCGCTCCTCGTCCTCAGAGCAACTCCCTGAAAAATAGAAAGAAACGTCGAATTAGAATCGGTTTTTCCAACAAAGAGGATCGGTGACTTATTTACTAAAAATAAAAAATAAATTATATATGCTTTCATATTTGTCAGTTTTAATGAATTTAAACCATTTCTGATAAACTGATGCTTAATTAACAAATTGCCAACTGATAGTTATATATGGGGTTGTATCTCAAATATAATTAAATTAAATATAATTATAGTTATTTTCATAACTGTATTGAAATTACCACTAATTGATATATTTACATAACAATCTATACAGCTTCAATTTTTTGCATTTCTGTCTAGAAAAAGCTGGAAGGGTTAGGTTTTACGATTGTTTTTGTGATCTCAAATTAATATACAAAAAAGAACAATTGAATGTTGCGTAAAATGTTGCTTCCATGGCAATCTTCACTTTATCCATTGTGGAGGATCAGTAAATAAACCGAAATACTGTCAATTTATACTTATCACTGTAATTATAAAACGAGAGGATTACAATAAACGCCAATTATACGGGGTGTTCCATTAAAAAAAACACGTGTTTGCCCTTATATCTGTGGAGTGTAATGTTCTATTTATTATTTTTTTAAGATTACTAGAAAATTTCATAGAGGTTTGATCTTTACCATGTTTTTCTAGATAGAAAAACAAAAAGAAGGGTATGATGTTATGTGAACATATTTGTACACTCAGAAAACAGAATACTTAAATCTAATAAAATGATATATTTTTTAAAATAAAGATAACAATATTTTGAATGAAATGCATAGGTAGAGGCTTTTGTTTTGTTTCATATTATAGACTATTTTCATAAACTGACTATTTAAATGAGCCTCTAATTAGCATAGTACATGTTTATTTCTATTTACTGGTATATTTTTTTAGTTTTAATCAGTATGATTAAAAGTCGATATAACAACAATTCGAATTAGGACCTACCAGTAACCTTTGTCAAATGTTTGTTTAAAAACCCAATAACATTTTAGGTAAACAAAATGTAGGGTGGCAGATTTCTGTTTTATTTATTTTAATATTAATGAAACGCTGGTGGTTTTCCCGTAGATAGTGGCACTAGCCCGTAAAACTGGCCAGTGTTAAGGGATCAGGATCGCAGTTTTTGTTTGATCGTACCAGAGGGGAGGGGCTATGTTTACATGTCATTCACCATGGTAGTGGGTGTGTCGCTTACCTAAGAAGACGAGACAAGAGACGAGCAGCAGGGAAAACACTCCGGCCGGCGAGGCCTTGCACGTAACGAAGTGCATGGCACTGGGATTCCACTGGATCATCGGCACCGTGCCCGAAAGCTCAAGTCCATGGCTCGAACAGTAGCCAGGCGAGCTTTGCGTGAGGGAGCGACCGCTGGCGTGAAGGGTTTATGCCGTCCTAACATCCTCCCTCGAAAACATCCTCGCACTCACTGGAACCCGGCACGCACGTTCACCGTCCCAGCCATCGCGAGAAAACAGCGTGTATGTTATATGCGACACCACCCCCTCGTCATTGCTTCTCTGTACCTTGACTAGATGGCATGCCAGAGGGCGCGATTCGCAACCCTTACACCAATCCACGCAGGGGCTTAGGACAAAATCAATCGGGCGGCCCTTTAAGGGAGCCTGCGCGAAGATTACCGATGAGACGTGAGTCAGCGTCAATTTTTACGAATATATGTCAACTAGTTTAGACGTCTCCCCATATTCTTTTATTGTTTTGCCTTCAAGGCTGCAATTTATCGACTTACCGGTTTTTTGTCACTTCGCGGCACGGAGCGTCTCGGAAAGTACAGCGAAGGTCTTGACATCAACGAATTTCAATAGAATTTCGAATTCGTAATCGCTTGAGAGACATATTCCATTTTACATTTAGAAACACACAGAAATAACTTGTTATTTATAGAAAATTTGGCACTGACATTTAAAAACATTAACGAATTGTCATCTTAGCTCATATTGTAGCTTGGATCGTTACTGTGGTCAGATTTTGAGTATCCGTCCGTTGTGAACGAAGGTGCTAGAGTTCGTAGAATTAATGTTATACGGTGTCGCGTACAGCATTGAAATGTTAAATTATTTAATTTAATATTGTTACTTGAAAATTACAAAGAAAATTTTTAATGTGGGCTTGAATATTCCGTTAGGTTTCTTAATTATAATTAGTGGGTAACTTCCTTTGGTGAACTAAGGTGCCACAGTAGTTTCTTATTTATATGTCGTAATAGGAACAGGATGTGGGAGTCGTGGAGGGTTAATAATATAATACCCCGCAATTTGCAACCCCCTGTGCAGATGTCTGGCTTCTCGCACAGAAATTGCAAACGTAGGAGAATTCCATTTTGTGTTTAATTGAAATTCATTTAACAAAGTACAATCCATTGTAATATAATTTTACAACAGTTCGGTAGAAAACAGCGCTTTACAATGATGTAGACTGTAACACGAGACTTACTTTTTTTTTTAAGTGTGTAAGTCGCTTATTACAACCTATTTCAGCAACCCAGTGAAGCTATTTTTGTTCTATTATTATATCGATATTTAGTGACCAGTTAATTAATGGATTGTCATTTTTTAGAGATTCTTTAGCATTAGATTATTGGGAGAAGTCCTTATTTATATAACAATCGAACAATAAAATTAATACTTATATTATGGATATCATCGAAAAAGATTTATAGTGGAATTTTGAGCGATTTTGCCCGCGAGTTCGAAAGCGCGAGGCGTCCGTATCCTCGATCTTTTAAGCCATTAGGAGAGATAGATGACACTTAGCGCTTTGGCTTTATAGTCATGTGTTCGCTTTAAACATAAATTTAAAATAACTCCGTACCCGTATTTAATAATCCAGCTCCGGTTTACAACGAACTGAAACTGAATTTACACTTTTACTTGTCTACATTGGTCTTATCTATCCTTAACACCGTCAATGTCTCAGTTTTTTCTAAAGCGACGAGCTGTAAAGTTACAAGTTGAAATTTTGTCAAAAGTACATATATCGTATGAAAATTTTGACGATGCCACGCCTAACTCTTCTGGTATTAAATTGTAATTCTGTGATCGGCCATCTCAAGACTCCCAGACTCGGTTTTTGAGTCTACTTTTAGTGTCGGCTATTTATATTTGAGCAACTTCCCTCTACGATGGGAGTCTCGACATTGCTTCGGCGAATTCAGCTAGAAACGGCGGGAACATTACACACACACAGAGATAAATCAATTTTCCAATTCGAAGGAAAAAAAGAGCAGCACATAACAAATGATGACAAGTTGTTATACAGGAAAAGGAGCAATCAGCGTCAGTCATACTGACCTGATTTGATTTACCCATTGTGTGTTTTTGAAATGGAATTGAAGAGTTCAGCTGGAAATTGTTTTTTTTTTCTGATTTTACAACCTTGAGTGAATAATGTGACGTTTTTAAATCCATTTACCTACTAATTTTTAAAATGATATGTTCGAAAGTTTAAATATATACAGGGTATAGATAATTTAGGTCATGGCGTTCTTAACACGGCGACTGTTGAATTTTATCCAAGTAAATGACATGAATCGAATGGGCTATTAGTATAATGGTGGTGGCTAGAAAAAAGTAGCTAAAGTTTAAATGGATGCCAAGTTAAGATAGCCAAGCTTTACATGTGATTTATGTTACAGGTTTTAATCTAAATTTTATTTCTGAATGAGAAAATAATACTGTGGATTCCATAACTTCAAAAATTACTTACCTACTAGTTTAATTATCATAGCAACCTTTTTTTATTTTACAAAATTAAGTAATTTTTTGAGATTATTAACAATTATTTTAAAATTTAAAATTTACAAGAAAAATAATCTACTCTTATAAAATGTACAGAAAAATTTGGCTGTGACGCAAAGCAAAGATTACATATAAATTTTGTTTGTCAAATTATACACCACCCAAGTCAATTTAGTTATATTACACTTTTTTTTAATTTAAAATTTGGAAACGTTGTGATGGTATATATTTGTAATAAGTAATTGTTTAATATATACAAATATATAAAAAGAATCTCACTGGTAGTCTATGGTTTGCAGTCAAGCCTGAACATGTACCGAGTGTACCAAAAAATTTTTCTCAATAATAAATACTTTAATTTCACAACGTCTAATATTCCGTGTAGTATAATTGAAACTTTATCTCACGAAACTAAAACATAAAGATTGATATTTTTGAAATGCTGGGCTAGATTACACCGTAAAGTATATTAATTAGGATAGATCGCTCGTTCGTTGAGAAATTAATTTCTTGGCCACACGGTATAAAGTAACATTAACAGTATGTAAAAAAAACAATGCACACGAGGGACTAGGTGCAATGCTGTCCCCTGTTCATTACGAAACACTGCACATATTGTCGGGTTCGAGAGCTAAACTTACGCTCCCGGACTGGTGCCGCAAGTCTGCGAGATACGATCCTGCTATCGACTAAAGGCTGGTCCACACTGCTTTCACGCTAAAAGCGGGTACACACCGTTTACGTTCGCAGAACGATAAAAGTGCCTTGCTCGACTTGCCTGAATCGTTTTATTCGTACAGCGAATGTCAACTAGTGCATAGGCATTGTAAAGGGCGTCCAAAACAAAACGGATTCTCATTAGAAACGTTGATAAATTTAATTTAACCATAAAATACTATTTATTAGTTTGAAATGGTCAGTTAGAAAAATAAACCTCGCACACTGCGTTTGAAGCTATTAAAACGATGAGAATTCGTTCCTTTTTGTGCACCCTCCGAGAACAACGGTTCCGAGCCGTGTAAAATAAGCCGTACAGCACACCCCCAGAGCAGTTGCCGTCGAAGCAAAGTTCTCGTCTGGTTAACCCAATATTTAACTTTTTTTATCACAGTATGATTATGTTAATATCCTAAGTAACACGAGACAACCAAATTCCGGTAAAAAATTGCCAACTTGAAGGGCACACGAGCTTAGGATTGTCGCGGACCTTCACGCGGTGGCCAAAAGTTTAAACGACCATTCTGCCGTACCTACAGGACGACCCAGAATGAAATATCTTTTAAATAAAAAGAAATCCAAACGGTTGCTTTAATCGAGAAATGACGAGTAATGTGTTATTCTACTCTTACTATATGAACTTTTTAGGGGCGTCCTGTAAGTAAAATCAAGTCGCTGATGGGTGGTTAAAAAATTCCGAACGAAAATATTTTTTCAGAAGAACATTCTAACGGTTTCGAAAAGACTAATTTTGTTTATGTATCTACTACGAATAGGGTGTATACCGATTTACATATACGTTATTTTCACAAAAACTTTGATTAAATAATAAACTACACGGAAACAAATGTTTTATGAACTAAAATTAAGCAACAGCAACATGGTTGGCTATGTTTTCTGCGATCTTTCAGAATGAAAAATTAAGGAAATCTTTATATTTCAACCTAGTCAAAACTTAGTATACACCCTGAAAAACAGTTATTTACGCTTTAATTATTATTAAATAATTTGAACGTTATTACCCCGTAGTAGCGTTTTGTTAAAAGAAAACGTACAAAAAAAAGATAACGTACTTTTTGGCCACCGTGTAGGTCCGTGCGTGGCAACTACAAGTTTCATATAGTTTCTGCAGTATCTGCATGGGGACGGGGTGGCTACGATACAATGATATGGGGCGCAGAAAACAGCACCGCTAACGTGGCGATGATCGTAAACAGCGTGAATATAATAAGGCACAGTCTGTCGACCACCATAGCCGCGAATTTCCAGTCTCTAGTTATGTTCGCGGCTTCGTCTTCCTTGCGCAGTTGGTCGGTGATGAAACGGATCTCCTTCAGGATCATGGCCAGTTCGTAGTCCGCGCTGATGCAGGAATGGTTCGAAACGAGGGATTCGTGCATCCGCGGACCACCCCCGTTGCTGCTCTCCTCGTTCTGCCTGGAATCGAAACATCGGTAATTTATTTAGTTTGAAACTAATTTGAATTCTTGCACCTACCTGTACACAGTACGGAAGAAGGTTGCTGGTGGTAATGGTGTTGGGGTGCCTCCACCCCTGTAATTATGCCTAAAATCATCGTCTATGTCCAACACATTGGCTAGCAAGCTCTTGGAGGAGCGTTCCTTTAGCTCCACGTCGGGAAAATGAATAGGCTTCCTATCTGCTGATACTGGGCGACTAGGAGAAGGAAAGTCATTGTTTTCCACTGGTCTGTTCATCCGAAGGATCCAGGGCAGCCAACATAAAAATACTACTCGTATCTGGAAGAAAGGAACAGTCCTATTACGTATTTTTTGTATTCCGTAGATAAAAAGCCTGAATTTCCTGGAGCATTTCATGAATCAGTTTCAGTCCGACAAATGTACCACACCGACAAAAACAAATGACTATTTACCTCGTCAGGTTTTTATTTTCTTTTGTAATGGTGGTGCTTTTATTTTTAACTTGAGTTTCTTACATTTTTTTTGTTATAGTATAACGTTGTCAATATTATTAATTGAGTGAAATAATACTTGGCCACAGTGATTCGAAACGACGTATATCGCAGCGAAGAGGAAACGCACCATAGCTGCTTTTAATAAGCGAGTCTCCTAGCACTAGCGCGCACTTGCTGGTTTTGAAACGTTCAATAACGAGACCACAAAGACAGCGAAGTGTAAATCTTCGTCGAGAAAAAATTGATACAGGAAAAATATTCCGTTTCGTATCTTGGCCCCCCGCGAATAATTTCTCACAGGAGCAGCCTTGAATTAATTAAGAAACATTCTGTTGCTTCTTTTTTGCGTCCAGGATGTGGGGACGAAAATAGGATTCGCGATTTACAATGTGGGAAATGAAGATGAAGGAGGAACGGTTAACTTTTTGTTCGTAAAATGTCAGAGAAGGGACACATCGATTTATTAGGCCTTTTATTCGCAGATGAATGTCATATATATTCGTCTTAATGGTGCCCGACGACAGTCTGCGAGTTGCCGGAATTATCAGAAATAATGTATTTTATTTCTCGTGAACAACGGCTATCAGATTTCAGAAAAAAAGCGGATAGGCTTGCTAGCATTCACTTGGAAAGATCAGTAATTTTGTATTAATTATAAGATATCTTACAGACTGAAGGTTTGAGGTGTCTCTTTGTTTCCCAACTAAATTCCTGTTATACTCGCGTAAAATCTAAGGAATTCCTGCTTAAAATATTAAACGCAGGGCAAATTGCGGGGACGTGACTTACCCACTGCGACATTTCGTGCGTATCAGCATTCCTGTGATGGTAGTTGAGGATGAGGATAGTCGATACTACGGAAGATGCGACCATGAACATAATGCAGTTGAAGTACGTCCCCAGCAGCGGTACGGCATCAGAAGTGGCCGGCATAGTCTCCGCGACCATGTTGAGGAACACGGTAAGGGACAGTAGGATGGTCACTCCAAGGGACAGCTTCTCGCCGGAATCCGGAGGCAGGGTGAAACCCAGCACGGCCATTGAAGCTATGAGGACGCACGGAACTATCAGGTTGAAGAAGTAGTAGAGGGTGCGGCGTCTTATTATGATTACGAAGGTGATGTCTATGTAGGGCTCAGGACAGCAGTTGTAGTAAATTTCGTTTCTTTTACCTGGGACGCCTGAAAGGAAAGGTGTAAGCAAAGTAACACCTAATTATTTATGTGAAATTGATGTCTGCGTCAGCTTACCCAGCAAGTCCCATTCGCCATTCGTAATAAAACTGCTAATATCTCCGCCCGCGTCGTCCTGGAGTTGGAGGTCCAGCTGTCAAAGAGATTTATTAATTTTAGGGGACAACTTTATTGAACAGATGCACTGAAAAGTACCTGAAACTGGGTTACAATTCGCACAATGTAGGAGGTAGAGCGAATATTAAATAAGTCCGGAATATTATATGTCCCTTATTTAATATCAATTTTATGGATACAGTATAATTTTTTTAAAAGGTAAACATGTTTATTTGGGTATTAAATATAAGGAGAGATAATAAAAAGTAATTTCTTTCATCATAAACAACTCAAGGGAAAGTTTCGTATAAAAAAAATCATATTATTTTCTTTTAATTTAGATTCTAAAAATAAGCATTTATTTTCTTAAAGGCATAAAGATTTAATTTGACTATATTGTAACATGCTCTTATTAAATTTGTTAAACAAGAGCTTGTAATGAGCCTAAGGCAGAGAGAAATTAATTAACTTTTTATTGTTTTATCGTGATTGCGAGCTTTTTATCAGCAGCCTGGTAACTGTCAGCTGAAGTGCCGGTGCCTTGTTCCCCAAACGTTTCACTGAATTCCTTTAACTTAATCTCGAAAACATTATTTCATCGTACCTGTTACAACACTTTATCGTTTAGCACATAATTAATTTTGCACTTTTCGTATATTCCGAAAAACGTTCGTCATCAATAAATTAGAATTATGTATTATAATACAATCGATATTTGTAGACAAGAAAAACTTTACGTTTTGAAAGAGACATAAATAAATTCGCTTGTGTGTACTGGGTGTTTCAATTTTTCCGTGGTTGTAGTTATTTCACTAAATAAATCTTTGGTTGTTCTAATTTAGAATTAGGCTAATAGCGACCGTCACTTTCTGGGCGGATTTTCTTCTTCTGTCCCTGTCTTACTAAAAGTGCAATTTCTTGTAAATATTTTTCAAATCATCTCTGTACAATTGAAAATTTAAAAAGTGAACTTTTATTTCAAATTGTTTTAATTACTGATATTACCATATCTACGGAAAATCTGTCTTAAATAACACATCGTGTATATTTAGAGTTGTTTCCACTTACCTGTAGTCCGTCGTACGTCCAGCTTCCAAACTTCATCTCGCACCTTTGGTCGTCGAAGGGAAACCAGGTAATGTCTATTTTGCAGGTGCTTTTGAAAATACCCGGAGGGACGTACATACAACTTCCATTGTTGCGAACAACAACATTGGTCGGGTAAGTCCCATCAAACCCTTCGTCGGCACTAAAACAAGTTAATGAGGTCGTATTCGGTGTATTTGCGTAATTGATTTTGTACCTGTTGTACATGAGTACGTCTGGTTTCCAAAGCCGGTGAGGTGGAATTCTCAGGTCCCTTACGCCACCGTACTCTGAAGAATTCCATCTTAGATTCATGTCGTTCCATTCCTGTAAAAAGAAAAATCCAGTTTCGTACGTTGGCGTCGAATTAGTCGAGACTTACCAATTTCAGCCAAATGTTTGTTATAAGGAGCTGGTTCTTTTCGTCCTGTAAACATGATTTGTTAGTTTTTACCGCAGTATTTCGCGTATTTAACTAATATTTACCACATCTATAATCTGCATAAGTGTCAGTCCGAAACTTAATTGAAGAGGATCAGATTCATTGGCGACTGGGCGTTCTAGAACGTTGTAGTGATCTAATAGCTTGTGAAGAAGTTTCTTCTCATTATATCCGGCCCAAGATTCTAAATCAGTCGTAACAGATATTGAAACTTTCGAACACCCCCGTATTCAAAATTGTTTATTACACATGAAATGTAATTTGTTTTGTGGCATTTGTTAATTGTATAAAACCACTCTACTGATAAACGTCTAGTGTCGTTGGCCTGTTATTGTTTCAATTAATATCTAAAAATAATTTGGTGTGAAACACTACCCATTGTAATGTTTCACATCGATGAAATTAATCACAGCCTAGCATTAGCAGATTTTGGGGAGGCAGAGTTAGCTTTAACGAGAATTATTACCAAATTGTCGGATATAACTTATTTTGAGAGGCAGTTTGTGAATTTATACAAATATAAAACTTGTTAATTGCACAAAATAACGTAATCTGCTCGGCTTACAGCCCATAAATTATTTTAAAATAATAAACACGGCTTATAATACCCCAGCAAGATTAGTTAATATAAGTTTAGAATTAATGTATATATTTATAAAATTTATCAAAAGTTCGACAGGTGAAAAGTTATATAAATTACAAAATACAATTTTGAATATTATAGTGACTGATTAGACTATTAAACAGTGCACAACTCTTAATCCAGCTGAATATGATGGATGGGCCTAGAAATTGGGTGCCACATATCAAATTGGATGACACGTGATAATGTATAACACAAATACATCATCTTTTTAAAAACTAATACCTACCCCGCTAGTAAGACTTTTTTTATATAATGCTTTGCGCTTATTGTATCCCTTACTTTAGATAAAATAATTGTTTGCAATTTCCTGATTACTGCGATGAATTATAAAGAGTGCTTCCGTTTAATCACCATTAATTGATTTTATTATTCACAACCGATTCTCAGTTGCGATATTTCATGCATCGAAATTTAGTCAGATGGAAACGTTTACAAATTCCACCTGAAGGAATTCCTCGATTTACTGTTAGGGATAATTATTAATAGTATCACCGATATGGGCTGGGATCCAATTGGCTCATATATTATTTCACCGTGCAATTTCAATTCCTCAGAATTTCAAGCAGCGGTGGCGACGGGAGAATTTAAATAGCTTCGAAAACATCAAATTAGTAAATTAAAATAAAACCATCTGAATAATTTAATTCTATACATGTGCGAATCCTACAGCTTTAACAATTATTAAACTGGAATATTTAAAATAAAAATTAAGGAAAATTGTTACTGAATTTTATAAAATTGAAAGGAACTGGATTTTACGCGATCCTGACCATTCAATAGAAAATTTGTGTTTACGAACAAGCTATAAACTTATCCTATAAATTTTATTGGCAACATAACTTTTCCTCGTTTACAGCATTCTGCTAAACTAACTTCACTTTCTGTTTTCGTTTCGAATACATCGTAATTCTTAATAAAACAGGTGCTGTGGTAATTTATTAATTGTTCTAGTTCAACAAACTTAAGGAGTTTTATTTCCCAAGACATCAGGGAAACAGAGATCTAATCAAATATTTAATTCTCCGAAACTTTTGGGGTTTCCTTGTCGGCTTCCTCTTTTAAGTCTTACGGCGCCCTATTTATTATTAATTTTGTAATATATTTATACTGCAAATTCGTTAGCTTAGCAACGTAAATAATTCTCATTGTAAAATAATAACTGATTATGAAATTGTACTTTAATTGATCATTATTTAAATAATGGATGTCTAGTATATAAATGCACATTAATCTTAATTTGTGAAAACGTATTTCGAACAATTCATCACAATTGTGCAATAATAATAGTATATATAGTTATGTTAAATATATAATTCGAAACTAACACTAACCTGGCTAACCTAATCTAATAATAGTCAGCATTTTCAAAATACTTGAAAATTTATACAAACGTATATTATCGGCACTGAGAGTAGTACATATATTATTTTTACTATGCACTTAGAATTTTAGTACTTGACAAAATTGATTTTAAATCTAACGTATGTGTACTTGTTTAACTAATAACATTCCCATCGAAATAACACCGATATAAACAAATCATATATAAAATTAAAGTAGGTACACTTTCTATTCGAATATTTTAGACATTTAAATGTCAGTCATAAAAGCATATTTTATGTGACAATGATGTAAATTATATCCGTATTTGTATAAATCAAATATATAGCGTTTAATTATGAAAAAGAAGTATATTAAGAAATGTAAAGTAATAAAATCTATTATATGCATTAAAGGCACTTTTGTCTCGAGGTATATGCTTATGTTATTTTTTATACTTGTAATCTTGTATTGGTGTAAATTGTGTGCATATTTATTCAATGTTTCTGCAGTAAATAAAATGTATTTTTGTAACCATAAGTCGAATTTTGAGCTAAGGTACGTTAGGTTAGGTTAGATGTATTTTTATTTAACGTGGTCTAAAAATAACCAAATATCTCAGACGGTTTTAGATAGCTTGAGATGTCTAGCAAACGTGATTTAGATTAATGTGTTTCTCGGGTAGGCAATTTTATAATAACTTAGCTAAAAACTATAACAGCAATTGTTTTAATTAATACTACTCCTTCCATTAATATTTTAAAGGTAACAACTTTCTTATATACTGAGAGATGTAATTTTGCAAAAAGTGTAAATACCCTGCAATTAATTTGTTGCGTATTTAAAGTCCTGAACTTTATATTTTGTTAGAAATTAAAAATAGATTATTACTTCAACAGGGGGTTTACAAAATATTTTATCTAGTAAAAATGAGTTAAAAATCAACTTCTTCGATACACTGAGAGTTTTTCATAAAAGAAAATATAAATTGATGGAAAATAGATTAGAACATTTTTCAGGCATATATTAACAAAAACATAGTAAATTGAAATGAATAAGCAGTAAAAACAATCAGCTGTATAATAATAGAATGGTGAAAAATAAGTATCAAGGAAAAGAACATATATATCACTTAAGTTTGTCTTTAACTTTCCACATTAGAACAAATGAAAACATCAATAAAAGAACGAGACAATAATGCATACAAAATGTTACATTTGAAAATAGGACATCTAGATATATTCCGATCTCTCGGAAATTAATTAAAAATGGGTCGTAGATAGTGTAAGTAAACCGAAAGCTACAAGGGCAGTGATTCTAGAATATGTGTATGTAAAAAAGATGTGTTGGATAAAAATGTTACACCATGTTTGATGTAAAAAGCTAGAGCATGCTAAGTCTCAAATTAGGACAGGTCAATGATTTTTGGCTTACAGTTGAAGGTATATTGGAACAAAGAGTAAAACCAACATCTACAGGGGCGTTATGGGTTGATTGATGTAAGGGGATACTACGCAAACAGGCTTGATGTTTTTGCTAGATTGAAGGGAAATGGAAATAGGACACCAAGTACATTATGATGCCTACCATTTGGTAGCGACAGGCAGATGTGCAAGAGAAGAATGAGCGTCAGTGCTCGCGGGCCACAGTACAAGTAGTGACAATGCTGCATATCCATGAGGAGCGATTAGCAGAGATATCTTGAGCCTGTGCTGAAGACTTATAACGTTACTTTAGAGATTTTCATTTAGTTTAAGCTTTTAAATCGGTTTTGATTTAGTCATTTTATTTAGATTTGGTGATTTACTTCGATAACATGTTATTTAATTAGGTTTCACAAAAATTTTAGGAGCTCGATTGTTTTTAAGTTTGATTACATATATACTTATGTATATAACTAGTATTGTACTATATACATACACATGTATACATATATATCGTTTAATTACCGATAGTTTACTTGTTTTAGGTTATATCATGTTTCTACCCCGTGCCTACTGTGCACAGTCGTGTACTAAAGCCAAAGCCATAGCTAGCGAGTCGGATACTCCTCCGTGGATTTGCTACTGCGCTACCGCGATCCCACTGCCCAAGCAAAAGCAGCAAGATACTCTATAACACATGGCTCTCGTTCGCACCACCCTTCCCACGCGACCCCCATCTCGCGTTACCCTCGAGACCGGTTCCCCTACATCCCTGGCATCCCTTCTACGACCGTCGCAGCTTCGTCCGGACGTTTTTCCCTGCAAATCAATGACTGTCGGCGCAAGTGCAATCCGTTGTCGCATCGAGATCGGTTCGCGGGCATCGTGGGGAAAGAATACTTTGGTTATGCCGTTTTGAATCCTACTCGCAGAAGTTGGCACTTCCAAGCTAGCCGTTTGGGCTCGCGCGAGCGCGATGAAAATATAAGGATCTAATCAGGCCCGGATCCAGAGACTGGTTTTGGGGGTGGCGCAAAGCACTTCTTTATCATTATTATTATTATTATTATTATTATTATTATTATTATTATTATTATTATTATTATTATTATTATTATTATTATTATTATTATTATTATTATTATTATTATTATTGTTGTTGTTGTTGTTGTTGTTATTTTGATGACGTAAGGTGTAGGTTAGGAAGGGGGACTTGCATTAATATCGACTAACTGCCTGTTGTCGTTTGGAGAAATTGAAGATCTTTAAAAAATGTTGTGCTTTGGGGGTGGCGATCGCCACATCGCCACCCCCTCTGGATCCGGGCCTGGATCTAATCGGGTCAACGTCACCGTAGCAGGATCTTCGTTTAGTAAATTATTATGCATATACCCACATATACCTAGTTATAGTCACACGCGCCGTATAGACTGTCCCTATTCTTTAAATTTCAATGGCTTGAATTCACCAGATTCATTTCTCCGCTGCTACTATTTACTACTATTTAAATCTTAATTGTTATATTGTTATTGAGGAATTTAAAAAATACTTGTAACGTAGATACTGGTCTACCAGGTAGTCCATATTAATTTGCAGATTTTACTTAGATAATTTATTATTTTATCATTGTGCGTAATTGCATAATACAGTAATAATAATTATTATATTCTAGAAGAATTAATTGCCCCTCTTTCAAATTATAAAATTGACCTCCACCGAACGTGACAGCTTCCTATTGGTTCAATGTGAGAGCATGCACCAGTGCTGATAGGTGACTTGTTTAAGCGTGCGCATGAATTATCTTGAAAATTTTGAAATGTACAATTTTTGGTGACAAGTGACAACTGAGATTACTGAGAACCAGTAACCAGTGACAACGCATTGGGTGCTATCAGGCTGGTTTCATATATTTTGAAGGCATTGAAAAAAAACCCTTGCCTCAACTGGGAAATTATAATTTAACAAATACAGAAAAATTGATCTATTAATATGAGTCCACTATAATTAGTTGCACTTGAATTAATATTTTTTATGTAAAATTGTTTAGTAAATCAGAAATCTTGTTGACTTGTCATATTGAACGCACCTTAAAGGTGACATGGTTTCGATCTGTCATTTCTGACGTTTTTGTACTGTCAAATGTCAACATAACTTTGGAGATTTGTTACTGTTACTGTTATTTAAATAAAAATAAAAATAAACAAAAGTAATTATTACAGTATTATTTTCTGTTCGTGTTAAATGTAAAATGTTGAGAAAATTCTATATTAAGTCACTGTCGGTGCTTTTTTTATATTTCACTTGTTTCGTGTGTTACACTAATGGTGCTGCTTCAGATATTCAATTAGATGCCAAGGCACAATCTAATCATAGGTTAGATAGTTTAAATTTATTATCATATACCTTTCTGCTAATATTAACAGTCCTTACGATATGGTTATTCAAGCATCGCAGAGTAAGCTTTTTACACGAAACAGGTCTCGCTGTAATATATGGTAAGTTGTAAACTATGAAGATGTTGAAACATTTTTTACAATGGTGCGTGTTTTAGGATTAATTGTAGGCGCCATTATTCGATATTCAGGCAGTTCTTCGCATGTACTGAATATGCAAGTGTTTGTCACCGACCCGCAGTATAATTCAACATTACCACCAGACACGTTATCATTACATTTTCCAGTAAATGTACACCCTAAGAGTAATAAAACGTTTCAGTATGTGTTCAGGGAAGAAATTGTAGATCTAAGAGAAAATGAAATCGATTTTAAAGCTACTTTTGATCCGGAGATATTCTTTAATATTATTTTGCCTCCTATAATTTTTCACGCAGGATATTCATTGAAAAGGGTAAGTAAATAATACAATGCTGTCATATTTAACAAATCATAAATATCAAATGCGGAAGATGATCATTTGTTATTTATGTAAATTACAATGTAATATTCATAACAATGCCATCAAGTTAAGCCTGCTTCGTATTTTCATTTAATTGTAAATGGTATTATGTAAAAATTGACTTAGTGACAAGTAATAATCATAATTTTCGAAGACTGATTATTGGAAAAGACGTGTAATGAATGTTACTATTTCAGAAATATTTCTTTCGTAACTTGGGTGCAATACTAACCTTCGCAATTATTGGTACAACCGTATCTTCCTTTGTTGTGGGGGCATTAATGTATGGTTGTGTTCAGCTGATGCCTGCAAGATTAGCAAATGCTTTTACGTTTTTGGACACACTGTACTTTGGAGCTCTCATATCCTCTACTGACCCACTGACAATCCTTGCTATTTTTAATGACCTCAATGTAGATGTTAACCTTTATGCCTTAGTGTTTGGTGAAAGTGTCTTGAATGATGCAGTTGCTATTGTTCTTAGTGGGTAAGTTTGCATTGGAAAATAATATTTAGGATTACATTATTCTTAATATAATTTTTATTAGCATGCTATTTTCTAATATAATGGTTGGCTATACCAGCTATTCAGTTTTTGTGGTATACAACAAATTTATATGAATTTTTAAAAACAGTAATATTTCCACAAAGAGTTACAGGTTTTGTGTTCAAAATATGTCTAGATTTATAGCAAGCCATATAATTTTAACACTTCTCAGGTGAAAAAAAAAACCTAATAAGTAATTGCTACATTTACATACATCAAGAACTGAACTGTCTGGAATCGTGCCATAATATTTAATTTATTTTTTATTTTAAATTTGAGCATGATTAATCAAGCAAGTTTTATCCAAAACATTTGGTGTTAACTTGGTTTGCAAATATTGTCTGAATTAATTTTTTTGAGGCATACTTTTAATTTTTTCTATATTTATTTGAAATAAACCCTTGTGCCAAAAGGATAATTCAAGTAATATTTTTTATTAAAATGGCTGCTTAACAAAAAATTTTCAATAAGTTGAATTTTAAATTCCAGGTATTCTTGTAATATCAGAAAAATTAAAAAGAATAAATAACATTGAACATTAGAACAGTTTTTAAGACAACTATACTTTAGTAACTTTTTTGTTAAAGTCTAAGGTATCTTGTGAATGCAATAAATATTATATTGGGGAGGCAAATAATAGACAATGATCACATTAAAAAAGACAAATTTGGGAAATTAAAAATTTGCAACCGGGCTTGACAAAATGGTCATATAATAGGATTTGACCAAACTTTTGGAAAAAGAAAATAATACCATTGAAACAAATTTAAAAGAGACCGCAATTATTTTATTAAACGGTGAAAAATGTGTTTCAAATTACTCTTTAAACGGATCCTTGTTGGATACAAATATTAAAAGAAATAGGAATAGAATAAAAGTCATATGATTTCTCTATCTATGGAATCAGACAAATAAACAAACTAAACTGCCAAACCTAAATTCCAAATTCTAATAACGAAGACAGGTTGATTTTTGAAACGTCGACGACTTATTGAATGTATGGTATATAGTGATGTGTATTTTGAATTTGTTATTTGTCTGCTTTTTCCTGAGTGAGATTTTTATATTTTCATAAAGGATAACGCTTGACCGATCCTCTTGACGCTAGAGTTTATTTAATTAATTTTTTCACTTGGTTTCTATGGCAGGCTAGTTACCACATTGTCTGTTTAGACTTTTTTTGCTTAACGTTTCAAGAGATGTATTGCTGTCTTCAAAAGAAATTGGATTTGCAGTCTGGTAGACTACATGGCAATTAGCCCAGAAATTGTTTAACCATTTATTTTTAAAATTTAACCTATTGAACCATATATAACTGTTTAATAATTTATTTGGCTTACAGTTTTTTTAATATTTTAATTGTAAATAAAACAAAATATGGTCTATGGTTTTATAAACAAATGTCTTTGAGTATGCACAGCTTCTACATAATTTTATATATTTCAGATCAATTCAAAACTATGGAAAAAGGTATCAGTCAGGCAGTGGAGGTTTTGAGACAAAGGCCTTCTTTAAAGCTGTTGGTGATTTCTTTGGAATATTTATGTTGTCATTAATTATAGGAGCAACAATGGGTTGTGTTACTGCATTGATATCCTTTTTTAATTTATTGATACTTTTATGATAACGTACACTATATTTTGATCAATTTTATTTTTATTTTAGAAGAATATATTTTCCTTAATTTAACAATATATACATGACTAAATTTACGAGAGTTCGAGATTTTCCCCTTTTAGAATCCGCCCTATTTGTTTTGATGTCTTACAGCACATTTTTGATTGCAGAAGCTTCTGAACTTACAGGTATAAAGATAACAAACTTGATGCTGTTGAATATGAACGAGATATTTTTTTTCTAGGAGTAGTAGCAGTTTTGTTTTGTGGTATTTGTCAAGCTCATTACACGTACAATAATCTGTCGGAAGATTCTAGGATAAGAACCAAACAAATGTTTGAATTACTAAACTTCTTGGCAGAAAATTTTATTTTCTCTTATATAGGTGTGTCAATGTTTACGTTCCCAAAACACCATTTCAACCTACTTTTTATTTTTGCGGGATTTGTATCCTTTTTGTTTGAGAAATTTCTTAAAGTGCCTTGTCAAAAATATTACGAAAAAAGTATGTATTTTGAGTTATAAATACCTTAACATATAGAAATAGACATGTGCAGCTATTGGTAGAGCAGTAAATATTTATCCCCTCTCGTTTTTATTGAACTTGGGAAGAAAACCGAAAATCCCCTCGAATTTTCAGCACATGCTATTTTTTGCTGGTAAGTTAGCGGTTACGTAAGTTTGCCTCTCTTTTAAAATCATCTGTTTTTAGGACTAAGAGGTGCCATGTCGTTTGCATTAGCTATTCGAAATACTTTATCCGAGCAAAGACAGGCTATGCTTACTACCACGTCATTGATTGTGATTATTACTGTTATAATCCAAGGGGGAGCTACTATGAATTTGTTAAATTGGTTCCAAATTCCGTAAGTATTGTAATGAGTACTTTATGTACATACAAATGATGAAAACTTTTGTAGAGTTGGAATAGACGAAGAAACCGAGGCCTTATCACGACAAAGTGTTCACAGTGTAAGTAGAAAAATATTCTCCTATTATAGAGATAGCACTTAACAATTTTTTAATAATCAGGTGTACAATTCCATGGAAAGTTCAACTGGGGTAGGTAATCATTTTTAAAAATCAGGAAAATCTATTACTTTTTTTTTTATTTCTATTCTTGCTGTTTTAGCTTAATAGTAGAAGGGAATTTTATTTTTTTACAGTTTAAAAAATTAATAACTGAACAACTTCAAAAATTAAGCACGTATGAATGTTTGTAGGGCAGCACAACATCTAGACCAGAATGGACTGAAATTAATGCATCCGAGCTTCCTAGACCACAGAACGAAAAAGCATTTCTAGCGAGGATATGGGGATCGTTTGATACATGTTATATGAAACCTTTATTGACGCATTCGAGACCCACTTTGTTAGAAACGTTACCCGTATGTTGCAATCCCCTTGCAAGACTGCTTACTACTACAGAACAGATGACGCAGGTAAAATATACAAGCTAATTTATTTTATATACACAGCCTTCATAAATGTTTATGAGCCGAGCTTAGGCAACCAACATCGCAGGGCTACTGATAACGAAAATTCCCTAGGTCTTGGCAGCACCAATATTAATGATTCGTTTACAATGAACAATGATAAACTGTTACATCTGTGCTCCCTACAATGCGATCGCTGATTGGTTGAATAGAATCTCGTGAAAAATTGCGCCAATCATGGGCGATGAAACATAATATTGCTTTTCAACGTAATCTTGATTTTATTGTTTTAATTTTACCGAAATTTATTTGCCAACTTAAAGAAAATAAAATTACCGCTTGTAATCTTTTCTGAAGGCTCTGTACAAATACTGTTGGGAGGACGCAAAATTCATTATATTTATCTCCTTTTAGGAGGGATCAAACAGACCAGGAGGTGATTCTGATTCAGATCTTTGCATAGAAGAAAATGATTTTTCTAATGTTGATAATATACGATCCAATACTAGTAGAGTAAGTAAAATACACGGTGACAATGAAAAAACGTTACAAACTTAAATACACGAAAGTACCCAGTGAATCTTTGTTTTATCGCATTGTCCGTGTTTTTTTGTACTAGTGTGTGTATTTTCCATTTGACCGTTTAATTGTGTTATGTTTTTAGAATGTTAAATAAACGTTTGTTCGACGTTCCTAAAATGACGGTCTCACGCGCGGTTCGGCGATTCAGCGAACTTGGTCATGATAGTCGTCATCCCGGAAGTGGGAGAAAAGGCACCGTCAACACTTCCATGAAACAAAAGATGATCAAGAAGCGAGTGCAACGAAATTTGAGGGTGTCCGCGAGACCGGACTCAGTCAAGATGTCACCAACTCAAGCAGAGGGCCGCAGATTCTGGCTGGGAAACCATCCTCTGTACTGACAAGAAGCTGTTCACTGTGCAACAAGCCTATAGTTGCCAAAACAATAGAACAATTATGATTAAAAACGTTTATAACGTTTTTTTAGTGTCACCGTGTATATGTACATTTTCCATTCGTTTTTACACTTAAATTAATTGATTGCCGTATATTTTGATAATTTCAGAAATCTTGTCTGATTCAAATTTCTGTGATAAAACAAGCTTTACCTTAATTTCTTAGAGGTGGCCTGAAAATAATTTTTACTTTGTTTTAGCACATTAATTCCATCAGCGGCCATCAAGTCTGAGAGAGAATTTTGGAGCATCTAAATGATTTGAATAAATAATTTTGTGCTGTTTGTATTTATTGCCATATATATATCTTTTATATTTTCAAAATGTCGCGACACCTATTGTCACTTAAAAATTTAAAAAAATAGTCCCAGCTAAATAGCCATAAAATGGTACGGTTATTACCGTAGTACCTATTAGCTTACAATTATTAGCGTTCATGGTTTAACGTTATACCGGGTGATTTTTTTAACCTGAAACCTCGAGAAATAAACACTACGGAAAAAATGTCCGTTATCAAAATTTTATCATTCCACGAAGGGAATACACTAATGCCAGAATTAGTCCCCCTCCCCCTACTTGAAGGTAGGTTGAAATTTTAAATAGGAGCTATTTTTTGTTGCAGATTCGAATTTTACGTTTGAAAGTATGTAAGATTTGTGAAACATTTTTTTCGATTCATGACGGATGGGGCTGTAATCGACGAAATTCAATTTTTTCGAAACAGGGGGGAGCGGAGCCAATTTTAATGCTAATGATCTCCACCGCGGAATGATTAAATTTTGTTTGTTGACATTTTCTTCGTAGAGTGCTTATTTTTGGAGATATTTGAAAGTTTCAGGTTAAAAAATCACCCGTTTATGCATATATCAGGTATGTTGCTTTATGGGTGTAAAGGCAATTGTTATTTCTTTTTATTTTTTTAGATTTGTTAGGTTGTAATAATTATGACGTATAAAGATATAGTAAATAAGTCGGTCTCATAATTGATACATATTGTTTCTATCGTGAAGGTACTATATAGTGTGTTTCTAACGTAATTTGCTCGAGGTTGTAATTCTTTCTTTATTTTAGAAACACCGTGTATGCCTGCTACTGTATAGAACATTTTTGTAAACAATTAAGTACCTCTATATCTGTGTTATTCTTTTAGCAATAATAGTTCAAGTTTTTAAGTTTGGCTTTGTTATGTATGAGTTATAATGCACTTTTGCTGTGTTTTACCATAATTAGGCTGTGATGTTTTTTTGATCGATTATAAATGTATAATTTCAGTTTGGTTACTTATGAAATACTTATTATAATAAATGTAAATACAAAGAGTCATTTAATATTTTTTCCCATACACCTTCCGCATTGTTTCAAAGCGATTGACGGTAAGCCCGCAATGTTCTGTTTAAATAATATCGCAAACCATAATTTCAGTAACGTTTATTAGTAATAAATTAATTTATGTACACACAAATGTAGAAGAGTCTTTGGCATTTAATAGTCCGAACTAAAACAAAAAACATTAAGGTCAGCATCTAGCATTTCTTATTTTCAAAAAAAATTCAACTTTTATTAGTTTAAATTTGAAAAATACTTACTATATATCGAATCCACCTTTTCCTGACCCGCCGCCTTGGGCCTGGCTTTGTGAAAACGCCGCTGTGTATGGGCCAAAGGAAAAGGATGCCGACTGGCTTTGGGCTTGGCTTCCATGACCTCCCGCAACCGCAGCACTGCCAGCGAAACTTCCTCCTTCGTATCCGTGGCCGCCAGTGACTTCAGGTTTGTAAGATTGGTGGTTAGGCCCGTAATTGTTGATATTTGTTACGTAATTTCCTCCTCCGTAACCACCACCACCACCACCGCCACCTAGTGCTCCCAAAAGTCCCAACGGTTTTTTTTTAAATATATGTGGCGATCGGATGCCCCTATTTAAAACTGAAATCAAGAATAGTTTTATTAGGTTATTAACAAAATATTGTTTATAAATAATTTAATTAAAAATTGCTTTTACTGAAAATCCAAAAAATTATCACCCTGTATATCGAATTTCCGGAAGAAATGAGTAGTCAGTAAAATTAACGAGTGGGAAATTTTTCTAAGCATAAACGTTTTATATCTACTCACTTTCATGTTCATTCTGTTTATTTACTGGGCTAGCTAGTACTTCCGAGCACACCAAAAGAAAAACTAGATGATACAGTTTCATCTTCTCAGTGTTTGAATTTGCAGACTTGGATGGATACGGATACTGAATTAATATTGGTTTTTTACCTTGTTATTTATATAGAAGATATCCCACTTTTATTGATACATCTTGTTGTACTTGGAAATTTTAAAAATTTGATGAAGGTTGAGAACGTAATTTAGATATATCTTTATTTATGCAAAAAACCGGATGCAAACTTGTGAATAACATTTCGGAAGTGATATTGAATTCTCGCCCACGATAAAATTACCAGCCATATATGTAACTTAAAATTATATGCAAGTGTCTAGCTTTTTAAGTAATTTACATGGTGATCCTTGATAAATATATTAGAAGGACTTTTCCAATATTTATTGCTATCGTTTAAAAACAGAATATAATTATCTTAAATATATTTAACCCTTACCATTTACAACCTCTCTAAGGTCACGACACAGTTAAGATTTTTTGTTAAACATTTAAATATATATATTGGAAGGCCCATGTAGAGAATTTTGCGAAAATAAAAACTCTTTTAGAGAGAGAAGGAAACATATATTCTAGTATCTATTTGTATCATGAATATTAATTAGGCAATGAGAAATCAAAAATTACCGTTTAAATTTTGGACATGAAAATTTTGGTTTGGACGAATTTTCGAGTAATTCATATTTAATTTTTTTTTCGATTGTTTCTGTCTATTTATTTAAGGAGCAATCGGAGATCAAATTCTATTTTATTTAGTGAAATCTGTATTCCCAGAGAGTAATTATTTAGTCGCACAAACATTTTGTAATCATACGACATACGATGCAGTGTTCTGCTTTTTTAAAACATTTTTTTCATAATCTGATCCTACAAAAACTATAGAGCGTAAAAAAACTACCACCAATGTGTTCAGCAGTAGTCCCAATTACGTGTATGTATTTATATTTCCATGTTTTTCCCTCTATTAGGCACTTTCGTTTTCTAAAATTTGTACCTAAAAATCGAAGGAGTGAAACTGTAAACATGTAAAAATTACTGGTAATTCCTGTTTTAGAGCTTACCCCTCTTCATTTTTGTGTAAAATAGAGAGAATATACATGCATACATATTTTTAAGAACACGCATAGCAGAAATTTAAAATAAATTCGTATGTACTTATTCCCAAAACAATATCTTCACCAGATTATATCAAAAATCAAATCAATTTTTAGATTAGAATGAAAAGAAAAATATTAGCAATGACTCCAAGTTAGCCAAAGTGAGCGAAGTACTAGTAATTACTACGCATGGAACACGCCTATTCAGTTTAGTTCGAGGAGTTGCCGCTGAAGCTCGCCGCTTCTTGCTTTTAAATTTTATAGTTTCAAATGTAAGTAATTGTTGTATATATTGTACGAAATATACTTTCAAAATGAGTAAACATGTGTAATGTACCCTATGGACTAATATGATTTGTCCGTTTAATAGAATTCTTTATAATATTTCAGATTTTCAAAGACCAAGATGACGCTTGTTTTCATCCATGGGTCAAATTATGATTTTCAAATGTAGTTTGTGCGATTTTCAAGTCAAAATGTGAAAACTGGATGGTACGGCATTCATGCCAGGATTCTGAAGACAACAGGTTAGTGAAACTTTACTATTTTAAATGTCTGCGATGATGTAAAATTGTATAAAAGTCATGTTTGAGTAAAAACATTGTTCAAAGCCATAGTTGATTACAGATTGCGAAGTGGGAGCTCCCAGGTGTATTTTCATACAACTGTTTGCAATAAAATTATTAACTTATTATGATTTAAAACTACCTTAATTATTATCTTGATGAACATATACATAAGTAAATATATAAAGAATTTACAGTTATAATTTGATAGTTACTTTTAGTCTATGTTTGAATTCATGTTATTTATTAGTTATACTCACAATGGCCATCGTAACATGGTAGGAAGAATACAAATACAAAGAAGTTTTTCTCTTCACATACGTAAAGATATTGAAGTGACGGATTACGTAAAGTAGAACATTGTTAAAATTTCTATAAATATAATGTGTTAACCATTAACTAAAAAATGAAACAGTATCAATAGTGAATAGTGGAGTTTGACTTAACAGCTAGCAAGTGATCGAGTAAGCTTATGAATCTCTTCGTGGATGTTTTTCGAACGTTGTTCTTCTCGCGATAGGGCTTCAGGTCTCACTCCACTCCATGGTTATCACACAAAATTTTATAAAGAAAACTTTAGCAAACGTAACAATTTTCAGGTTGATATTTTATTCAAGGAAAATCCTCTTAAAATATATAAGGTTTAATTAAACAACATTTAATATATAATAACTTTATTGAAATAATATAACATTCTGAGAAGAAAAAAAAACCTCCAAAGAAAATAACACATGTATCTTAATATTGTAAACTGTATTTATGAAATTTTTTGCAAATAATAAAATAAGTTACTTTAATTTGAATATAGAACGTATATAATTCAAAGCCCTTATGAGTAGTAAGGCACATATTTAATATATTAACTATAAATAATAAAATACCAAAATTTTGTTAATTTTACTGGAAGAAAATAAACATAAGCCAGGCACTTTAAGAAACTTGTTGCAAAAATCGGTATGTACAAAATTAAACATTAAAACAAGGTATATATTCCAATAAAATAACAAATTTTCGATTATATTTGATTGATATATGACTTAAATTAAACAGTAATACATGATATTTAATATGTAAAAAAATAAAATTAACATCTAAACCTCGACTTTAAATGGAGAACCAGGAATATGATCATCTCCCCATTTCACAATTACTAAATAGTCACCCCTCTCTCTTACCATGTAGTTAACAGCATATTGATTATGTCCTTGATGTTTAATAAACACTTCTTCACATGGTCCTTTTGGCCCATGGATGCCAACAAATAAAATGTTCACTCCTAAAAAATCAAGCAGACATTAAATACATATTGTGAACTGCATAAAATCGCTCGAACGGGTAAAGCGTCAATACATACCTGCATTTTGTGCTGATACAGTAAACTGATTTTGTTTTCCTAAATAAGCCTTCTTCAATCCCATTCCTTTCGATTGAACTTTCGATGCGTCACTCTTGAATTGCGGTAGTACTGGTCCTTTATTGTTGTTAGCTTTTCCAACCTTCTGTACCGTCTCTACTACTACAGAAGAAGATTCTTGACCTCCGATGTCAGCAACCTTAGCAGTACCTATAAGAGTAAAATAATATATTAGTTCGAACTTATTTGATATTATGGTAAATTATTTACCTGTGCTGTGAACTTTAAATGGAGATCCAACAATGTGGTTGTTATTATATTTAATACTGATGTAATAGTCTCCTGGGGCAAGAGGAGTGTAACGTACTTTGTAACCTTCTTCTACTTCGGTGCAGTCCATGGAAACTTTGCTAGGACCATCGATGTTAACTGCCAATGTACCGGCACCAGCATTAACAGTATCGACAATAAAATCTGTCTTCACTCCTAAAAAAAATGATTGTTTGTAACATTCGTTTTATTAAAATCCTTATCGGTCGAGAGACGTACCGGTCTTAGCTTCTTTCAGTCCACCTCCTTGTGCGTGTACAGCAGCTGGGTCGGCCGTGTCTTTACCAACTTTTACACTGAAAGGAGATCCGGGGATATGAACTCCATTGAATTTAGCATGGATTTTGTGAATGCCGTTTTCTCTTGGCATGAAGCGGACGGAGTATTCTTCCATGTCGATGATTTGGACAAAACAGTCATCTTCGTGACCAGAGGGGCCAATAATCTACAAAATTATTTTATGAGTGACGTACTTTTTCCACAGTCATTCCTAAAATGTTCGTACAAACTCAAAAATTAAAAATAGATTTTAATTTTATTTTTATAATTTATAGGAACTGATTTGGTGTTCGAAATATTGAAATATGGATTAAATAAGTTTCTGAATATCTAATAAAAAGTTTGCTTTTGTACTTAATTTTAAACAATGGGTTAACTTCATTACGATTCTATTTAAAAAACGGCGGTATGTGACGTCATGTGGCTTATTGTACATGACTGTAAATACGCGCGAGTCATGGAAAGAGGAATTTGCTTTCAGGTGCAATTATTTTAATAATTTTTTTTAGTTTTTTAAATTACTTTACTACTAAAAGCTTGAACAAAAAAGTATACCGAATATTAAGTAATTTTATATTATTTTTATTGATATTATTAGGTTATTATTAGTTTATGTAATATAGTACCTATATCAGGGTTATTCCTGAAAATAATCGAAGATCCTTCTGAATTTTGCGATTACTTTTTGAATTATTGAAGATTTAGCTTTGAAACTGCGCGAAAGAAAATTTGGATAAATTGATTATTTATATTCATTGTTTATTTTACCTTGGCGTCGAGATCTCCTTTTGCGCCATTCCTTCGGACGATGAATTGGGAAGGCTTGTCGGCTTGAATGCTACCCTCGGGGAATTGCGCTACCTCCAACAAGTGTGCATCTCCAACGGCGGGAGAGATGTAGACCTTGAATGGCGAGTCGGGAACGTGTTCGTCGTTGAATTTCAATCCGATGCGGTATTCACCTATCACAAAAACAAAAAAACGGTTAACACCTGTCCAGAGTCTCTATTGTAGCGAGAACCTTCTGCTTCAGGCGGAGGTTCAACTGAATTCAAGTTTATTTCCTGGAACACTTTATACATTGTCCGTTCGCACTATACAAATAAAAACATTGACCATACAACTAGAACAAACATTTAATCTCTGATGACCACTCTCCACATATGAAAAATATCTTACTAACTATTAAATATATGATTCAATCTTCTATATTTAACTTTTAAAACTACCTTGAGGGTTTTTTTTGTCACAGCATAACACACTTTGAAACATGCTGCAAAATTTCTATCTGGATCTGTGCCAAGTAAAAATAAACTTAGTAATAAATATATTTATATAAATATATGTGTTATTTAAACCCTTAATAGTTCAGAAAACAGTTTCATAACTTCCACCTTAATCAAAACTCATGATACGATTACCTAATTCCGACTTCAAATACTTGGGTTTGTTACATCAGGGTATATCTGGTTATAAAACTTTCCGTGGGAGAGACGGATTTATGCGTTGTACGCAGAACGTGAATATAGGTAAAAATATGTCAGTGATCTTGCTGACGTGCTTGGGGGTGGTAAATAAAATAGCGAAGGGTAAACTGCGACGGCGAATGGTGGATATTCATAGACATTGTTGCTACTTCGAGCCTTACATGTTTATATTGGTAGGAAACGCTGAAAATTCGAAAGTTGGTAATAAATTTAAGTAGACTGCTATAATTTCTTTATTTAAGTGCCGTGCTTAAAATAGTCTACTCCCTTTTAATTTGGCACATTTTTTGCGATGATAACGTAAAAGAAACAAATGAAATTCGTTTCTTCCGGATAAATCTACCGAAAAATCGGTAGACGTGGCAACTATGTCCATGGATGTCTGGATGTTGCGGATGTGTTTTGATTGTTTTGTGAATATTTATGGATGCATTAAAAAATGGACGTGGGGTACAAATTTTGCTCGGGGTAAAATACGATGTTGCTACGATGTAAAAATTACCGATTTCTCGTTAATATTAAATGAAGATATATTTAGCCATCGTCGACAATATTCGGCGCCCACTTGTAATTTATAGGGCGAGCCAAAAAACTGTTCTGTAATTTAAGGAGCAACTCAAAGTATGATGAATCGACATTATTTTGTTTCTAAAAACATAAAAAATACATTTCAAATGGTGATGCCTACATCGTTAGAACTAATTAGTTTTGACGTTTTATAATACGTACTATTATTTATTTGACTGTTTTACCACAGCGCTGAAATATAAATTAAAAATAACAACAAGCTTGCGTGCCAGAAAGATCAGTCAGAGTTTATCTTTTTAACGTATTCCCAATTGCCTAACTAATAGATCTTTTGCTTAGAAAAACAAATAAATTGTATGTAATGAAATTATCTTTTGGCTCCTCGTTCTTTTTTTTGTTTATTTTGAAGCGAAACAACAAATGGCAGCATCCAATTTTTTATAATATAAAATCATAGCTTTACAAATAATCCTTTTAAGATACGCGTTAATTAAAACTGATCTGTTGCATTATTTTATTTATTAGTCTAAAGGTATGTACAGATTGAAAACGAAGACGGGGAAACTACGTTTGTTAGGCTTGGCCCTGTTCGCGTTCACGGTGAATCAATTTCAGTCCAGTACGGTAATGAACCATTTTGTTAGAAAATGATAGCTTGTCCTTTACAGCAGCAATTTCTTTATCAGAGTTCTTTGGAAATCCCAAACGTTGATTGATCCCGAACAGAAATTAATTAGCGTTTGCTTATAAAATTGGCAAGTGCTATGCAACCAAATTTAGCCACGAACCGTACGTATATTTTGGGAAAGTGACAAATTATCATGAGTGAAGTGAAATAATTTGTACGCCATTCTGAAATGTCGGTAAAACATAAATCAGATGTGCTCTATATCCTCCCAAATATTTAAATAGTCTATTTAATATTATTCATTTTCATTAACTATGATTGATATTCCAAATGTTATAATGAATTATTCAAATACGAATCTAATAATAATTCGGTACATCATAAATTCTTTCGTATATTTTTTTCTATTGATACATTACGTGGATAAAAAAAAAAGAATTTTTGACTTACCCGGCTCGGAAACTTTGTAAGACACATCGCAGGAACCGTCCTTTCGGTCCGTGAAATTGATTTCAGCTTTGCTGGGGCCTTCAACTGAGATAGCGAGTTGTCCGCTGCCAGCTTCTCTTGTCCATACGTTGAATTCGTTGAGTTCACCTTGTTCGCCTCTTTCTAAACCAGCACCTCCCGCTTTAACCAAATGGGCGCCGTGATCGCGATACGGACCAACGGTGAATTGGAATGGTGAACCTGAATGCAGTAAAAAATTAATAAATTAATGGTGACCGACATATGTCTTCAGAAATTACCAGGGATGTGAATTTCCTTGTATCTGACAGAAACAGTGTGTACTCCTAACTCTTTGGGTACGAAGTGGACGGCGTAAAGTCCGTCTCTAACTTCGTTGATTTCTGCGTCTTCGGTTACTCCTCCAGGAGATGTTACTGTTGCGCTAAGGTCGAATGAAGTAATACCTACAAAAATAAATACGTTTGAGGGTTGTTTGGGTTAAAAAAAAAACAGTATTAGTACATATCTGGGCTCAGTAACACGTTTCCAGATAAATTTGTAAAAATTTTTGTAGTAATTAACTCACCTGGCATTTTGAACGTGAGCTTGCATTGGCTACCAACTTCGGTGACGGGCACAGCCTCGCGTTGTCTTTGGATCTTCTCTCTTTGCCTGTTTGATCCTTCACCAGTCACCTAAATTTATCGCGTATGAGAAACCTTGTAATTCCTTTAATTATTTCGTATTACCTTAACAGTAAACGGTGATCCTTCCACGTGGTGATCAGCGAATTTGAGATTGACAATGTAGTAACCAGGTTCTGTAGGTTTGTAGGAGATATTCAAAGTTCCATCCGTGTTGTCATTGCATTGAATTTCAGCTTTGCTTGGCCCTTCGATGGACAGAGACAGACCTCCGAAGCCGGCGTTCCTAGTGTCGACGTTAAACGTATTGTTCTGGTGCGTCTTTCCTTCCTTCAAAGCGTTTCCAGTAACCTTCACTTTCCTAGCATCACCGACCTCCCTCTCGCAAACGTTTATTTTGAAGGGCGAGTTGGTGATGTGGCTGCCCATTTTTTTGACGGACACGACGTGCTCGCCGATTTCCCTAGGGGTGAAGGAGATGCCGATGTTGCCTGTTGGTAAGCGTTTCAAGAAGCAGGGTTCCTCAAGTCCGCTAGGAGCTTGAATGGAGGCGTTGAGGGAACGAATATCGGCGTCAGAAATTTTCCCTGGCAGCGAGACCTCACTGCAAGATCCCACCGAGATTTGATTACGTTTCCTGCCTTCTCCGGTAATTTTGGAGTTAAAAGGCGACCCTTTGATGTGTTTGTCTCCAAATCGGACAGAGATCTTGTACTCGCCCGGAGCCGTGGGCAGGTACGATACGGATACGGTGCCGTCTTTGTTGTCGTGGCAGCTTATTTCGGCTTTGCTTGGTCCTTCGACGGCCATGGAGAGACCGCCGGCTCCGGCTCCTTTCGTGGATATGGTGAAATTGCTCGGTTCTCCTGTGACCCCATGGGTGAGTCCCGGTCCGTAGGCCGTCACGTAGCCGGAACTGATGGAATCGACGTGGATCTTGTAAGGGGAACCTTGGACATGTTCCCCGTTGAATTTAACTGCCAGTTCATGGACACCCTCTTCCCTGGGCTCGTACTTTATTGTTACGGTTCCATCGTGATTGTCTTCTATCACAGGCTTGTCGATGTTTCCACTGGGCATCTTTATTTCAGCTGGAACAACAGCGTTCTTGTATTTTGCGACGCGAAAAGTATGGAATTGCATTTTTTCCAGTAGATGTATTTAAGTGTAAACACAAAGAGCAGGGTTGATAAAAAATCATGATGAAAGACGCTTTTTTTTCCTGTTTTCATATGTCTAGTCAATATTTTGAAATACATTGAAATATTACTACTCTTTTATTAAATACGTTTTTGTAGTTTAATTCAAAAAGCATTATCAATTAAAATCATACCTAATTTAAATCATGGGAATCCTGAAAAATGGTCCCTTCTTACAGAATTTAATTGAGAAGCAGTATGTTTATTTTTATAACAGACAAATCAAGCAATAAAATTTTACCTTTATGGGTCTGAACAAAGAATATCGATAAAAACGTAATGGGCGTAAAATCAACTCCGAATCCTTTGCCTCCAACAGGAATCGACGGCACTCCTGTATAAACAACTGGAAATTCCTGGCGATCTATTTCTGAGTATGTAATAGATTTGTATCTATCTACATATAGTGTAGATTTTTCAGACCAATCTTCCTCGGGTACCTTTGGTGTATTTATCCAAGAAAACATTGTCTAAACACAATTTTTAAGCACGCTTTTGTGGAAATTAAAACACTGAAACGTGTCATAAATTTTTGTAAAGAACAAACAAAGTTTAAAGAAAAAATATTTCAATAATAAATTATAGCATTACGACTATACGTAGGTATTTATTTTTCTTTATGATTCTTTGTAAATCAAGTTAAATTTAACACCTTATATTCCCAGATTAATGGATTTATTTCCACAAACAATGTGCTTAAATTTTGTAAAACAAAAAAAATTTATTCACTGAGTGAAGTCTTCGAAATAGCACTTAAACATTATGCGTTGCTAGTGTTTGTGTGGTTGATGAGACGCGCACGATATGGATTCCAGGCGAAGACTGATTTCGATGTTATAAAATGAAAATCTTAAGGTGTGCGATAGATATCATCACTGTCAAAAAGTAGATTTAATAACTGAGAATGTGGACAGCTGTGCAAAGGCATAAGTAAGGTGGATAATAATTTGACATCTAAAAATATCAAAATATGTTTTGATGTAAAAATGAGGTTGCGACCAGGAGGATTTTTATTCGGGTTATTAATAATTTTAGATGTTTTCGACTGGATGCATTTTATTAGCGCAGTTCTTTCGTGTTTACTACTATGCGTATTTGTATATTATTTCTATTTACGTTATTTCTCTTAGAGCTGTTTACGTGCTCCCCCACCGAAAATATTTTCGATTTTATCGTTTGTTTGTCTGAAATAACAATAATATTCAATTCTGTGATTTTTACCGCATTATATTATCTATTTTTTCTGTTCAGAAAAGTTATCTAAAAAAAAGGATTTCAGATACACTGGGGGGTGTTGCTTAAAAAAAAGTTTAGTTTATAATTCTGAAATGCTGAATACTGTATATTTCCTTGGGATCACAAGGAAATTCCTAATGCTTTGGTTTCTCTAGGCAGAAAGGCAAAGAAGATAAGAAGGGTAGAATATTATGAAATTAACCCTACACGTGTGTAGGTTGTATTTAAAAAAATATATAACTTAGTGATAGTCATAACTTTTAAACTTGGTTTTTTGGCATCGTTTAATATAAAATTGAATTATCTTTCATCCGATTTAATAGATGTTAGATCAAAGACGGCTAGCATAACGATATATTTTGACCTATTTTAAGGATATTTAATAGTTTTTATACGTTTAGCGATTCTAATAATTTTAATCTCACGGCCTATAAATCCGTTCTTATTAGCGTTTTGTTTTTTTAAACTCGCGGAAATAACTTTTAATATTATCTGAGTACCCTGCGACATGGACTCCCTGGAAAAGTCTACTGTGACATATTTTGTCAGGTACTTAATAGCAAAAAACAAAATTTTGTTCGATTTGCTTGTCAAAAGACAAAAGAAAATATTTACCTATGTTTCCAAAGTACTAACACATTATTTTTGTTTCAGTGTTGGTTAAAAGCAACCTCGCAGTTCAGGAGCATTAGTGACAGTGATTTTGATAGTGACTATTATAGAATAGTGACATTAACGGGGTAAGTGACGTTGATCGCCGTGGTCAACTTAAAATTAGTGACTAAGTGCGTTGATGGTGATCGGTGTAATGGAAGAGGAATTAATATATGTCCTTCAAGGAGTTCATCATGACGGATGCGGATAAATGGTGTTATCTTTGCATTAACAACAACAAAAAATTTAAATGGGTGGCCATTTTAAGCAGTTTTAGAATAGTATACGTGTACAAATTAAAAAAAAAAACTGAGTCTTGTTACAAACACTGTTCTGTATCTTTAAATATTTACGTATTTTTAAAAAATAAGTAAAAAAAAACAAAACGGTTTTCTGATGTTTAAAGCACCATTAAATCAGCCATATAATTTGGTAGGCGTTTATAAACATGTTAAACTCATATTTCTGTGACACATTAAGTTTTTTTTATTTTGTAACATCCCTTGATCGTGTTTATCAAGATCGCTGATTTAAATTTGTTCCAAGCGCCTACTCTAGTTCGTAATGCGAAAAGATCCTTTTGAAAACAAATAAATTTGTTTATTTGACTCGAATATTTGTATAATTAATGCCTCGCCGTGATTTAACGTGAAAAGTCTTCGCGTTTTTTTAACATGAACTGGTAAAATTATTGCAAACTCCAAGGTGTATACGTACATGAGGTGGGGGCGCTGCAAAGTGATTACAAATCTGGGTGACCTATTTCTTACCTGTAACGTGTCCTCCAGTACTCGACAATGGAATATTATCCAACTGGACAGGTCTAAACGTTTGCTGCTTAGACTGTGTTGTCGATGCTGTTTTTCTTTTTACGTCTGTCTGAGTTACGGTTTTTTCGGTATTGCTAACTTCCTCCGCCTTAAAAAGAAAGTAAAATATCGTTCAATAAATTATTACGATTTTTTGCGATGTTGATGGGTGATTTTGTTCATACGAAATTTTTGGGAAGCGTGATACTTGAGAAGCGAATAAAATGCGTAATTTAAAAGGCGTATGGCAGCATCTTTATCTAAACAAGTAATTTTGAAAGCGCATACATTTCTAGCTTCAAAATAGATTGATCGAATACGCCTCCAAATTACAGCAATATGTTATGTGGGATCTGTGCCTTTTTCTTAAAATTGCTGCCAATTTCCTTAAAATTTACGAATCCCGATGAATTTTTTTCGGAAAATACCCCTCCTCGATAAATAAATTTATGTACAAAAATATGTTTTTAATTCATTTGGTTTTTAACGCTCTTCCGAAATCCTCTTCAGAATTAAAAAAAAAAACAAATTTACGTGCTGAAAAGCGTTACAAGTTTCGTAAAGATGCAAGATCTAGCAAAATTTTACCATCTTTCCAAAGTTTTCTGTAATTATGACGTATAATTGTCAATAACTCACCAACGGGAATGAATATTTATTTTCCGAAAGTTTTATTTAATTTGTAGGAAAATTGTCAACAATTTTGAAGAAAAACATCGATTTTTGCCATTTTAAAGTGTTGCTGTTTAACATATTTATAGGAGATTTGTGAAAAAAAATTAGGTTATGTTTGTAAAGGACATTAACTTTACGAAGAATATTTGTTCGTCTCAGATTAGTTACTACGCAAAATGTTTTCATAATTTAATTGTTTGTTTTCAGAGGATTGTTTTCAGTATCTCTCGGAGTTATTTTTATCCAAAGTTCGGTATTTTTTATTATGACATTTTAAATGTTACACACGGCGGACTATAGACTGAATCATTTATACGAATTTTTTTGTTAATGGTGTTTTGATATCCAACTTGGTCCGTAAGTAAAAATAGATTAGATGTGATTGTACTTTTTACATACAGCTGGAGCCATTCATATCCATTCCGATGAGTGAATTGAAAAATATTCGGTAAAAAATATTTATATGTTAGTACGTTGTTGGATAATACTTAATTATAGCGAAGCGATGGACGTTTGTTTTTAATCGGCATGTTTAATATTTTTCTATAAACAGCATCGGGTATGTCTTGCTGGAAAAACAATTTTCGAACCATTTGGTACGTTTCTACTAACATTGCTAAAGGACGAAAAAACAATAAAGTATTTTTAAAAGTTCAATAATGAAATGTCATACGTACCGGATATCTAAAACGGCTATAAAGATGAATTTTATTTATGTCCAAAACATCTGGACCTATAATTATTATTTTTAAACTAGTATGTGCACGGTGAATCATAAACATTGCTGAAGAATCGTTTTCTACAGTGCGACCCATTAAGAACCAGAGCACGATTCCATTTTTTTTCTAAGTGACTTTCCGAAAGTGTAAAAATAACAAAAAATTAACTTTTTATTTGCCATTTTTAATCAGCAGAATCAGTAATTGATTAATCGTTCGTCTTTAGGCACTTTCAGTGCCTCCTAGATTTTTTTGTAAAACATACCTAAAGTAATTTTCCGGAAAAAGTCGCAGCAGGCCATGGATGAGCGGCTGAATCATCGTAATCGACTCTTTTAGTGTGACGTCACATATTTAGGCAACCCGCAATAAATTGTCATAGTTGAAATTGAACAGAGTGATTCTGACCCTTGTGTACTATTTACATAGATACTATAAAAACAAAAAACGATATAAAAGAATATTCTTAAATTTAAATAAAGTAAAAAATTAACATTAGCCGTGTTATTCCTAATGCGCATGCTCGGGAAGAATAGCCTCATACGCAGGTGAGATCTTGATATATCATTGCTGTATTAGCGTATTTCCTCTTCTTTTGTTTAATCTTGGCATTTTCTAGTTCTACGAAGTATTTTTGTTTATCGAGTGCTTTTTTTCTTCAAGTGGTTTATTATAGACGCACTCTTAACCAGAACCAAACTTTTCTTGAATGGTATCCTGTTACGAGGCTACTTCACTTATTACATGAAATTATCTTTAATGCGCATGCTCACTAACATTGATATAATTTTAAATTATTAATTACTATAAAAGTCAATATTTAGATATTTAAGAAGACATTTTTTTGGCTTGAGTCCAAAGTACATAAGGTCGAAAATCGATCTTGTAAAAATACTGAGAAATTCTTCATGACAAGTACACATTGTCGGGTTGCTTATTATTTGCCGTATGTGACGACATTACTAAAAAGGTCTATTGTTTCAACAAGTGAAATATAAAAAATCTTAGTGGAGTGCTGCTATTCCCGATGGGCCACAGTGTATGTAAAGGATTTTTGTAACTTCAATCAAGACCGTAAATCATAGTTTTGCGTGGGAATACGTCACAAACAAAATCAAATTGTACGTAACGCATATTTCAGTTTCTAATATGTGTTCTTCAAACAACTTGAGACATTTGGTAGATTATACGTAACTTATTCTGATGTTTAGTAGAAAATGTGTCCAAACTATATACTATAATGTAATATTGACTGCCAACAGTGTCACAAATAATTTTGATAGTGTGTTGAAGCGACGTAATACATTTTCGAGTGTGTAATAGTCACTTTTAAAGCACACATCTGTGAATTTTTTGTTGCATTTCGAATGCAAACGGGGCTATTTCGTTTAAAATATCGATTTTGAGTTGACTGAAGCGATATAAAGATTTTCCTTCTCGGTCTCCCGCTCACCGAGCTTTTCCAGGCCGATTCGTTCTTGTTTTTGTTATAAACTAAAAGTTTATATTTAAAATATAAAGTCTATTAGTAGCGCCATGCCGAAAAACTCGTAGATAAATTGGTGGCAGGTGCAACTTTCTTAAATAAACATAGCTAGCTTAATTTCTTCTGGGCTTAATACAGGTACTAATAATATCGAGATTCGCTCTAGAGTGCCGCGGTTGCGTCTCGTCCTATTTAAGAACGCTCTCAGGAGCGGTATGCCTTCGAGCAGTCGCGCTGTTTACTCTGTGGCCCTTATAAGGTTGTTATTTTATAAACGACGAGAATTGTTGATCATGAATCGTAATTCACGAAAAAAAGTTTTCAGTGAACTTTTTTAATTTGAATTTTTTCTCATGATTTCTAAAAGGTGAAACTCGAAGCTTCAATTTTTAATCCACCATTTTCGCCTTTTGAAAGTCACCTAAAAATTTTAGATTTTGTTTTTCACTTTTAATTTTGGTTACTAGTTTATTATAATCCTGAATTATTTATTTATTTAAATGTGACTGAAAGATGTTTGATTCAGTTCACTGTTATAATAATCTTATATACAGGGTGAATTGTAAATGTGTACAACATACAAGTTACACAAGTTTTTAATAAAGATGTATAATTTTTTTTTAATATAAAACTTGTTGAGAACCACTGACTTGTCGGTGGTATTTACGCTTAACATAGTTCGTCTATACTGAACGGGAGATAATAAGCATGTTTGAGAGATACGTGTCTTGATAAAAATGCTTACAGTGTTATATTTTTGTATTTCTTGCCGACTAAAGGTACAGTTTTGTAAGTATTTTGTATCTGTTGGCAATGTGGTGCCTGTCGCATGGTAGCCGAAGAAATTAATGTTGCCTTGCACAATCCGTGGGCGTAACCCTTTGTCTGCTACAAAACGTAATTAAGCACAATGAAAATACAATGCAGTTATATAAATTCCTTAAGCTCGGCACCGTTGGCCAAAAAAAGTGAGTTCAACATATCGTATGTAAAACCTATTTTTAGCTCATTATTTAAAACTGGATATTACTTTTATTATTTAGCAGAAACTAGTGTACTGTTTATTTTCGTTTCTGGACCACCAAAACATATTTTTCGTTGTTAGGAATTGGAATGGTTACCATCGATTTGTTTACGTAGCGCTTTATAAAATTTAATTAGAGAAAACTTGGGTTAGTCAGCGAAGCACGAGACTTAAATAAAGTACAACATAGTTCCATTGGCAGTAGTTTAACTACCTTCAGAATTATAGTTTATGACTTCCTCGCTGTTCGAAATACCAAAAATTCGGTCGCTGCTTCGAATATAAATGAATAATTTGTGCGTATAAATAAAATTTACATTGCACCTTTAAATACTGCAAATAACAAAATTTTATTAAGGTTTCGAACATCTCAAAAGTGTGTCAATTTCTTTATCCATTATCGCCGAATTTAAGAAATGGAGTTTTATAGTTTTAATACCTAAATGTTTTCCTTGGCACTGGACCCGAATGATATCGCGCGAAATCACCGAAAAATGTGTGTTGTGATTCCACTTTCAAAACCCATTTATATTTATGAAAATGTTGATAAATTTGCCAGATAAAATTTTTTCGGTGTGTGAAAAGCTTACATAATATTATCTCTATTTGATATCTACGTGTTTGTAGTAGGTACTATTTAAAATTTACAATTTTTGCATTTCCAAAATTTGTCAGAAGCTAATAAATATGTAACTAATCCTAGTTATAAATGTTTGGTTCCTGATCAATGGTACGAGATAGTTCCCTTTTTTTGTAGTTCATTAGTCACTCTGATTGCTTTGGCATTTTTAAGCGCAATTTTAGATTTTAATTTTTGGCGCCAAAATCGGCCGTCTTCAAAGAAATCTATTTTTGGTAAGGACAAGAAATCAAAATATGAGATATTATGCGATTTGAAATTAGTATGAAAAATGTCAAAATTATTGAAAAATGGTTAATTATCAAAAATTTATTACTTGCGCGGAAATATTTGTTGTTTAGTCTTTTCTGTTAGGCAAAAATACAAAATAAAATAAAATAAACTGAAACTAAAGTATCTCTGACTGAAATTTGTGAAATTGAACTGTTTTTCGTACACCAGGGAGCAGTAAACGGAATAGTAAATTGTAAACAAGGATTTTATGAGTGCATATCGGTGTTTTATTGCGATTTTTGTATTTACCCATTACGTATCGCATAAAATAATACTAACGCAGACAAAATAATTAAAACTATTATAAATAAACATAGAAATGCAGGCTATAAGCCAGTCTTATTTTAGGAGATGTAAGGAGTTTTCAAAACTGAGGTAAAAGATTAAAACCGAAAGGGGACTGAAAATATTTTAAGGCGAAGTATTTTTAAATTAATATTTCTTGTTTTTTTTAAAAAATTGCAATTTAGTTAGTGCAAATTTGTTTGTGCGGAATGTGTGATTGTAAATATATTCAGAAGCGTGTTGAATCTTCCAAGTTTATTACTTCGGATCATTCTATAAATAAAGTGAGCAACTGACAAACTGCATGTCCAACATTATACAAAATCCCACATCTATTAATAAAGTAAGTTTAGATCTAAAATTTGGACGTATATAATTAATAATTTTCTAATAACTTTTAATGTGTCACACAAAAATATTTGTTACTCTCAATTAACGCCAGTTTATTAATTTTACTACAGTTTTGAAAAAGAAATGTTTAGTTTGTTAGTAGCACAACAACTCACAAAGTTAAAGGGTGTTACTTTCACTTCGTTTATACCTATTCAGTCACAAAGTTCACAAACTGTGAATGGTTTGAAACACCATGACATTTTAGGGTTTTTGATTAAATTTTGGACGTACCTTCTGAAACGCTACAAATGTGTTCGCAAGACTGAAGACAATTAAATTTCATGGATCTGAAAATTTCAAATCTGGTGGGTGCCGAAAAAGAATAAGAAGATTCGTGCTCGGGTATTTCCGGTGGTTTCCGTAAATTATAATCAAAAAAGAAAGTAACCCGATATAGTTAAATTTTACGTTTAAATGTTCGAATCGGATCGGGGAATTTCTGTGATAAACGCGGATATGTGAATATCGGAATTATGGGTCTATTTTTATCATTAAAATTTCATAGAATGATAAATGAAACATTTCTCCGATATATTTATTGCCGGGGGGTGGAGCTCGACGCTCGTGATGCTGGCGTCGTTCCTTTCGACTCCTAGAGAGGGGACAAGACCAGTGACAAAAATGTATTGCTTAAGTAAAGCCGCAAGCCAAATATTTTAATGTAACGGCACCGTAACGTAACCTTGTTATAAAATATTATAAAACCTCTAACGTACCACTATAAAATCAATGCAAAGTCAATTTTGTTCACCGATTTCAAACGGAAAACTCAAAATACACAATTCCAAACTTCAAATAGAAAAGTTTAACAATATTTGTAGAAGTTATACACAATTTGATTGCTTCTTTAAATAATAATCAAACATGAACGTGTCTATTTTAAATAGTTTCGAAAACATTGAATTTTAAAGAACACGGTAAATATTGCATGTTTTTCCCTGTTTCTGGGGTAAAACACCGCTTTAATAATTTTATTACCTTTTCCTGGTGTTAAATAAAAACAAACAAACACAAGGTGACATTAAATCAGTCCTTGGAGTATTGAAAACCATTTTCTAAAATTAATTTAATGCGAAATATATTTTTGAAAACAAAACTTTTTAGAGATATGTAAACATGAAACCCACATATTTCTTTTTAATTTAATTCCTTTTAATCAATTTAAGCGGCAGTAAATATATCAGTACAGAAATCGCCAGACATTGGTAAGTTCGTAAAAATCTAAATATATATTAGAAATATAAGTACAAGGCCGCCCATTTTTCTAAGATAAATCAAAAAGTTACTGACAGGTGACATCAAGTCTGTGCAATAATGATTGGCTTGGTTTTCGTTTTAAAATTATTTTACTTTCGCTCTTTCCTTACCCTATAATTATGTGACAGGTTGCGTAACACCTGTAATTTTTTAAATAGTATAATTGCCAATAATTTTTACGTTGAAAAATCGCGATGATTTATTAAAATATTTGTAGCGATTTATAATAGAAATGAATGACATAGATGTTTTGTTTTGCTTTCTCTTTGTATCAAAGATTTCAAACACATTCACTTTTTATTTATAGAAATAGGAAAAATTGAATTATAGACTATTAGACCCGGGCGGATCTGTTTTGAGGTGGATGTGAGGGGGGGGGGGGCAAGCAATTTTTTTCTGGATTACCTAGATCTGGGCGAGGTCCGGAACATTTTCAAAATTGCAAAAATGTTTAAAAATTTTTAAAAAATACTTATTTTATCTGAGTTTTTTACTTATATCTTGGAACTTATGCAGTTTGGAAGAATATTGAAGAAGAAAAAAGTTTTAGAATTGAATTTTGCACAATATACTGTTAAAAATTTATTACCGATGTTGCAATATAGCAATAATTGATGAAATAATTGCTCCGAGGGCATTCTAATTTTATTAAAAAAAATGTTAGAGTATAATAAAACAACACACCAAATTTCATTAAAATCGGTTCGATAGTTTTCGCAAAATATTTTTTTTTTTAAATTTTGGAATTTTCAAAATGTTGCAGTCTCAAATAAAGCATCTTGATCCTTGAAAATTTTTTCACATAGAAAAGACCGTTCAACCTTTCAAATGGTTTTTAAAAAATTGAAATCGGTTGATTAGGACGGCCACAGTAAATTTTTAAAGTTACCACTCTTTTTTTTATTTTTAAATTAAATTACATTTATCAATTTGCAATTTAGTTTTTTTCAAAAATTATAAGTTTAAAGTACTATTTTTTTTTATTTTATCTGTATTTAACAAAAAAAATAAATTTCCAAATTAAAAAAAAATAGTACTTTAAACTTATAATTTTTGAAAAAACTAAATTGCAAATTGATAAATGTAATCTAATAAAAAAAAGTGTGTTAGTTAAATTTAAAAATTTACTGTGGCCGTCCTAATCAACCGATTTCAATTTTTCAAAAACCATTTGAAAGTTGAGCGGTCTTTTCTATGTGAAAAAATTTCTATCTAGATGCTTTATATGAGGCTGTGCAACATTTTAAAAATTTTTTTCAAAAGATTATTTTACGAAAACTATAGAACCGATTTTAATGAAATTTGGTGTGTTGTTTTATTATACTCTAAAGTTTCTTTTACCAAAATTAGAATGCCCTCGGAGCAATTAAAATATTTTTAAAAAATTATCCAAGAAACTTGATCATTTTGCCTTTTTTACATCCAAAAAGTGGGATATTTCGACAGATCCGCCCTGGTCTATATAGAATATAGCTGATGTTTTAGAAATGATGGTGTGATTAAAGGACAATTTTTAGGTGATTTTCAAAATGCTGTAACTTGGCGAATGGTCGTGGAGCAATCACAAAAAAATCAAATTGAAGCTTGACGCTTCTAGTTTCACGACCTTTAAGAAATCATAAGAAATCCAGCGGAAAAACTTTTTTTTTTTTGCCTCCCTTCCGAAAGGTCCACGAGCTTCAATAATCATTTTTTTGATAAAAAATATTATTTCGATGCAAGAAACTGATTTAAAAAAAAGGTAAAAAATTGTGTATTTAATGATTTTCGCTAAACTTGGGATAACTTTTCAAATAATGAATAGACGAAGGATATTTCCGTTTATTGTAACCTCAGTAATTTTTTACTTTTAAATCCTGTAAATAAAAACTGTTGCAGCTTTTTGAAAATTTAGAATTTTTTTGTGTCTAGTGTATAAATCAATAACAGAATTCCGTTCCAACTTTTCCTGTAAGTGTTGCAAAAGATGGTTTATGTTTCCGTTGATAAATGATTCTTCGAGTTTCAGAGCTGTCTGTAGAAAATTCGACAAGTAATATTTCATCATTCTGTAGCAATTTAGCTTTAGTTCAAGTCGAGTTACATTTGAAATAGGGAGTAAATCGATAAACATTTGTTTCCTTTTATTTAAGAGAAATCGGGATATTTCCTCGGCTTCATCGTTTAATTTTAAAGATTGCCGATTGCATATCGTTTGGTGTTTCAATCCGGCTAAAAATAAGCCATCATTTTTGTATTCGTCCGAGGTCTTTAAACTACGAACAATTTCTAAAATTAATTGGGTCTACAAACATATAATATATTATAGGGGATAAAATTAAAACAAAACTAATTAATACTGAGCCGTCGGGTTGACTAAAAATACTAAAAGACGAATACCTCGTGTCAGATGCACTCTAAAAATCCTCCATCATTTAAAATTCGTATTAGCAACTGCATGCGATATAAACTAATTTCGGGTGACGCACGAAACATTACGTCATCGGGTTAAATAAATTTAGTAAATTTAAAAAATTATTTATTAATGTGTGATCGCATTGCCATGCCAAATTATCCCGCTGTATTAAATCTGTGGGATTTTCACGTAACACATGGAAATTTACGATCTTACGGGAACGCGATAGTTGCGTTTAAAAATCTCAAAGCTTTAAAATGTCTACAAAAACAAGCGGTCTTGTCATAATAAAAATCTAACAATTTGTATTTGACAAAATATCATCAATAAAATTACAATTGACATTATACATATAAGCTAGAAAATTTAATTTCGTGAAGTTATATATTTTTTTATACATTTCAAATGCAGCTGTTTACGTTGAGTCAAATGTTAAATAAGAAAAAGCAGTAGGTAAAAGGTAACGCCAAATTTAAATATTCGAAAGTGTGGTGAATTTTAATATTTTCAGAAGTGTAGCGAATCTAACTTACCACAAATGTGTAGAACCCTCCGGGCACAGTCTGTCCCCCGAATTTAATATTAATTGTGTATTCTCCCGCGTCTTGAACTGTGTAGTATATGCTGACGGTGCCGTCACCATTGTCCACGATGTTTATGTCTAGATCACCCCTGCAAAAAAGTGTAAATCAGAACATTTATCTTTTTCCCTTATTTACGAATGTTACCCGCCATCTGCCGATTTAACCCTACAAGTAACCGCACCAGTTCCTGCATTTTCCGTGTTGACAGTAACGCAGTACGATTCTCCACTGTATAGCGTTTTTGTCAGTCCTTCAGTTATCTTGCATTTCTCGGCCTGAAACTCACGTATTAAACATCCGCGTCAACCTGGTTAAATATTAACTCACATGTCCAATAGCGTACGCTTGGACCGGTATGGGCGCCTTGGAAACTTCCTTGCCGCCATATTTAACATCAAGTTTGTAATTCCCGGCGTCGTCGGGTAAGAAAATTGCGTTGAAAGTCCCATCTCCGTTGTCCTTTAACTTCACTGGTCTCGGATTACCGTCCGGTCCAGTGATTTTAACTTCCAAGTCCCCATAACCCGCTTCGGTCGTGTCTATCTTTATGGTGGTCGGTATGGAGGCAGGTATTCCATTCTCGAAGATGGCCGGACCGCCGAGTTTTACTTTCTCCGGTTCGACCACCGGTCGGACCTTAAGAGGGAACGGGCTGTTTGGTATGTCTTTGCCGTTGTAGAGGATGTGAGTTTGGAGATTGGCGCCCTCGTTAGGTGGGATATAACTCACGTCGAAGGTACCGTCGCCGTTGTCTTGAACTTCCGGTCGTTTTGGAAGCGGTTTTGAGTCGGACGTGATGTTCACTGCGACAGGAGCCGGTCCTGCCTTGGACGCGTCTACCGTGAATTTCGTAGGTATCCCCGTTCGGCATTTGGACGACTCCAGTCCTGGACCGTACGCCTTTACGAGTTTCTCGTCGACGTCAGGTCCGACTAGGACCTTGAACGGGGAGCCTGGAATGTGGTGATCCGCAAATCTAATAGCTACGTCGTATTCTCCAGACTCCGTTGGTACGTATTCCACGGAACACGAGCCGTCTCTATTGTCCTTGCATGTCATTTTAGCCTCGGACGGTCCTTCGATGGCTAGCGATAACCCGCCGGTTCCCGCACCTTTGGTTTCAACCGTGAAGACGTTGGGTTTGTCTAGAACGCCGTGGTCGAGACCAGGACCGTACGCTATACATTTCTTTGCGTCGCATCCCCTTCTCACGTTCACTATGAAGGGTGATCCTGGTACTGGCACGTTGTCGTAGAATATGTCGATGGTGTGCCTACCCTCTTCGAAGGGCGTGTAACTGACTTTGTAGGTTCCGTCGAGTAAGGGTGTTACTAGTTTTTCAGTTTGGGAACCGGAAGGATTCGTAATTGTGCAAGTCACTTTGCCGTCGTCTGTCGATTTTGGTATAGCTCTTGTATCAACCAGGAAGTCCGTTGGTGAGTCGACGTATACACCTGGAACATAAAGGAAGAGTTGTAAATATCTGAACAAAGTGCAGATGAACCATGCAGAATTACATTTAAAGATCAACAACAAACAAGCAATGTTGAATAATCGTTGTACGCGGGAGCGCTACAGTAGGAAGCGACCTGCTAACTGCAGGTACTTTGTTGCACGACTGCCACCCACAGAGGGCGTAGCATAATGTTTGAATTGTCAGTGGTGCTAGAAACAACTACTCCGAGAGCTATATGTCCCTACCGGTATTGAATTATACTCGCAACACCTAGTGCAACAGCCAGGATCGTTTGCCAGTTTAACCCACCAGGCACACTATCGCATTTATGACACACTGATGAGGACTAATAAGTCCTAAACCGGTCTGTGCCTGGTGTGTTAAACTGACGAAAGATCCTAGCTGTTGCACTAGGTGTTGCGAATATAATTCAATACCGGTAGGGGCATATAGCTCTCGGAGTAGTTGTTTCTCGCAACACCGACAATTCAAACATTGAATAATCGATGTTCGCTTTTCATTCTGGCAACATCAAGGTGTGTGTGAGTGGGTTATAAAAATCAAATTTAATGGGTAAACACCAAACGGGTTATATATTTTAGTTCATTAGAGCAATGTTTACGCACACATTTTTACCATGTAACTGTATTCCGCTTCCAGACACTTTGATCTTGTTCATGTCAACCTCGGGTACGATAATCGCCTGGAACGGACTACCGGGAATATGCGAATCGTTAAAAGTGATATTTATGCCGTAGTCGCCGATTTCTGTAGGTAAGTAGGCTACCGAACAGGTGCCGTCGCCGTTGTCTCTGCAATTGATGGCGGCTTCACACGGGCCTTCCACCGTGACGCCTAAACCCCCTTGTCCGGCGCCTCTGGTGTCTATCATGAATTCCGCCGGCCTGTTGACGATGCCCCTGTGGAGGCCCGGCCCAGACGCTTTGACCTTAAGCGGATCGCTGCCTGTCAGACAGGTTAGTTTAAAAGGTCTGTGAGATATAGGCTCTCCGCCAAATGATATCCCTAACAAGTATTCTCCTAACTGTGTTGGTGTAAAGTTTACTAGGTAGCCTTCGTATGTCGGTATTACGTGAGCTTTTACCTTGCTTCCAGATGGGCTCGTTATGGAAATGGCAAATTCTGCCTTTCCGGCGTCTTGGGTGATCACCCTAAATTGTTGTAAACTATTGACGGGCGCCGCTGTTTGTCGAGTGAAATTGTACGATTATTTTTGTTATCTATTGAGGTGGGGACGGAGGCAGAAGGGAGTCGGTGAAGGTTCTCGCCCTCCCTTGTACCTACAATCGTTTCTACTTACTTGGTTCCAGTCCGTCGACTTTTATCTTGGAAACATCGACGTTCGGTTGTACTTTGAACTTTATCGGGGTCGTGGGAACCTTCAGACCGCCATAGTGAAGGGTGACCGTATGGTTTCCGGCTTTTGCCGCTTCGTAGTCCACGGTGTACGTTCTGTCACCGTTGTCCGTGAGTTTTACTGGGATTTCTTCATGTGTGTCTTCATTTACCAAGTGGACATCTAACTCGGCCTCCCCCGCATCCCTGTAAAATATTTGTGGTGTTATCGTAGAAATCGACGTGTTCAAACGATCGCGCATACCTTGCGTCTATGTTGAAATGCGTCGGTGTGTTGGCCTTCACCCCATCTTGTACGCCGGGTCCGAAGCATTGCACTTTCGACGCGTCCACGGGTTCTCCGACGTAAACCCTGAACGGGGAATTTTTCACAGCCACTCCACCGTAATTAACTTGAACGGTATGGCGGTTACCGCTTTTCGCTACGTAAGAACCTTCGATGGTGCCGTCAGCCTTTTCCACTAATTTTACGTCTACGTTATTGCAATTTGCGTCGCATATCTGTAAGATTCAGTTTAGTAGCTGGTGGGAAGGTAGACCAAATTCATTTTTTACTCTATTTTAAAGGTGTTTTTTTATTCACGGAACGCCAGTCCAAAGCAGTTTGAAATTAAATAATGCAATCATTCAATCAAGATATATCCTGTATAGTATCCTTGCTGTTCTATTATGACCCTTAATAAAGACTAATCGCGTAAAAAAAACAGCTAATTCATCATTCCAGCGACCCCAAAAATGTTTGGGTAAGGTCGTCTACACATTGATTTTTTTGTTGCTATGGCGTTATTTGTTATCAGTCGTTTACTAGGTATTAGCGTGGTTTGACGTTTGATATCTTTAGCATACTTAGATTTTTGGTATCGAAGAAAATTTTTTACTCCATTTGTTAAATTTAATTTTTTTTTGAATTTGTATGAATTAGCGTAACACCTTTAAAATAGAGTAAAAAACGCGAGAGCTAATACTAAAATATATGTTTTTTTAAAACCAAGTTCATTTTAGTTCCGAATTTTGCTTACCTTAACATCTAGAGGTGCAGATCCAGCCTTTCTGGTGTCAACTGTGAATTTGGCGGGAACGTGGGTCTGGACCCCGTTGGGTTCGACTCCGGTTCCGTGCACCTCGACCTTCTCCGGGAAGTAGTCGGTATTTGGTAAAATTTGAGCAATGTAAGGACTACGAGGAATGTCTTCATTGTCGCACAGGATGTGAACGGCATATTCGCCGAGTGCCGTGGGGTAATACCTGACGTCGGCGGAACCGTCGCCGTTGTCGTGGCATTCGATTTTCGCCTGGGACGGCCCCTGTATGCTGAATCCCAAAGCGCCAGTTTCTCCGTTGGTCTCGACCGTGAATAGAGCCGGGTATCCGACAACGCCGCCCACCAGGCCCGGGCCGTAGGCCCTTATCATGGTTTCCTTGTACGGCCCAACGTTGACCACGAACGGGGACTTGTAGATCTCGTGTCCGGCGAAGGTTATCATCACCATGTATCTGCCCTCTTTGGTAGGATGGTACGCCGCGTGGTACGTGTGTCCTTGGACCTTGGTCAGTTTGCAGGTTTCCTTCAACCCGCCAGGGCCGATAATCTGGATTTCGGGTACGCCCTCCCCCGCGCCCTCGGTATATATCTTAAAATCGGCCTCGTCCTTCACGCGGACGCCGTTCGGCTGCAGGCCGCGTCCGCTGGCTCGTACTTTTCTCGCGTCCGACACAGGAGACACCCTTACACCGTAAGGGCTGTTTGGAATGGGTTGTCCGGCGAAAAATATATTAACGGAATGTAAGCCAACAATAGGGGATAAGTATTCACAGCGCCAAAGGTCCGGGTTCGTTTGGCGTATCTTGACGGGGACTGAGTTCTTGTTGCCGGAGGGGTCCAGGATGATCACCTCTACTCCTCCTGGGCCAGCATCTGAATAAAAAAATAAAGTGTAAATGTGTTGAACGGTGCAGGTGATTTAATAGCTCTGTTCGCGGGGCGATCAAAAAGGCCAACCGACATATTCAAGCATTGCACTTATGATGTTGACGTAAACTGAAACTCATTGATACGAATGCAATGCGCATGCGTCGAGAGGTTGGACACTGTTTTAGAAACATTGTAGAAATTTACTCTAGGCAGACATACAGAGTGTTAGAAGTTTGACTGCTTTATTTTAACAGAGGATAGAATACATTAAAATAAACAAAAAAACCCAATATGACATGGGTCCTAAACTCAACCATTTCCGAGAAAAAAATATCAAAATCTCCAACTTGATGTACAAAATCGATTAATTAAGGAATATTGACATAACTGCGTGCATAGATTACCATAAACTACAATGTTTCACTTTTTTGAACTTCTTTATGCTTAAGTAATTCTAAAAAATAATTAGCGTTGTAATTAATTTAAAATTCGATAAAATTCATAATGAGCAATATGACAACGGCACAGCGGATAACACGAGGTGCGAAGCTCTAGAAATTCGTCCGAAGATTCCAGAAAACCAAACCGCATCTTTCTAGGTCGAGAAATAAAAAAGTTACGGGTTGTTCGCCAATTTAAAAAATCACTAGTATAAAACGATTTTTTTTTCAACTATTGAAATTTCTCATTTTTTTATTTAGGTACAAATATTATTTGAAACTGTTTATACGTGATATTATCCAGATACTCTTGTCTGTTGGGCGATTATTTATTGTTTTCTCGTCTTGAAACGAAAACAAACTTATCAGGTCCGTGTTTATTTTTTTACTACCAAGTGAGATACCCGACAAATAAGGATACGATTTTAAGTGGTTAAATAATGTTCTGTAAATGTGAAATGTCGGGTATCACATACAAATTAAACATCAGACCGTGACATACATTCAAAATAGACGAATTGAACGTTAAATAATAGATGTAATGATTCACCAGTTTCTATTGAGCTTTGTGTTCGATGATAACCGTCCACAAATTTTTACATGATACAGTAGTCAGTGAGTCTATGCTCTAATAATAAATTAGATAAGCTGGACGTTTACGACCTGTTTTTAAACATTCCGTATATGACATTAATACACAATGTTATCATAAAATTGGGAGAGGGGGTACGGTCAGTAACATAAATCATGGCCACTGTAATTTTTATGGATACGTGAGTAAATAGCATTGATACAGAGAGAATTTTCATGATTTATCGTTATCTCTTTGTACGCGAGCCTCGTTTGTAACTTAACTATGTAAAACTATTTTAGGAGGCGAGTGTTTGGGTCATTAGAAGAAGGAAAGGTCTTGTGAACCTAGTCGGCTCGGTTTTCGAGGTACAGGGTGTTGGAAATGTCGAGAAACACATACTTTACACAAATATAGGGCTAGCGACTTATTTAAGTAAAAGAAAAAATACACAGATAAATATTTCCACTAAAATTCGCAGAAATTTGGACGCCACTGGGTATTTTGGAAATTTTGGAAAAAAATTATGTTTCGTTTTATTTTAAATACTAGTTTTTTTTTGTAATGATTACATTTTTAGTCGAAAATAAGCTTACTATTCACAGTTCAGTGAATCGAATGTAATTGTAAAATTATTCATTTTACATAAAAGTTCTGTATACGATTTTAAATAAATTATCGTCATCAAAAGTCCGAAACAAATATTGCTTAACTTTAATTGCCCCGAAAAACATAAAATTTCTACGTCAATGGTTTTTTGGACATTTCATGATACTTAAAATTGAATTTTTAATAAAATTCTTTGATTTTTTTTCGAAACGAGTAGTTTTGGAGTAGAGAAAAATAATTATTAATTAATCAACCGATCAAATTTCAAAATACTCAGTGGCGTCGAAATTCTGGGGTTGTAAATTGCAATATCTCCCGGTGAACATTCACTTTTATTTAGTGAAAATACTAGCCCGAGTTTCTTCAATTTGCCACAATCATATTCATTGATATTTATGTAATTATATTTTTCGAAATCTTTTTTCGTTCTCTTTTCCAAAACACACTGTATATCAGAAATTAAGCAGTTTACAACATAGTTTTATTCTCAAATTGATCCAAAGAATCTCTCTTTCGAATATGTTTACATATTTAAGTTCAACTGTGTGTGTTTAACTAGAAAGTGTAGTAAAAATATTATATGGCGTAGTTTTTAGTAGAAATACTCATACGAGCTTTTATTGTTAAAATGATCCAAGCAATCACCCCCAGAAATATTTTTACATACGTAAGTTCCACTGTGTATTTGCATTTAATTGGAAAGTGTAGTAAAAATATTATTTGGCATACTTTTTAGTAGAAATACTCATTCATATGAACTTTTATTGTTAAAATGATCCAAGCAATTACCCTCAGAAATATTTATACATACTTAAGTTCCACTGTGTATTTTCGTTTAATTCGAAAGTGTGGTAAAAATATTATACTTATGGTGTAGTTTTTAGTAAAAATACTCATACGAACTTTTATTGTTAAAATGATCCAAACAATTACCTCCAGAAATATTCATACATACTTAAGTTCCACTATATATTTTCGTTTAATTCGAAAGTGTAGTAAAAATATTATATTACATACTTTTAGTAGAAATATCGAAGTAGGTGGGTTTGTTTATTGAGACGCCGTCAGGTTGCAAGCCTGGACCCGACGCGGTAACCTTCGTCGGGTCTCCGGCGTGTCCCTCCACTTTGACGTTGTAAGGACTCTTTGGAACATCACGGCCAGCAAATTTGACGTTAATTTTGTGGTTTCCCTCCTGTTGCGGGGTGTAGGAAACCGAGTACGTGAGATTTCTGTCGTTGTTGAATCTGACGTCGACCGGTTCCTTCTGTCCCTTGGGGTTCTCGACGATGACGTCCACCTGGCCCTTGCCCGCCGAGAAGGTCTCCACCGTGAAGTTAGCCGGGGCTCCAACCACGGGTCCAGCCGGTTCGATCCCGGGACCGTATACTCTTACTCTGCAAGCAAAGACGTAGGATTTTAGAAAAACTCAGCGGTGGAGGTGCCGAAGAACACTAAACGTCTCATCTAACGAAAATAAAGTTGTGATCTAAACGGGAAACAACAAAAAAAATATAAATGAAATCCTAGGGGGTTAGTAGTGCTATGTCGAGGAACACCAATCGTTTATGTTAATGCGTTAATCAGCCTTTTTTTCACGTTTTGACTTACCTAGGTGGGGGGATTCTATATGTAAACAAAGAAAAATATTAATTAAGTCTCCTTAAACTGTTCCTGGTTTCGGGAAAAAGTGAGAATTTCGGAACCTTTACAACCAACAATATTTTTTTACGACTTTACCGTACAATTGATTCTTAACTCGCACTTTTTTTCCTTAGGGATTTTATGCTTGTAATGTTTAACGCGTACGTACTTGTTCGGACTAGTTCTAGGCCTGAGGGGTGCTCCGGGCTTGATTTTTGCGTTTGGGTACTGCGACAGATACGTCATCATCGACTGCTCATCAATATTCGGGTTGACGATTTCTTCTGGCTTGATCAACTGAGGAATATTCAGCCAGTCGTCGGCAAGACCCATGGCTTCCGATGCGTTCTGAACTCCATCCTTGGGATCCCAATCCTGCAGCAATTCAAAAGTTAGTTGAAATTTTTGGAAACTTCGGCGAAACAATGTTTCGCGAACTCATGAGGCCAGTAGGTGTTAATATAATGTAATCAATAGATTTATTGGTATATATCTATATTTGATTCCTTACCGGCCAGTCTGGGCACAATCCTGGGGCCACAGCATCGACCAAAGCCCCGACAGCTTTCCCATCGTTCCAATCCGTTGTGAAATTTTTTATGGGAAGATCCGGTAGTTTTGTTTGAATCCAATTCATCAGCCTGTAGAAATAAATACATAAATGTAATATATTCAAGAACGATGGTGACGTTGCGAGAACTGCACGATTCATCTCGTCAAAACAAACAAAAATTTCCTTTAACAAAAATTGGAAGTAAAACAGTTTTTCGTCAATTACTCGGTAACAGTTGAAGATAAAGAGCTCAAATTTGGTACAGTTCAGGTACTGCATAGTACCTAGCACCTCGTAAAATTTCAAAGAAAAGTAACCAGTGGCGTCGAAATTAGAGGGGTCTGTTTGTTTCGACGAGGGGAAGGAATCGTATTAAACACTGTCGGTAATTTCGACCAACTTTTGGATTATTTTTCGTGGTAGATACCTTTGTTTGGGTGTTGGTTCCGTTCCACCATTGTTCATGTCGTCTTCGCCCTCCCACATGGGCAGGGATATTGAATAATGTAAGATGAGGGTCCATATTAATCCTAATATTAGTTTTAACTTACAATCTACTATATGACTCGAATCTGGAACAATAAGATCGTCGTCAGTTTGCGGAAAAATGGGATTTGTTCGTTAAATTCGCGATCTGGGGCAGGGCGAGCGCGCGGGGGGGGGGAGAGGGGGCTGAGCGATGAGGTAACCTGTGCATGACATTTTCAAAGAACTAGTTTTACAAATTACAGAATACGGAATAACTGTGGATGTAAATAGAAGAAACTTTCCGTGTAAAAAGCTCGATGCGAACGGCGAACGCCATATATATCTTGATTAGCGCATATAAATGCTCGATCGGATCTCTCGTTCTACAAAAGGTATAATGAAATGTAGAACGAGCGTGTAAGTCTTAAGTGGGTCTACATAATACGAACTATGTGGCCGAACCCAAGGAGACAGAGAACATTTTATATCCCAGCCAAGGGCGTCGCCAGCCAATGGGCCAGGGGAGGGCAAGATGAGAGAGAAAATGGCATAAATATAAATTATAGGTAGAAAAAAGTCCAGTGAATTAATTTTTTTAGAAATATTTTTAATAAAACTTAATAAAAAATTCATAAAAGTCGGAAAAAACGGTTTTTCGCTAATAAAAATAACTTCAAGTTGTATCGATTCGTAATTTTAAATATATCGATTGCTATATTACTTTTCGAGATATATCGAAAAAAATCGATTTTTTGTTTTTGCTTTTTTCTTGCAAATTACGGTTTTAAAACTTGTTACTTGCTGTAAAAGTAGCACTCGGTAAGCAAAAAAAGTGCCTTTTTTTAAATTAAAAAATATTAAAGATTTTTCGAGTTATATCGATTTTTCGAAAAAAAAAGGTCATTTCGGAATCGGCTCTCCTTGCTCAACGAATAGTCGTAGAGAAACGAATCAGGACTCATTTTTTTCCTTAAGATTTGTATTTTATGATAAAAAAGAGTGATAACGATTTTAATCATTTCTAGTGTCCAAAAAATGACTAAAAGAAGTAAACATTTTTTGGTTGCCTTTTTCTTGAATATATTTATCGATTTTCATTTCTCGATTATGTCTATTACATGAATCGATTGCTGGCATTTTTACGCGAATTTTTTTAAAAAACGTTGCTCTACGACCTTCTGGTGCCGATAATTTTTTTTTTCAAAAAATTCCACAGGATGATATTTAAGTGCTACAGCGTCCATTTTTACAGAGATTGAAGTTGAAGACTTATATTTTTAATAAAAAAATACTGTACTAAAATTCGATTTCTGGGGGGGTTGCCCCCCTGGCCCCCCTTTGGCGACGCCCTTGCAGTCCCAGCCGCTGTGGAAGGAGAACAAAACGCATATGTAAGAAGGCGTCTCGTGTTATGTTGGTAAGGTAGACGGGACACTTTCTTGAATTCAAACGAAATCTCGGATTCAAAGAAATATTACGTCACCACAGCCAACCGCAATGTTACGTTATCAATCCGGAATGGTCGAGAGCGCTTCGGTAAACCTAGATAAGGAGTAAATGGTGTTTATCTACACATTTCCAAACCTTCTAAATCGCGTTGGCTGATAAAAGTGAACAACTGCTTTATTTGTTTTAGCCGTGATTGAAAAAAAGGGTTGCTTTTTAAAATCGTGGTATCTGTCAGTCACACGGGCGCCGTATCTAACTGATAAGCGTTTCGAAATTCCACTTTAAATTTGACATAAAATAATCGTTTTAAGAATACAATATTGTATATACCATAAGGATGACGCACAATCAGTTGCGCTAATTAAGACATCAACGGGAAGTGCTGCAGGTGCCGTTCAATGTATCAGCGAACTGATTTCGGTTACGTTCAGGCTACTCCCGTTTTTAAAAAAGAACAAACACAATGACACCTCACGATTATCGAGAGATGTGACTCGTCGTTATGTATTACAAGGTCGATGTCGTCACCGTCAAATTAAAATACACCATAAATAGAATATGCAAAAATTTCAACGGACACTTTTGTTAAAAAGCGTCCGGTTTATCCTACGGCTCCGATAGAGCTATCGCATTGTTATTTTCATTTAAAAAAAAAATATATTAAACTTGGCCTACACCGGTCTTGGCACGGGCTTATAAAAATATAAATAGCAACAGTTTAAGCCGCCAGACTATAATTGGCAATAATTAATAGACGGGAGCATATACGGAATGTTCCGCGAGCTGGGGCGAGATGGAAAAGTAAATATTTAACGTTAAATAAAAAATTTTTAAACGTACAGTAAACGAGGTGATGTAACTTAGCTTAAGGACGACATAAACGACAATTACAACCAAGGGCAATAAACTTTGCTAAGCCTTTTAGTGCTTATAATTTAATCTGCATTCGTTGATTTAAATTATCCGACAAGTTCTACACAACTACAATGTGTAATGAGCTGGAAATATGCAGATTTGCGGACATTCTCACATTGCGATCGGATATTATTTTACTTGTTTTCAGCCAACCTACATATGTTTTTATTCACGTATTGTTTACATTACTTCCGAAATTGCTTACGAGTTCGTAATTCACAAGCACCCCGCTTGCTTATAACGCTGTTTAGCTAGTATTTTGCTTGAAAATTAATACGAATTGTGCTTAATAGAAGCATTTAATTTATTGGTTTGTTGTTAACGACCTGACGTATGGACTATATTCGTACAAGCCAAAAATAATTCGCGCTTATTTGTGTTAAATATAGAATCATTATATATTTTTTAATTTCCACGTTAAATATATATTCACAATTATATAGAGGAGGTACAACTAGGTCAAATTCTATTTAGCCAGTCTCAAAATATAAAAATATTTTTTTCAGAACTGAAAAAAAAACAGTCAAAGGTGTATATTTACAGATTCTATAAAAACATCGAGATTTATAATATTTCGGAAGAATGGGTTGTAAATGTGATGTCTAAGTAACATTATATCATCACAGTATTTTAAAAAATATACTCCGGTTTATGTAACAACAAGGCTGGTAATGGCAGCAAAGCGGTAAACAATATTTTATTATATTGGTGACTTCATTCGTTTCTACAAATATTTTTACAGAGATTGTGGGGTCTTTAATAGTGTGTCAATATGCGTGTTTTTCACATTTTTGATAAATACACGTAAGAGTGATATTCAAATTTAAACAAAGACGAAGCGTAAACATTTTTGATACGTACGGAATACCATTGAAATTAGGTCCATTTTTATTTCAAATCACCCCGTATAAGTATTTGTAACTTTGATTAGAAAGTGTAGAGAAAATCGTATCGTTTAAGCTATAAACGCCAGTTTTACAAACTTGACCTTTAAATAATAAATGAAATTGATCAAGGTCATAATATTTAATAAAATCTGCACAACTGCGGTCTGCTTCCAGACGTTTTCCGAACGCGTTGCCTAATTCTGGAAGTATTCGCGATAAATCTCAATTAACCACGAAAAGGAAATGATGTTATCGCCTTCCTTTCCAGATAAATAGGTGTTAAAATTGATATTTACGCCGATGACCTAATACACATTCATATTTATTCAGTTAGCTCTTGGAAAAACATTCGCGATGATAAATAAAAGTTAATTTGTGGCACATTGGAGCCCATTACTATGTTAGGTATTTTTAAAAGTGACGTAATCGACAGTTGATAAGTTATTTGTATAGGTATATATGAAACACAAGAAATAAATCGACCGTTTCAAACTTTTCTCATAGAAACTATAGCACTTTTTTTTTATTCAAATGAACTTAAGGTCATTAGACGACAGATGATATTTTATCCATCAAAAGGATTTTATGGCTTTTATTAATGTCTCGATAAAAATAACATCATTTGTGCATTTGCGATGTAGCGGAAAGAGTTTAATATGCAAAAATGTATGTTTTTATCTACTTGTGACTGGGCAGCATCCAGCTAGCAATGTTTGCTGTGTTAATACAGTTTTAATTTACTTTATTACAATATTCGTATTTAGTTTATTTACTTTTAGTGTGATGGGAGTTAAATCGGCGTAAAATATAAACAAATTCGCCCGTAATTGGTACAAATGGCGAAGAAAGTGGATACCTAAGTGTTACAAACTACACATCCGAAGGCCGTATACATATACGTTCACAATAGCATGCAGTTAGCTCCAAATTAGCTTCATTAAATCATGACATCACTGCCTTAACCAAAAGGCCGAGAATTATTCACCATTCTTATTAATTCGTTTACTCATGAAGAGGCATTTTAATTACGGCTAGCGCTAAATAAACGCTTTTTTTAATGTGGCCCGTCTGGTGATGCTGACTGGGTCAAAACTATTGCCATATATAGGCCCAGATTATCCATACGCCAATTACGATTAACGTCAGTCAAAGGATTGGATACGATAAAAAACGCTTCCTGCGAAAATTAATTAAAAATCAAACGTCGAAACGCCGACAAATATTTAATTTAGACGGTAATATTTTTAGTACTGCCACTGTATATCCAGTTCTAAGACAATGGCGAGGGTGTATTTAGCATATTTAATAGCAAACAATGCACATTCATTAATTTTAAAAAGTTGTTTCTACGGAATATGTAAAACAGCTTTAAATTGGTACTTGTGACTTCATTATATGATTTATGTCATGGAATACTGTCATAAAACAAAAATAACAAATGATTACGTGCAATTATCAACTTATGTCGTTTTTGGTTAAACGTTAACAAAAGCACAGATGTATGCGTTTCGATAGATCACGTAGTTGCGTTGTAAATTTTGAATGACAATCGAAATAAAAAAGTAATAAGCTGCATGTATTGTCAGTTATTTTTGTGTTGTAGGAGCGATTTTATTTTTCTCATTGTTTTTACCCATCTTTTGAATGATAATTGAAATAAAAAAGTAATAAGCTGCATGTATTGTCAGTTATTCTTGTGTTGTAGGAGCGATTCTATTTTTACCCATTATTTTTACCCATCTTTTGAAGGATAGTCGAAATAAAAAGGTAATAAGCTGCATGTATTGTCAGTTATTCTTGTGTTGTAGGAGCGATTTTATTTTTCTTATTGTTTTTACCCATCTTTTGAATGATAATTGAAATAAAAAAGTAATAAGCTGCATGTATTGTCAATTATTCTTGTGTTGTAGGAGCGATTCTATTTTTACCCATTATTTTTACCCATCTTTTGAATGATAGTCGAAATAAAAAAGTAATAAGCTGCATGTATTCTTGTGTTGTAGAAGCCATTTAATTTTTACCCATCTTTTGAATGATAATCGAAATAAAAAAGTAATAAGCTGCATGTATTGTCAGTTATTCTTGTGCTCTAGGAGCGATTTTATTCTGTATTAATTTTATCCCAGCGCTAAATTGAAACTGGAATCGAACGAAAGTGATTGTATTGTAATATTAATAGAATCAATTTTTTATTTATTTTGGCAACTATTCTTTATGTATACACGAGTTAAAGGTTTACATTTGCTTCGATAGATTTAAGATATTATTAACAGTATTGTATTAAACTACTTCCTTGGTATGTTTATCAGTCTAGATTTCGGTATGCAAACATAGTGGGTACTCGGTTTACTTGTTTAATGACGATTTCTTCGTAATTTTCCCAAACGTGACTATGATGGACTTGTATATTTATATCTGTGAGCTAAGAATAACATGATATCATTAAATATACAAAGTATCTCGATGACAGGACGATGTACCTGCTGATAAAAGTGTATTATCATTCAAGTAAAAGTTTAAACAAAGGAAAATATATTTTGATTGTACAATTTTGTCCACCCTGTAGCGGGTCGCATAACGCTTTATGTAAGTAAATGAACTATCGGTTTTAATGGGTTATTATTGGATCATTGGGTGGTATGTCGGCTGTATAACTCACGGCATTCACTTTGCTGTAGGTAGGACGCTGTACCACATAAGGTCTTAATTACAAGTGTGACGAAAACAGAATTTAAACGGAATGAGCAACAAAAGCGTCTTTATCAGCAGTTTGGTTAAGGTCGCGCGGAAAATGCCGTTTTACATTTACTCGTGAGACTGCAATTGCGGCAAATTTATACTGTTTCCCAATAAGCACGTTTCAAATTAGATATAAATTGCGAACGTTACACATTATCGTGTTAGCAATTTTATACCTGAAAAAAAAAAAAAAAAAAATGTCGCATAGAATTTTACCCAACCTTGAAGTGCATTTTTATAATTTACCGGTGTAATCTTTCACACAGGTATTCAAATATTTAAATAAATATAATTCCCAAGATAAAAATATTTTTATCTTGCGTTACTTAGATCACCGCAATAAATAGATGTAGAGATATTAAAAAATATGAATTATGCGTGTTTAAAAATTAGGTTATAGCAAATTAAGTTACTCCTACATTTTGCAACAGAGACACTCATCGTCCTAAATGTCCTTAATGCGAAAATTGCTTTAATTAGTCCGACTTTTACAATGAACTGAAATTCAAAATTTTACGATTAAATATGGGACCAGGAAAATTAATATTTACACATATTATAGGTACGCGCCTTTGCAGGAATATGGAAATAACCTCAATTTATTCAATAAACGTAAATAATTCCCCTTTACGTAATTACAGACGTTTAAAACACGTTTCCTATGTACGAATTTAGGACATGTGGGATAAATAAGCGTGCGTGTGGTAAGGGTGTTTTTTATTGGTTTGCAATTCATGAAAATAACTCGTGTGGCTTTTGGTCGTTTTGGAATTTGCGTTTGAAAATAAATTGGCGGTTAAAGGAGTGCAAGAGCAAAGGAACCAGAGAATTTATGTTATGCGCGTGTCGTTAAGAGAGACAAAACCGTCCAGCAGGATAAAGCAGGAATATGCGGTACTCACCGATATTAACAATCCTAATTCCCTCGTCGTCCTGGAGGAACTTAAGGGCCACAGACACATTTTCGAGTTTTTGCGAACGAAACGACGGTTTTTTGTTGTGTTTCGGCAGCCTCTTCCCTGACAATACCTCGATGAGCGTTATTAGCCGCAATCCATCACTAAGGTCCGTTTCCAAATTGCCAATGTGTTTTGAAACGGTCTTTAAATGTTCGTTTGCCCATCTCGTGAATGTATTTTGTTGTATTTTTTTCCATTGTGCGTCCTCAGCTAACTCGCGTTCAGTCGTCACCATTTCGTCCTCGTCATCAAACTCACAATAGTCTGCATCGCGCTGCAGAGGCAGGCAAGGCTCGACCGGTCCAAAACCGGTGTCGGCTTGGTAGGGAAACTGGCTCATCCTCAGAGACCTCTTGCTAGCTGACCAACACCAATCTAGTCACCTTATGACCCCCTATAACATATATAAAAGATATTCCGTGTGTCTCAAGGGCCGCAGGAATTCGCTCGGTATGCAGTTTATTCCTGCATCTTTTGCAGGACAGACAACAATGAGCGACTATCTGTCTTTTTTTCCGGTTAAAAACATATCTGAAAAGGAAGCAAAAACCGACGAGGGCCTTTTTATTAGTCACCCGTACGTCATGGCACACCAGAAACACCGATACGCTGCTTATATTTTATTTTAAACACGTACACCTGTTGTACATTTAAAAAAAATTTATAATTTTGAATATTTAAGACAATTCAGTACAGTTAGTATAATAATGAGTTTTTTTAAAAAAGATTTGAATTTTGGTTCAGATTAAACTAATTTAAATTAAAAATTCAAATTGTCATATTTTTTACACACTTTTGAATTCAAAATATTTTTTAATCAATAATTAAAAAGGTAATACGGAAATAACACGTCTCCAAACTATGTAAATTTTGTTTCAAAAATAATATGTTTTTCGATTTAGTAAAAGAATGTGCAGCCAAACTACTAAATATAGTTCCCAAACTTAATATGATCATTTTCTTGAAAGAACTCTCTTCCTATTTATTAAAGATCCAATTGAATGATCCTTTCTTGATTTGTTTTATTAAAACCATTTCTTTCTTTATAATTACTGATCATGTTATTTTTGACTTGGTTTCGAATACAAAATATTATTCTAATCAATAGTAAAGAGAGTAGCTTTATAAACTGTGTACATTTTATGTTTTTATGATGTTATAATGTTTATTCATGGTGGCTTAAATTTAACTCATTTAGAAAAAAATGTACTGCAGTAAACATGATAATTTTCCAGAAAAAGTCCTTTTCTCTCTATGAGGAATTAATTTCTTTTCATTTAAACCATTTCTTGGTTTAAATAGTTGGTTATATCACTTTTTAACTCACTTCCGAATAAAAAAATGTATGTATTGTTTTTTAATGTATTTTTTATATTTTCACAATATCACAATAAACATGGTTTCCAAAGCCTTTAGGCTGACTTCTAAAATAGCTCTCTTTTCCTATATTTTTAAAATATACAGATATTTTATTTAAAAAAATCGACATAGTTAATGACGTTTTATTTATTTATTTATTTTTTCATTGAAAATATTTTTTTAATGACTGGTAAAGAAGGAAATATGAAAATTCAGTGATATAATGTTTATGCATTGTTTTCATCTCACTTTTTAATTCAAAATATCAATTTAATGAAGGTAATATGAAAATAAAATGCTACAAACTACGTAAATTTTATGTTTCGGTGATAAAATATTAATGTATTTCGGTCAAATTAAATTGATTTGAGAAAATTATACTGCAGGTAAACCTATTAATCCAAAATCTAAAAATCCAAATGTTGAAAAATCAAATTTGTCACCAGTTTTTTTAATATTTTTTTTATTGAAGCCATTTCTTGTTTTTGACTTACTTTTGAATACAATATTTTTCAAACAAATAGTAAAGGGGCCGATATATAAAAAAACTACAAACTACGTAAATTTTAGGCTTTTGGAGTATACCTGCTGTTCCAAGATCCAAAACCCCTTTAATAGAATGAATGCCCAATTTTTGTGGAATTTCGTCTCCTGTTTATCCTTTCATAAATTTCAGAAGGTGTTTTCTTTGCGTCAAGAGTAGATGTACGACCTAAAAATAAAGAACGTTCGTTTATTTTTACGAAGTTTCACCATTTAGAGGGTAAAATTTTGTCAAAGCCTGTCCTGTCCGAAATACTTTGATATCTTAAAAAATAGTACAATCTAAAGTACCTTGTCGGGAAGTACATCGATAATCTTTAAATAGAGATTATACAAATACATAATATGTCGTAAAACTTTCAGGTATCATTTTGAGCATACACGAATATGGGAATTTACGTCCGAAAAACCGACCCGTCACAAATAATCTCACTTAAAACAATTTTTTTAATTCTCTATTATTTATTACAAATGTATTTAATTTAATTAATGTTTGTCCATGTACGAAATATACAGGGTGTTTCATAATGATGTGCAAATATTTTTTTTATCAATAGGAAAAGCTAAGCAAATATGAACTAAAAACTTAATAAAAAAAATTATAAAAGCTAATTATTTCGGACATTTTGAGATTTGAATAGTTTCTCAGGGGAGGCTCAAATAAAAAAAATACATTGGAAGTATCCCCCTAAAATTACTTTCTAAACACCTCCCTAACATATTTGCACATCATTATGAAACACCCTGTATACAAGCAGTCTTCTATGTACAAGTAACTACGAGAATTAAATTGAAAGAAAAAGGAGATGGCGCGCTTATTGACCTGAATAATATTAGATTGCGTTTCGCTCGTCTTTATTAAAAATTCATAACCCGATGTAGCACCTGGTCGTAAATGCAATTTATAAGTTCACCCAACTTTTTTTTAGCTCGGATAATGATCTCTTGAATAGTTTTCTTGGCACATGTCAAGAACAATAAACAGAAACGCAATTTAATCAGAGACATGCATTGAAAATCTCTTAAAGGGTTACCTAAGATCTTTTATTTTTTAAGTGAGTGGATACAGAGCCATCGACCTTAGTAGTACTACTTTCTTTTAGGTCACGGTAAAAAAGATTTTATTTTTATAAAATACGCAAGAAAAATCAAGTATTTGCGTTAAAATCGCATTTTCTGAATAACATCCAACGAGGATAAATTGTACACAGTAATATCACACATATGCAACGATTATTGCGAGAAATAATACTTTCCCTGTTACTTTTAGTCGATGGCACGCAATTTAAAATTGTATTTAATCCATTTAAAACTCATGTTAAATTTAGAAATGTCTAAGGGGTAAGTTCGAGTATTATTTGCACATATGTTTACATTTCCATGTAATTTTATACACACCTTTTGCTTACTAGAAATATAAGTCACATTGTTAAAAATAAATTACGTGGGAAGAAATTGAAAATAAAAATTAAAGCATTTTTCGCATGCAAACAGCGGCGTTATAAAAATTAGTTCGAATTCGTGTCAAAAATACTATTCGACGACGGCCTTCGACTAGAAAACATGCACTTTTCTAAAAATACAATGCTTGACGATGCACACTTTAATCTAACAACAAACTGGTGTTTACTATAAAAATAATGTCGTGGTTAAAATTCGGGACGGTTTTATTTTAATTTTAAATACATCCACTGGTTTATGTAGCTGTTAAAATACCACACATTTGCGTAATTATCAATAAAAAAAAATACTAGCGTCTCGATTGTACGAAACCGTAGCGATTTTGTTTTATTCGAGAGCAGAACGTTTGTTTTTACATAATAATTAAAAAGTAACGATCGGTGTGTGGTAATTACTACACAGGTGTACAAAAATAGACGCAAATGTCAGGATAACTTTTACACCCAACAGAACCGAATTTGTAATAATTTATTATTAATTGTAACCGTTACTTTACACCTGCATTACGCCGAACGGATTTTATAGAAGCTTATTTCACAGTGCATGCGAATTACGCTTTTCTACAAGCGTGGTAGTTCCAATTTCGCGCGAAAGTGTCATGTCGGTACTCTTTGTTCAAATGTGGGTAATTTAATTAAAACCCCACTTACCGGTGGTTATTGTTCGAGGGATAAGCGTCAAAGATTAATCCACAGAATCATTGCACTTTTGTAACACTTTTCGGTGTGGTTATGGGAAGACTGAGCACGACTCGCTAACTTAAGATATGTATGAAACTAAGAATAGAACTCTCTGTCCATGAGTTTAGTTGTTTATAGATTGTCTCTTAACTTAACCCCACTTTGAACGAATCCCCATTTTGTGTCATACGGGCGTTTTTCTACGTTTATTCCAAACGAAAATGAAATTTCAAGAATTTCCTCTTCCTTCCGGTGCTCAAAACCGCTTTGTCCTCACGGCAGATAAGATATAGTCCAGTCGTACACTTCAACCAACAGGTATGTGTTGCCTTTTGGTGTCGGGTCTCTTTACTTAAAAATACCAATTTGTTTATTGCCTTTGTCTTCGGGTTCAAGAAACCAGTAATCCTTTTTCTCTCTTGCAGCAAGCTTCATCTTACTTTCCATAACTACAGGTTATGGAAAACGGGAAAACTCAAATTTTTACAACAGTAAAGCGCGTTATAAAAAGTGGATACTTCATAAATCAAAAGGCTTTTATTTTTAAACGCAATTTTATAAACCGTGACTACACACACGATGTTTTTTATTGAGTCACCGTGTAGGGGCTTGTATTGTGTATAAAATATATTTATTTTTTATGCCGGTTGACTCACGTACACGTAGTACTGGCATCTTAACAAAATCATTTAATTGGTAATAAGGTGAGTCACGGGTTAAAATAAAAAAATTATATATGCCGTTGATAAGAAGGTACAGGAGCACGGAAGGGTCAAGTAAACAGGGAATTATTCCGTATTTATAGACGTCTTGGACACAAACAATTATTAATAACGCTGATAGGTTTTTATTGTTCGTTTTTGTAATTGTCGCGACTTTCTGGCACAACGCTGACTTAATCACTAGGGATATAAACTAGGCACAACAATCAAGGGACAAAAAAAAAATCACAAATTTTTAGGTGATTTTCAAGAGGCTGTAACTTCGCGAAAAGTGGTCGTAGAGTAATCACAGAATAAGCAAATTGAAGCTTGAGGCTTCTAGTTTCACGATATGAAAGTCAAAAATTTTTATCCTTTTCCACTTTTAAGAAATCATCCAGGGGAAAATAATAAAAAATTTTGCTTCTCTTTCGAAAGGTCCGCGGGCTTCAATAATTTTTTTTTGGCAATCCCACCTAGCAGCTCTTTTAGTTTGATTCATCCTCTTCAATTTGAGCTATTCACTTTTTGATAAAAAAAAATTGATTGGACAAAAACGGTTGAAATTTAAGTAATTAAGAATTTTCGCTAACGTGAGATAACTACAAAAAATGAAGAGACTGAGGATATTTTCAGTTTTTTTTTAAACTCTAAGTATCCCAAAGAAACCCTTAACAGTTCAAACCGCTGCTCTCATTGTGATACGAATGTTTGAAATTGTCACTTTTGCTAAAAATCAATTAAAGAATAAATTTTGCACCTTTTAAACATTTTGTTAAATTGAAAACGGTTTTTTTTACATAAACCCATATTTTTTATGCTGACAGGTGGGATTGCCAAAAAAATTTATTGGAGCCAGCGAACTTTTTAAAAGGGGAGTAAAAATTTTGAAAATTTGTTTCCGCTGGATTTCCTACAATTTCTGGATGATAAAACTTCTTGGCTTCCAGATCCTGAAACAACAAACTGCAGGCTACAATTTTGTTTTTTTTTTTTGAAAATCACCTTTAAAAGATTTCTTTCGTCCTTTAATTTTTGTGACTAGTATATTTAACATACCCCTATGATTATTGTAGATTATATCCGATTTTTGTGTCATAAATACTATTATTCTACTCTAAACTCGGTTTCAGTCCAGTACCTTTGAATAAAGCTTTTTCTGGGAAGGTTATCGCCGAAATAAATTGTAAATCGTTTTTTATGGCAGATTAAAACGATTCTATTGAAGGATTTTGGGATATACGAGCATGTTTTCCCGTTTCGAAATTTATAATCCGTACGAGTTTGATTTTCCAGGAAATACGATTCATTCTGAAAACCCTGAGATCAGTTGTCGGTGTACAAAAATGTTTTGATACAATTTTCTTTGATCCTAAAGTAATTTTCAACGCGCCAGTACTATCGGGCGGTAATTACGCGTAGAAGATGCCTTTGGGAAAACATTTGGGCGGTTGCGCAAATAATATAATTACACCGTATTCATCTATATTCTGAGTAACGTGACCTAAAAAGAATCCATTTCTGCCATATATGGTGCTGAGCTTGTGAAGTTTGCCATTGCCATTCTAGCCTGTTTAATCACACCGCGTTATAAGCAACACATGGTTGCTCGTCGTTGTTTAACACACTTTTGAATCATTCCTTGCGGGAAATAATAAGAAAATCATTGGCATATGCGACGCAAAAGACAAGCTGGTGTATGATCAGTTATTTCTAGTAATAATCGTTTTCTAGTTACGAGGGAACATCGCTGTGTAGTTGACCCAGACGAATTTCATAACAAATTTGACCCTAATTTTACTATTATAGCGTTAAGCAACCTTTGGAAATCGTGTTTCAAATCCTTTTACGTCCATCTATCGAGACAGCTCCACATAAACGAAACCCAGCATATGCTCCTAAACAAAGCGGACATTTCACAATTTTCGCACACAGTCCTTATGATTTCAATTACTCCTATTCATTAAAACCAGCGACGCGTTTTTCGGTTAATTCGCGCACGTTTCGAAATATTTTTTAGCCGTTCTTGAGGCCGGCTTTGTAGAACATCCGGTAGATGATAATCTGGCACGCAGGTATTCGCATCGGTATGGTGTTTTGGCCGGAAATCGAACAAAAGGGTAAAACCGGAAGAGTTGTTACACGGACACTAGGTCGAAACATATTTGTTATGATCATTATTTATTTTCACGTAGTACCCATATCGCGCGCAATAATGTCGCAGTAATGTTGGCCGCTGTTATTTTCGTAAATATCTTCTTCGTCGTGCTCAGCAATTGTCAAAAGTGGCAGCAGGAAAGGCAGCCCGTCGTAAGGATCCAACAAGGTCTTCTGGCTGGGGTAAGGTGTTAATTAAAATGATAAACCGACGTATTCAGTGCCAACAATTTTTCGTACAGGTGGCGGTTGATACAGAGTCATCTAAAATCGTCAACAGTTATCTGGGTGTACCTTACGCCGCGCCCCCTGTAGACAGTCTAAGGTTTTCGTCCCCAGCGAGACACTTAGGGTGGAACGGGACATATGATGCAACCAATTTTAGGTCCAGATGTCCCCAATTACCTCTACGGCTTGGCGTAACCAATGAAGATTGCTTGCATCTCAGTATTTGGTCGCCATCTGTAAGTTTGCTAAATTGTTGGGTTACAGGAAGTTATAAACGTAATTTTTAGAATTTAGGGAATTACGCACCTTTACCAGTCGTGGTGTTCTTCGAAGGTTTGGACTTTTTCCAAAGTAGCTCCATTCCAGTATCAGGCCAAGACTTAGCAGCCGAAGGCATAGTAGTTGTCACTGTGAATTACAGGTTAAATATATTCGGTTTCTTTTGCCTTGGCACTGCCGAATCTAGAGGAAATCTTGGGTTGCTAGACCAGTACTTTGCTCTGTTATGGATCAGAGAGAACATCAAACAGTTTGGGGGTGATCCTGAGAAAATTACTCTGTTCGGGTATTCGTCTGGCGCTGTTAGTGTGGCATTGCATATGGTCTCGCCAAGAACTGCCGGTAAGAGACGTAGATAGGACCTAGTATCGTTTCAATCCTTGAAATTTTAGGTTTGTTTCAAAGAGCTATAATTTCGTCCGGAAGCGTGGTCACACCGTGGCAGATTAATAACGATCCCACAGTCGCATCCAAGGAAATTATAAGATTGCTAGGTTGCAACGCGTATACTCTCGATATACTCGGATGCCTTCGAGCGAAGAAAGCAGAAGAAATCCTGGAGGCACTTCAAGAATACTCAGAGGTAATCACTTCTTCCGTAGATATTTTAGAAGTAATAACGGTTTATTCTTAGTCTCGGAATTGGACGGACATGTTTCTACCGGTGGTGGATAATTTCCTTCCGGAAAATAACAGGTACTTACCTGTAGAACTGTCGAAGGCCTTAAAGGAAGGTACGTTTCTGCAGGTTCCGATTCTAACTGGGATATCAAAACCGATTACGTATCCTCAGCTCGACGAATGGCTGGAGCTAGCCAGTCAAGGTTACTCTCAACTCCAGCAATACGTGGAGAGAGCTAAAATTCCAGAAATCATACGGTTATATAAATTTAACGGAGGTAGTAAAGAAGACATATTTGATTTAATCAAATGGAAATATGCCACAGTTGTCCAGGAAGATGTGAGGTTCTTATTTGATCAGTTAAAAGAGTTGGAATATGACGCTAAAATCGAAGCTCCTCACTTTTTGCAACTGTCGCAATTTTCTACTTACGTGCAACCAATTTTTGTCTATTACGTGGACGATCTTGGCATAATGGCAAATACGACAGGTAAAGAGTTTTTTTTGATAGGGTGTTACTGATGCGTCGATTTTTAGATCATCTAGCTGCGTCGGACTTACTGTTGCTATTTGGACCAGATTTATTGAAACAAATTGGTAGGAAAGGATTCAACTCCAACGAGATGAGACTTGGTGCCCAAATTAAACAGATGTGGACGAATTTTGTAATATTTGGGTAAGGATTAAGGAATACTTTGCTGTGATACGAAAAACTAAGTAATTTTTTTAGGAATCCCACTCCAAATAACGTAAGAGTCAAGCCTTGGGCAAAATATACTTCGGAGAATCCATATATCGAGATGTTTGAGACTATCAAGTCTATTGATGTAAAAGAGGAGACCAAAAGGCGAAACAAGAGAGTGACGTTTTGGAACCACCTTTTGCCTAAACTCGCCCAACGTAGAAGTATCCTCTCGAGCAATATTCCAAAGGAGTTCCAGAACAGTCCAGGTTAGAAAGTTCTATAATTCTTGTAGAAGAAGATAATAGTTTTGTCTTTTTAGATCCTGCTGCAGGATTTCGACACGCTATGTATACCCTGGTGGCATTGGTCGTAGCTCTAATGGCTCTTTTGGTGATATGCATTATTTTGTTGAAAAAGCGGTCGAAGGATAGAGAAAGACACATACATCTGGGATATTAATGTCGGTTGTTTTAAAATACAATTTTAGGCAAGGATACTAGACGTTTGAAATTTCAGGCTTAAACATGCGTGAGATTTGATTGCCAACAAGTTTACAATTGCATGACAAGTCGCGTCGTTAGATATCTGAGAAAATTCAACATCAATAAATTTACGTAGTCATAGTTTGTAGGTTATAATCACGGAGACGGTAAAAATTAGAGGAAGTTGTGACGGTGGTTAAAAAAAAATATGTAGTAATAAAAATGAGTCATACTACATGTTGACAAATGGTGTCCTACTTTGTAATCAAATTAATTAGCTTCCAATTTTTGAAATCAAATGTAGTTCTGTTAATACTAAAAAAATAAACTTTAATAAAAGAACTGTAGTTTTATTAAGTACCTGCTTTAATTTCTTTGTTGCAAATAAACTGGTTTATTAATGTATATTTTCAGAAAATATATTTTTAATTGATTTAAAGGATGCTTTCCACCTTCTAGAATTAGGGGGGAAAAGTTTTACGCCTGTGCACGACTACCTGGTGGAAGGGTACAGCCTAATGACGTGGGCTGTCATAACTGAGCCGCGGAACATAGGCGTACGCATTATTATTAAAAAGCAACAAATTAAAATGTCTACAATACACCACCATAAACGCCAACGGATAGGAATTAATTAAGTAACATCCGCACCATAACAAAGCAACAGTATACTAACGTGACGTGAACGTGAAAAGCATCCTGAGACAGCGGCTCACGCATGTCTCGGTTGGCCCGCCACTGCATTGCGGCTCTCTCGCTGAGAGCCTTACTAATGATTTACCTTTTGATTTCTAACTTCTCTACCAGACGTCGCTAATATTATCAGACGTTAAGAGAAGTTTCTGTTCAACTAAAGGAAAACGGTACGTGGCATGACCTTGATAATTTTAATTATATTCACTTCAAATTTTGATTATATCTCTAAATTAACATTCATTCCAAAGAGAAATACGTATTGCCCGTTCTTGGTCAAAAAATGAACTTTGAAAAACTTGTTCTTATATGTATTTAGTCAATACCTATGTATAGGTCTGGTCGAACTAAATATGGAGATAGTAAAAATGTATACGCCTAGTTGAAGAAAGCGCGCGGGCGAACGGCGCACAAACACAGCCGCACTCGGCGACCGGCCATAAATTCAGTAGACGACAAATGGTCTAGCAGTGCAGCAATGTGGAATTTGGTGTGATTCAGGAAATTTTAATTTATTATAGGAACTTAATCATTCATATTACAATTGTGAAAGGGAGAAATAAGAGGGATATTTTGTTTACTAATATTATTACATGGCATTTTAGAAACTTTTTGAAAAGGAACAAAACGAAATTTACCATCAATGTAATACAATTATTGTTTGAGGACATAAATAATTAAAATATGTTGTTGGTCAAATGAACATATCACAGAAACTTTCTACACATTACTTATATACAAATTATTATAATTTTTTACCTTTAGCAGAAAACTTATTTAGGGATGCCTATGACTCATTAAATTTTATTGCTAGGCATTTTTATACATGTTCAACTGACTTCGGGAAGACTATACTATTTATGAATAAATACTGATATTTTGAACAGTTAAAGATGTGGTTAATAATATCCTTGAATATTATTATCCTTACTTTTCTTTCCATGTGAACCATACTAAAGTTAATTTTCATTTGATACTCGCAAATGGGAATGTCAATATGAGAAAAATAGCCCTCACTAAATAAATGAAAATCCGTTTGAAGTCAAATTATATTTTCCTTTATTTATGTTAATATTTATATACTGAAATCATAATAACTATAACATAAAATAAAAAGTATATGTCAGTGCATGATAAAGATATGAAATTTGCCTAAAAACTAATGTTTTGGTATATTCATATGATATATGAAAGTTTGTTAAGTGATATTATTAAGGTAGTACTAAATAAATTTTGTTTGATCCCACGGATTAAATAAATGGTGTTGCTCTTTGGCAGCACAGTCTTTAAAATATCGTTTCAGAATGTCCAAAATGAAGTGTTGTGTTCGTGTACTGGGACCTTGGTTGTAAAACAACTAAATCAAGATTTGTTACCCAAATTATTTGCGTGCAGATATATAAATGAAAACAATAAATAATACAAATAACAGCTATAAACACAATCTAAGTTAACAGAGTATTAATACATTAGCACTATTTTCAAGCAAAACCAACATGAAATAATTTGTTCGAATATTTGACCCTTTGCCTTATTTAAATAATTTACAAAAAAATACAAATTCCAAAAATTTGGCACCTGTTCCTAAATAGTATTTATCAACGATACCAAATTTAAAACTATCATTAAATACAATCCATAATGTACCACTAACTATAATACAAGGCATATAAATACATAACATTGTATATCTAATATATTTACAAAAAAAATAACTCGATATTTATTTACATCACACACAACTGAACTTGACGCCATCGTCGCTGGAGTAACAATTATGGCAGTGCAATTTCTGGTTTCGAACCCTAACGTCTGTTCCCATCAGACCGTCACCCAGCTGAACGTGGCAGACGCAGCATTTAAAGCACTCCATGTGGTAAAAAAGGCACAAACTCTCTATTATCATCGCCGCTCCCCTTCCTAAAACAAAGATATTTACGTATTTAATCATTTATTGCGACCACCGGAGGATAAAAGTACATTTGTAATTTTTTCGACGTGGATACGTCTGTAAAACCGGGATGTAACTAAAAAGATCTCCCCGTTCACAACTCTCGAACGGACAAACCGATTGAGATGAGCAAGTGAAAGCATTAACTTAATACGAAACTTGTGCGTGAGCATGTGAAATATAAATAAGCCGTTTGAAACGTCAAAAAGGCTAAACTACTGACAACTGACACGGAATCCTGCTAGCCGAATTTAAGACGAAACCAACTTACCAGCTCTCGACAACGTCTTTTGTTCAGAGCGCCTCTAATAGGGTCGTTACCTTAGATTCAAAAAATTGAATTTGCTATTATTTTTCAGTAGTAAAAGCTTATATATTTATTTTCATTAACTTACTTTTCAGAAAAAATGGATCACAAAGGAACAATATCAAAATAAAATTTAAACATTTTCTGTCCTACCTAAAATTATTGTCTCTCTCGCTCTCTGCGCAATCGAGACATAAACAAAATACACAGAAAACTATTTCACATCATGATTCAGGACAGTTTTGATACTTTATAATTTGAGGTTAATATCACAGACCTAGATCTGTTATTTATTTATTATATAGTGTGTGGCAGTGACAACTGTTAAGTATATTGTAATTTTTCATACTCTCCTTGTTAATTAAAATTATAAGTAAAAATCACACAAAAACACAACCGGTCACTAGCACAACAAATAGTAAATGTTAAATGACAGATGACAGAAAATGTAAGTGTTCCAGCAATATCAGAATAGCCAACTTAACTTGTTATACCAACTTAAATTTCAAGCGTAATGCGCATGCGACAGTTGACGTCACAACGCCTAATACAAAAGGACGGAAAATGTTCATATTTTAAAGTTGTATATCAGTTAATATCAGTAAAAACAAAATTCTGAAAAATGTTATATTAATTTTGAGACATTCTGAATTCAAATAAATATTGTAATTGAATGCAAAACAACATTTGAGCAGACGCTCTAAATCTTAAACAGAAATATTTAATGAACAATTTGAGGCCTTGTTTATCAAAATCGGTTGCTCTGTTAAAAAAAAAATTACAGTGTTGTGAAGAGTAAGCTTTGCTCGATAACACCAGTGTTTATTCAAGTGCAGTTAGACAACCAACATTAATTATGGACTGTGTTTTGCACGTCCTGCCATCTAGAGGTATGGTCCAGAACTAAGGCCAGTTGTCTAACTACAATATACAAGTGAGATGAGCTCATCACAATTTCAGTTATCGAGACGTATCCACGTCCTGTAACTGTTGCGTTGCGGCAGCGTGGCCCAAGCCGCCCCGAGTTTTTTTGTGGACAGTTTCCAATGGACTAACTCATCAGTAATATTGTTTCGGAAGTACGTTTTTTGCTGTAATTTTTCGAAAAATCATAATATACCTAATTCGTTTCCGCAATACGAACACTTTTTCTTCCCGCTGACGCTGAGGATCCTATCTTGGGATTCTTCCAAAACTAAGGGAGGAGAATAAGGCATAGTCGGTAAAGCGTGACCCACAGTTTGGGGATGGCCCAAATATGGATGTTGCATATACTCTTTATTTAAACTACCATCAGATCTATAACAGATGCGTTTATTTTAAAAAGACTAAATGATATTTGACGAATACCTTCGGTTCTGTTGGTTCCTCTCGTTAATGTTTGTTCTATTTTGAACACGTTGGGTAAGAGATTGTATAATCGAGTCGGGTAGATGCTTCTCATGCCTGGGTTGTTGCCAGTTTCTATTAGCTGCCACATTCTTTTGTTGATCAGAGATTCTCCTTAACTCGGCTTCCTGTAATACACACATATAATAAATCATTTTAATTGCGTATATACTGTATGCAAATATCTCAATAAAACTCAAAACGCCCATGTCTTGCGGTTATAAATACAGAATTTACTAACGTGTATATACAAGCGTACTGTCATGTCGTTATTATTCTTAGAAACGGCACGCACAGTCGAGGGTATGTAAAGTTAGCAAAGGTTAGTATTCAAAAGACTTAAGACCTGCGATAAATTTTCAAAATGTATAAATCAAGAAAACGTATTTTCAAGTATGAGAATTATCCAGTTAAGCCAAAATTATGGGCAGTATTATGAAGTGATTTACTTGAACCGCAAATTTTAAATTACACAATTTTTTTTAAATAAAGTATGTTGTATGTATCCCACCTGAAAGACCCAGTGTTGATTGTAGTTCTTAGCTTCGGGATTGGCCTTGGGCTGTATCCAGTTGTCATTAGGGACATGCCTCGACCTTGGCACCGCACTTAAAGCTTGCAAACTATGCTTGGACAATTGCCTCGTCCCCTTTACGTTCGGGTGTTGCAAACTGGGAGGAACGATCGGATTAAAAACAGACAAATCCTTGACGGGTCTCAAGGGTTTCCCTGGCATTATCGGTTGTCTGTTCGGGGGAGGCGACTTAAAGGCAGAGTGGTGCATGTCGTGTTGCAACTCGGGCATGGATTTTCTGTGATCTAACGGTACCCTTAGGTCGCTGTCTATCGACATGGACCTGTCGATCCTGTGGTGATCCGGCGAGAGTTTCTGGTAGGCGTGTTGTATGTTAGGCATCGATTTTCTGTATTGCAGATCAATGTCCGGAATGCTTTTCTTGTAGACGTAGCTTGGTACGTCCGGTACAGACTTCCTGTATTCCAGAGGGACGTTTTGCAGTTCCGGCATGGATTTTCTGTAATCCACAGTACTGTCCGGCGGGTAACAAGGGTAAATTTCGTCACATATGTTCTCTAACGAGTGACGGTTGCTCTGGAGTCTAGCTTTGGCTCTGCTTTCACGAAATAACAGATTTTCCCTTTGCCTTTCCAGTTCCTCCCTCTCCAGTTGCCTCAGTTCTTGTTCTACTTTAAGGACCTCGGAATCTTGATCAGCTAGAAAATCTGACGACGGCTAAAATAGAATCCTGTTATTACCAAGTTTACGATTACACGCGTATTTCTTGTACCTGAGGGATGTAGGGGCTGTTAAATTGGTCACTTCCTAAAGACGGTTCGTACGAGGAGATACTTTCGGTTCCAGGCAAGAAACTGGATTTCCCCAAATTTTGACCGACGTATTCAATGGTGTCTCTGGATTGTTCTTCTTTTTCTACCATTTCAATTATCTCCCTCTCCTTCTTTGTTATTTCGTCTTCCTCGGATGTAATACTATTAGTTTGCTGAAAAGAATTAAGGTAAAAAATATTATATGAGAGTAACAAATATTTACCTCACTATCTTGCCTTTCATGGCTTGGTATGCTAGAATCCCCCACACTGCTACACCAAGTGTCACTAGACAACCTTCCTCTATCTATGTCTAATCCGGAATCTTGACTCTCCACCTTGCTCAATCCGCTGATCCGGTTCTCCTCCTGAAGCTTCTTATATAACGACTTTTCCAATTTCGACTCCTTTTGTAAAAAACTGTTCAACTCGGGGGGCTTTTCTATCTCCGGGTCAATCTGGTCGTCTGTGGGTTCGTCTAAACCCAAGAAACTAGATCTTTTAATATGCATTTCTTTCTTAATCCTCTTTGTAGAGTTCATGCGTTTCATCGGTTGCGGAGCGTCGTCCTCCGGTGGGGGTGGAGGGGGAGGTTTCACTTTAGGGGGTTCCATCTTGGGAGGCGTCAGGGAGAAGGGACTGTCGACAAGGAAGTCGTTTGTGATAAAGTCTGGGGCACCGTTGTACGGTTTAAATTCAATGTTCTCGTAGATTGCTGGCTTTGGTTTCGGATGTGGTACCTTTTCTACTATCGTAGCTTCCTTTGGTACCATCGGTGGGTCTTCTTTTGTGTTCGTTTGGGCTTCCTTTGCAGCAGAAATGTTTTCCGAGGCGTCTTTTTTGAGAGATTCTAAGAATTGTTCGGTCGTATTTAAAATTTCTTCTCGGGAGTATGTTGGTGACGTTATTTCTTGGCGGTCTCCACTAATATCCTCCTTGGATGCGACTTCTAAGGAATTATTATTGCTTTCTTTCTTGTCCTTGCTATCTATTCTGAATTGATCTAGTTCTTTTTCGAACTGGGAAAGGTCCTTTTCAAACTGGGTCAGTTCGTTTTCTTGGTTCAATTTTTCTATACAGCTGGGGATGGTATTCAGAGCGATGTCTGTGTCGGTATCAATTGGCTCATCAGCTTGGCTGACTGAACATGATACGTCCGCAGTGTGAATACCGCTATCTTCTCTATCCGAAGAAATTCCAGTTAGTTCCGCAGATGAGACAGAAGGAGCATAATTTGAGTTTGTACAATAATCCATAAGATTGTTATCGGTTGGCGATTTGCCGTTCATCAGGTTGTCTAAATCTCTATTAAACATATTTAATTTATTCATATATAGTTCTGTTTCTGGACTAGAACACCTATCCGAAGAATCATTCTTCCAACTAGAGGTTTTTTTGGTTTGAAAGTTGGGGGTACTGCTAGACTTGTCTAAAAGGTAGTTGCTAATTTTACTGGGACTACTCGTTTTCACGGTAGTGTTGTTGTTCTGCTTATCGAAGTCGTTTTGTTTATTGAAATTTTGTAACCGTTGCTTCACAGACACTTGAATGTCGTTCTTGTTGACGGCTTTTGAAGATTGATCTGCAGATTTTTCTAGGCTTTTCAACCTGTCCTTTATACTTCTCGAATTAGCAAAGTCTTCGGACAACCTTCTCGAACTATTGGACTCAAAGTGGTTGATCTGAATCGATTTTTCACTTTCGAATAAACCCTTACGTTTAAAGATTTCTCCCTTTGGCAGAACTGTTTGCGCTTCAGAAAATTCCTTAGATTTTGATTGTTCCCTGTTTTTGGTGAAGATGGATTCGTCCACCTTTATTTTCGTTTGGATCCTCGACCTGTAATCTTGAATCGCCCCCTCGTAGGTATATTGCTTGGTACTTTCTTTTGTACTGTTCGTTTCGGCGTATAACTTTGTCTCATATACCAGTTTAGGTTTAGCTAAAATATTAGGTTTCACAGTGCTCGTGTTTAAGTTAGTTGTATATGTACTTGAATATATTTTTGGGGAAGTATTATTATTGACTGTGGGACTGGTTGGTGGTTCTTGTTTTGTTACATTGGTTTCATCTTCACTTTGACTTTGGTTTGATGTGCTGTCTCTATTACTAGGCGAATCGTAAGTATGTATCTCTTTTTCATCCTAAAATCAGCGGGAAGGTATTTGAAACATTGTTAAAAATTATCAAAAGCGGTACTTACCAGTATACTGCTGCTATCGTCTGTGTCGACATCTTTTATACTGTTTGTTTTCGAACTACTACTACCAATACCGTAATCGCTGAGGTCGTTGGAATCGTCGTCATACACAGGTATTGTGAATTTATGCCTTCCTCTGTTCCTAGAAAATGCAAGTGTAATATTGTTTTTTTATCATTAAATTAAAGGAAAAACAGCGAATGCATCACTATTCTCAATGGTTTAAAAAGTATACTAGTTTCTTTAAAGGATCATGTTGCAACTGGGATTGCGTAATATGTATGCAGTTTAGAGTTTATGTCACAGAACAGTTCGTTTGAGAGGTGTAGTTTTATAAAAATAGCGTTCTAAACAAACTTTAAGAATATAAATTCAGTATTGTTTTCAAAATAGTTTTAAATATGTAGGTTTCACAACGGTGATCTGGATTGTGGATTCCAGGTTATATAAATTTAACCCAAATCGAGTGTTTATAAAAACAACCATAAAAATAAATTCTACCTTTCCATCATTTCGCTGAAAGTTTTACTTTTTCTCTTTGCCCGCTCTAGTTCCTCTTGCTCCGTCAGTTTCTTCACTTCGACTACTCGCTCTATGATATGCTCTTGCCGTTTTCTCCTGCTACTTTTCCAGTTGTCAAGGTTCTAAAAAAAAATTTGTGAACAAGGTACTTTTTAGTCGGCAAATTTTTGTTACCTGCTGCCAGTCCTCTACTTCTTCCCTTATTTCTTTCCGTTCTCGTTTTATTTCCTCCACCTTTTTTATCTGTTCTTGAGCTTTCTGGAATAGTGGACATGGAGCTACTTTTACGAACTGTAGAGGATTCGTGGCAGGCTTTGGAGGGGGAGGTTTCGTAATTCGACATTTCGTTGGTATATACTCGGTGTTAGAATTCTAAAAAAAAATATACGTTTAACAAGAAGTGTTATCTCATTATGAAGGGAACGGCTATTCACAGGGCCTTGAGGCACACATAACAATAACGCGAGGCGATCTTACGTTATTGGCATTTCAGAAATCTGGACTTTAATGAATTCATCGACTGGGGCTTTTATAAAAACGAGAGAGCGTTTGGTGATTAATATTGTCGATATATAAAGCAGGTAAGTAACGCGTCAATAATCCGAACTAATTAGGTCCGAAGATAATTCGGATTATCAATCGTTGCTCACATGTTTCAGAATTTTCGGATTATCGCATGTGATTAAATTAAAGAAAAGCAATAAAACCACAGGCCGGCTATTACAGCCAAATTAAATTGAGGTTACATAACGCGAATTGTCTACCACTACGTTTGTATAATCAGATTTTTAAATCACTGTTCCCAATAGGTTTTTTATTGTTAAGTAGTTATATAAACATATTTGGCATAGCTTCTTGCCAATGGTATTGACATTATGAGGTACGGCTTTACATACATAATGAGATGACTCCTTTGTAAGTTATGTGTATTACAGGGTGGACAAGCGACAGCGTACCAAGAAACTGTAATGCGGTACCTAGTAATCGAATGAAAAAAAAAAGTGCAACTACACATGTCACAGATCTATACAGCTAAGAAAACTAAACTCACAATGTTTATTTCGAAACGTTGCATTTGGCTTTTGACTATAACTACTCAATTGCGTATGTTTTCCGATCGTTTCTCTTTCGTCCAGCAAATTGCTTTACCTATTGTTACGACAAAAAAAAGAACAAAGCAGGTTGTTTAAAATAAAACCCGGAGCTGATACGAAACGTCGAAAAGGTAGAGGACATTTTAACAATTAATTATTATTGTTAATGAAAAAAAAGTATTTTAATTTTGTCGTACAAAAATACAAATTGCACAATCAAATCATTTCCTTGGTGTGCAAAAACTATGGGCGAATAGCATAAAAACAGTTATTATTTATTTTGGATAATTAAACTTGGCAATCAACTTTTACTTTACAGCTGGCTATAATTGCTACACGGCTTCTATTTAAAAATTTTAACTACAGAAACAGAAAACAGAATGAAGTTTTGCTAATTTCAATAAACAGCAGTATCCACGCCCTCGAACTGTGAAAATATTGATTTTTCTATTCAAAAGTGTGGTAAAATTGAACCAGGATGAAAACATAATTAAAGAATAGGTAGAGGAGTCGTTTTTGCGCAAATGTCATAAATCGGGTACGAGACACTTGATAATGATCATTCGAATTTCGTTTATTTTAGAAACATCGGCGAAAAATCGCAAAAAGTCGTAAAGCTCAGTATTCCGTATAGATATTCTATATGGCACATTTTTAATATCTGCAGGTGATATGCCATTCATCCGGGCAAAGAAACCTAAGAGGATTAAGCATAATTTCGTTTTTAACAATAATACGGATTGCATAATCAATCACGATAAATATTGATTAATTTTTTAATACTTTGAGGCTCGGGGGTCCGGCGCATTTTAACAGGTGAATCTCTCTGTAACCTTTAAGAATAATAGAAAGGTGTATTTAAAAAATCTATATATAATTACTTAAAATATGACCAGTCAAGGACTGACGAAGCATTAATGCAGCTGTTAATGGTCAATACACAGGGCCGGCTTGATGGGAGGGCTACGAGGGCTGTAGCCCCCGGCCTCACGAGATCGGGGGGGCTTTTGGATTTTTTTTTTTTGTTTTTTAGGATCAAACCAAAAAGTGTTTCAGGTATTGAAATGTCATATCGACAAGTTGCTGATTGCGTGACATTTTTTTTAAGAATCAAACAAAATCCTGTTTAGGTTTAAGGTTTTGAAATTTAATATCGTTTTTTTTTCGAATTAAACAAAAACCTGTATCCTTTAGCGTAATCGGAAAAACTGATCTTTGATGTTTGTTTGTTAGTACATTTTTACTGTGGACTAATACTGCGGACTCAGGCTTGGTAATATAATGAGAAAAGCGCGATAAAAACTAATAAAACTTCGTCTAATTAAATGAAAGTAGATGTCTGCGTCTCGGTGTAATTTACTTTTACTTATACCGTGTGTATTGCAGCACCGTCGACGTAGACCTAATTATAAATTGTTTAAAACAAAAAATACACGACGAAATTGACTGATTATCGTCGAAATAAAATGGGCAGGACCGAAATAGCACAGGTTAAAAAACGGTAACATAAACTAACGGGCCGTACGAGGTAATAAAATAATATTTATCGGTGGATATTCGAAAAAATGCAAATTAAAGGTGTTTATTTTCGGACCGCCTCAACGTCGGATGTTTTTATCTCGTTAAGCGAAACCTTAAGCGATCTGTCAGCCGGGTAACCTTATAGTTTCAAAATTATTAATAGGATCTTATCTATTTGTGTGCTATGTTTGCATGAGTCTGTTTGATGAATGCGTTTATTTGTATGTAAGAAAACAGGCTAATTAAAATACCTTGTTAATTTATTTACCCGTTTTAAAATTAGTAAAACACACATTATGTCAAAATAAACATCCATTGTTAACCAGATGGAGATAAAAGGTAACACTTAATACTTTTATCCAACAAATTCCGTTGAACTTAAGTTCAGCTCATTTGTGCTTATTCCACGAATTATCATTAAAAAACTTTTCCTTTGATATTTTTATTATGGTTTAAATTTGTTACCTAAAATGAACCATTACCATAAATTTTAATTTCCAGGTTTATTATTACCACCACCAGGTATATTGCCGAGACTGTAAAATTTATGAGTAGTACTTTAAACTGTCAAAAATAAACAGGTCTACTTAAAAGCCAAGTTCGAAGTTTTGCTCTGCCATTTAGTGTAAGTATATGTTTTACCGGAACCGTCAACAATATGGTTCTGGATTTAATTCCAGTAATTTAATAATGCGAATAATATGAATATGGATGAAAATAATAGTTGGCAGCAATTACGGGCCATTACATCATTTATCCTTCAATTTTTGTGGGTCTCAAGTAAAATAAAGCTGTTTTTTAGATCCGTGTTTCCCATGCCACGTCCAAAGCGAGCCAGAACAGAAAAAAACTTGAATTATCCGCTTTCTTTGGTCATGTTAACATTTGTTAATTTTTGTGTATTAGACTGCGTTTAAGCGCGTGCGAAATCGTCTTATTACGAGGCTTAGAAGGGAGATGGAGATTTTCTGGAATTATTCGCGTAAAATGCTAATTCCAACGGCGTTTAAAATCTACAATAAACCCTTTTGACCTTCCTAAGTATACCGGTGAGACGCTGTAGACTAAACACGCAACGCAGCTTTCTTTGCAATAACGAACAAATTGGAATGAACAGGAAAGTTTCAGATAAAATCTCCGATCAAATTAAAATAATTAGAGGCACTTCTAAGACCTTTTCTTTTTTTCCCAATTAAGGTTAAAATAACTTTTACTGTTTTCGACTGACTTTTGAATTTTCGACCTACCCGCCTTTCTCGTTCTGGGTGTTCCCTCTCATGGTCGTGGTTGTCCATTTTCTCGGTTAGAATTTCATGCTTTCAGGTCGTTTTAAGATATCTGCAAGAAAAACATAACACATTAAATTCCTCTTTGTTTACAAATACGGTGGAACTGTGTAATTAAACGTGTTAACTATGAATAATAATTTAATGATACATAATAAATGTCAAGCCAGACTAATAATTGATTCCAAAGATAGATGGATATAAATATTTCATGTTATTCTGTTCGTTTTAATAACGGTCCGGCGGATAATATTAATAATAAAAACATTCACAATTGTCACCGTCGTTGCATTATTAATGTATTATTAATATTGTAGTGTGAGGCGATGGAAATTTTATGGGAGAGCGGACGGTTTTGTAAAACCACGTAAAGTTACACAAGATACTCTTAACAGGCCTATTATAGAGATCCTCACACCTTCGGTTTCTATTTCCGTCATAAATGATACATACCAAGTATCGTCTAAGCAGGGAACGATCATATTTAGGAAATATAGCAGAACCTCGATAATCCGAACTAATTGGGGAAACGTTCGGATCATCAAACATTGCTCACGCTAACGCACAACAAACTCACGAATCAACCAGAAACAGACGAAATTACATATTATTTTATGTAGGTATTTAGATTCGAGTTTTAGGTCGTTCGGATTAGAGAGGGGAGAGGGGGTTCAGATTACCGGCATTCGGATTATCGAGGTACTGTATTGGCAAAAAATCATTGTTACTAACAGCAGATTAAAGGAAAATTATAATTTTTGGAAAAAACTATATTGCAAATTGATAAATATGTCTAAAAATAAAAAAAATGAGATAACTTTAAAAATTTATTGTGGCCGTCCTAATAAATCGATTTTAATTTTTCAAAAACCATTTGAAAGGTTGAGCGCTCTTTTCTATATGAAAAAATTTTCAAGTATCTAGATGCTTTATTTGAGGCATCATTTTGAAAATTCGAACATTTTTTCAAAAAATTATTTTGCGAAAACTATAGTACCGATTTTAATGAAATTTGGTGTTGGTTTTTTATACTCTAAAGTTTTTTTTACCAAAATTAGAATGCCCTCGGAGCAATTAAAATATGTATTTTTAAAATATTATCCAAAAAAAAACCTGATTATTTTGCCTTTTTTCATCAATTATTGCTATTTTGCATCTTCGGTAATAAATTTAAACATTTTTAACCTACAGTATATTGTGCAAAATTCAAATGTAAAACTTTTTCCTCTTCAATATTCTTCCAAAATGCGTAGGTTCCAAGATATAAGTAAAAAAAACTCGGATAAAATAGGTATTTTTTAAAATTTTTTAAACATTTTTGCAATTTTGAAAATGTTCCAGACCTCGCCCAGATCTAGGGATCAACATGTTTATTATGTGAGTTGTACTGTAGGTATTTCAGCAAAAATTAGGTTGCCCCCTCGTACATCCAAGAAGTGGAATATTTCGACAGATCCGCCTTGGTCTACTGGTAGAAAATCAAAAACCAAGCAATTTTTTTCCCAAAAACAGCATAAGACATCGAAATTTGATACTAGTAAGGGTTGGTGTTGTTAGTTTTTGATTATCCGCTAGAGATCTACGATTTTTCGATCTTTCCATGTGACATTTTATGACATAACTTTTTTGAGGTTAGGTTTTTTACAATGGATGTTCTTTATTACATGAAAATTTCATTTTACATAAAAATTGTACTGTTTTTATATAAAACGAAATCTTACATCGTAATAAAGAACCTAACATCAAAAAAGTTACGTCATAAAATGTCACTGAGATCGTAGCATCATCAAAGACTTACCTGTAGCAGATTTCATTGCATTACATTGTGTTCTGGTAAATATGGCAGAAATTTGATATTTAAAAGTCAGTTTTCGATCCCTCATATTTCAAAAACAAAAAAATCTTATTTTTCGGTTGTAGCAGTCCCTAAATTTATGGCACCCTTGTGTTTAATCATTATTATTCGAGAAATAATCGAAGGATCGACAATGAAAAAAGACGAGAAAACATTTTTTCCAAACATAAAAATACAAGTCAGTTTTCTATGAAATTCAAGAATATCCCATCATTATTGGAATAAATAAACGAATGAAGTAGTCTGGAATTTCATAAAACACCGACATTTATTTTTACTTGGGAAAAAATCGCACTCCTTTTTAACGTTTCGATCTTGCTTTTCTGATAAACATAAAATTGAGTCTAATAAATTTCGTACGGGTAAAACATAGGTTAAAACTAGGAACATGATCTTGCCGTATAACTAGTTATAAGAGGTAAAACTTGTAAATAGCACAAATACCGTAAGGCAAATAATAAATGCATGCGAATAAATCCAAAGACAACACAATGATGCAGACGCAGAGAAGTTTCCCGCTAAAGGTACTTTATCGGATTTTCTACGCAGCTCACTACACTGAGAGACGTGCTTTTTAAAATCATTATTTAGAGCGAAATGTAGATGAATATACAGGAAAAATAACAGGAAACTTTCCATTTCACTACGCGTCAATTATAGAGTAATTCCCATACGGAAAACTCGAATTATTCTCTAATACACCTTATCAGCCCGTAAATATGCTGTTATTTTCTAAACGATATAATTTCTCCTGTTTTCTACACAAGCGGAAATATAAATATCGAAACTAGAAAGTGTTATGGATTTATGCGCGCTTATTAATTGAATGTTAAAATGTCACGTTAACAGTAGGATAATTCAGTTTTATCTACATATTTAATAGAGGAATTTACAATAGTTTAAAAGTATCCGCTCTGGTATTCGCAACATTCAATTTATTCGAGTTGTAAATATTTCCGATAAGGCCGAATCAGGTATAATAATAGATCCCGGCGATTCGAATGATTCACCGGCGAGTGGGATCGCTGTATAACCTGTTGAGGCTGCAAGTTTTCCAAAAAAAAAAGTTAGCTTAAAACTTAAAATCAACAATCTCCTTTAACGTCAACGAATTAGGATGCATTAAAAAAATTAAACCGGTGGTGTGTCACACAGGTTCTACTGGTTAATAACCACATTTTTACGACGAAAGTCGTTCCTATACACAACAATTAAAAGCTATGTCATTGTCGGTAATTAAAGACTTTTATTCGACACCCTTTCGAAACGCAAGCACGCAAATAATTTGCCCTTATTTACTATTCCACTTTAAAAGCGAATTGTCAGTATTAGGTAACTGATAATTTTTACCAAATCAAATTAAATGTTCTAATTAATCTTGAACAGGTATAAGTGACTGCTTACCATTTACTTAGCTAATTTACGTTTCGAAATATGCACATATACAGTTCAATTAATTTTCGACGTCGCAAGGGAAAGTTAGCTGTGCCAAAGTCAAAAACGTTCACAAAAACCACGAAAGTCGTAAGTTCCGTTAAATTAGGAAGAAACCGAACGCAAACCTCGATTCTTCTTTAACTGTTATAAGTTACTAGGTGTTATTTTTATGTGTTTAACAGAACCGAGGCAGATATTATGATTAACAAACACGGACACCTGTCACCACAGCCGTTAATATACATATAACGCAGTGATAATAAAGATATAAATGAATTATGAATGCACCAGGTAGCAACAATACGACGTATACGTTTTAATTGAATACATTATATGGTTATTTTTGCATTAAATCGCTTGCATCACGTGTAGATCGATGAATTTAAATGCTGCATAGCGAAACGGCTTTTTTTTTATGAAAATCATTTTTTTTAAACGTATGTGGTATGCAATTATCTATAGGTCAGTATGTGAGAACCGTGGAATACTTTCACACAAGCACCCGCTGATCTTTAACTACCAGTCGTGATTATTTGCTAAGAGCACTGCCAAAAATGACAAGATTTATAATCACATAAATTACGGTTTTCAATATAAAAAAGATTTATTGCCTAATTACGTTACAGAATCTAAAAGGTGTATCGAAATTAGATTGCATCCGCGTTAAATGTACAGGGCGTCACAATATTCCGTGTACATTGCATAACTTACAAAGTATTTCGAACACGATTTTATTTATTGAAATAAAAGAGACACATTGGCTTGCTAGAAGTATTTTTTCTGGGTACGACACCTGCTCGTAGACAAGCAGGCCCTCGTTACACACAAGCGGCCAATTCTACGAATGCACTTACAATATAATAAGGTCCCGCCGATGTTCTCATGCTTTATCGGTTCGCCTTTTGCCATCTTGCGCTGTTACAAGCACTTTTAGAAATAAAACCAGCAGTTGCTGACAAAGAAACGGTAAACTGTTATGCCCATTTGAAGTTGTACCAACAGATGTTCTACTGGCGCTGTGAATTCCTATTTTTGGAAAGCCAGTCGTAAACATTTTCCCCAGCGGGGGCATATCCGCACGACGCGACGTTCGTTCGCAGCGATCGATTAGTTTTAATGTTTTTACCACACTTTCCGATATTAACGTTACTTGGAAGCCAGCGTGCACAATTTTTTTTTAATACTGAAAACGAAACGTCTAAATCCGGCAGTTCCCTTGTCCCTACGGGATTTCCTTCTTGGTCGGTTCGCGATGTAAATCAAAGTGCATCGATCGAACGGTGCGATTGGCCGTAGGACCCAAAAATAGAGCACCCCGTTTGCCAAGAGCCCCGCGTTATCAGCCGTTCGGTGATTTGGTTCGTTCGACATATAGATATTGCACCGAGCTCATTGCACACAGTGCATACCTTTTAAGAATATATTTTGTGGCGGCCGTTATAAATATACATAAACAAGAGCGCCGTACTCCGATGGAATTCTAACCATTCCGATAGAGATGTGAGCGTTCTAGCGCGGTCACATACGCTTAAAAATCACTCAGCTGTGATCGGAATATGCCGAGGAATCGGCATTTGATAACAACGTGCATCCACGTTTACTACAGATGTGAGCCACTTAGAAAACAAATGCATAATAACATAAACAATTTATGACTTGTTTTTACATTTTCCGTAAGCACGTAATCTCCTAAATATGTGGCGAAAAATTAAAATCGATAGCGAACTATTTGAAACAGTCCAAGCCACTCGCAGAGCATTTGTGACGTCACACCGTTCGATTGGCGCGACCCGACAGATCTATGCGCTATTAGCTATCAAGTCATTTATTTGTAGTATAGTTTAAGCTGTTTTCCTGTTTATTTTTCCACCTGAGAAATTAAAAATTAATCAAAGTGCCAAAAAGGTTGAGGGTTATTTTTTATTACACTATTTTTGCGGATATAGGTTTAAAAATGTACTCTTCTGGTGCAAATATGGTCCGAGTTATGTCATTACGTGTGAAATGGGGCGATATGTGAGTGCCACCCAGCCAACTACGTAGGCTAGCCGGTAACGAGTGGTATGACGTCACAACATGGCTTCCGTGCGTTTTCCCGCGCTCTGTTTACGTTAACCATTTTGAGGGAGAAATTGTTAAAAAAAACCTCAAGATTTTTTGCACATCAATTAATTACGGAAAATGAATTTAAAAAATATGTCAAATGCCGATATAAAATGATAAACTTACTTTTAACTATGGTGCCCGGATCCGCAATAAAAAAAGGGGAATACCGATATAAAATTTCCAAACCTAAACATTTTTTGGTTTGATTTTGCCAGATCTTGCAGAGGCCCTGGCTATAACCCTCGTAGCCCTCCCCTAAAAAGGCCTGCTTTTCAATCAATTAAGCAAAATTTTATTCGTTTTCGATTATCAATTTTCATTGCCAGGTACATATTTTCATATGGAATAAGTGATTTTTTTTGTGGATATGTTGTCTCTTGTTTTTGAGATACGGGATACATATCTTTTGTAGTAAACAACCGTATTGTACCGAAAGTTAGTTAAGTTTAACGAGTGGTATGACGTCACAACATGGCTTCCGTGCGTTTTTCCGGGCTCCGTTTTCGTTAATCATTTGGAGGGAGAAATTGTTAGAAAAAAACAAGATTTTTTTGCACATCAATTAATTACTATGTGCACTTATTAAAAATATGTGCCAAATGCCGATATAAAATGATACACCGATTTACCGATATAAAATTTCCAAACCTAAACACTTTTTGGTTTCACTTTGCCAGATCTTGTCGAGGCCCCTCAAATTGTGAGGCCCGGGGCTATAGCCCTCGTAGCCCTCCCCTAACCCAGGCCTGCTTTTAACATCAATTAAACAAAATTTTATTTGTTTTCGATTATCAATTTTCATTACAAGGTACATATTTTCATATGGAATATTGAAAAGTATATTATATACCAAGAGACATACAGGAAGCTTTGAAAAACGGTGCAATAAATTGACATAAATAAGCGATTTTTTTTTGTGGACCTGTTGTCTTTTGTTTTTGAGATACAGGACGTTAAATATGATTTTTTTAAGCCAAATTCTGGTCAACTGAAAGAATAGTTTAACGAGTGGTATGACGTCACAACATGGCTCCCGTGCGTTTTCCCGAGCTGCCCTTTCATTAACCATTTTGAGGGAGCAATTGTTGAAAAAATATTCTGATTTTTTGGAATAAGATTTAAAAAATGTCCTACATGTTTGATAAAAAAATTATTAAATATTTACAAACATTTTGATGACCGCAGATCTGCGTTCCTTTATTATTTTTTTTACAAAATAATTATTGTTCTACGTGATGAATGGCCGGTTCAGACTGTTGAAACGCATTCCTTGATTAATTAATGTTTAATTTGTGATAACAAATAATTACCGTTAATGACGTCACTACGAAAATCCTAATTACATCGTTGAACGTTCTAGGGGCACATCAATTACATTTGATTCATCTGGCTAACGTGGATTAAAAGATATCGACATTGAAACAAATTATGTAGCAGTTATAGTGTAGGATAATCTTTTTATAGAGATAAATAGTGCTACTATCAGAAATATGTATCCTGCTGTGGTAGCGTCTCGAAAAAAGTTCAAATAAATCTTCCATTAAAAGTGTATTTAACTTTTACACTCGTGCATATGAATTATTTTCACATAAAGCCGAGCCAGCGTCATAATTGTTAATAAAGTTAAAATACGAGCGCGTTTAAATTATTTTTATTGCCACCTTGTCGTTGTGCTTCATCTTGTAAAATATGTACTAGTGTCTTAACAACAATGTTGCTAAAATCCAACCAGTTTGGAAAAAAACAAGGTTAAATTATTCCTCATTTCTTTCGGCTTTCGAGCAGATAAGGTGAGGTAAACAGGTAAGGTCACAGGTATTTAAGAAAGTTTTATGTTTAATTCATTGTTATGTAATGTTAATTTCGAAAAGGCTCATAATTAATATCTGGAAAGAAGTATAACGAGGTTTTACACGCGTGTACCGCCTATTTTTAGTTAGCTTTTGTCTGTACGACTTTGAAAAGGTGGAGAAAAACAACGTTTCAGCGGTTCCAGTGGAGATTGTCGAGTGATTTTAATATTTTTCATTCTAGAAGAATTTCAGCCTCTACTACTGACGTTACAGATTGGCAAGTCCCTTATTAGGAGGGGCTGCAGGTAAATTTCGCTATTCCGCTCAATGAACGGCGCGCCACTGGGTTTTGTAGTTCAACCGGCGCAGCATATCAGAGGGTACAAATATAGTCTGAAATGCACCTGGCTACCAACTCGCATGCGTTAAAATTTATTGAGGTAGGTAGACCTGCTACCAACCCATGTTTCAATGCGTTTTTTGTAAAACCACCACTTCCTCTCGTTTAATACGCAGTTTGGTTTTTAATAAACCGACCCAAGGGATGGACAATGGACTATAAAACATAAAACCTCTTCTATTTTACTGCTTTTAACCAATAGCTCGTTTAAAATTCAATTACATTGTATGCAGTGGGAATGTTCACTTCTGTGACAAATTTTGCGAATGTTTCGAATCCAATGTAATATTTAAATACGTAGTGATGAATTTTGCGCATGTTTCGAATATTTTTGTGAGAATTTTGCGCATGTTTCGGATGCTTTCGATCAAAGTTTTGTCCGAACGTTCTGACGCGAACAAATTGAAGATTTTGATCTAGCAAAGCAGAAAGAACAGTCATTCTGGCGTTCCTGTTATTATCTACTGTTTCAAACGGTATTTAATTCATATCTCTATGGATTCCTGAAAAAATAGTACCATTAAAAATGTTACTCTACTTGCGGCAAACGGCTTTTAACAACAGCAAATTATTCTCATTATAATGTTAACGGATTCATTAAGAAATAATTAATGAGCCATTGGCGTAGTTGTTCTTCTAGAGCTGTGCACCGGGATGAAATAGAAAATAGCCATTATTAAATCGTAAGGAGAAACGATATTACTGACGCCCACAACTTATTTTTTCGGTTTACACATGAGCTCTATTGGAGAATTTTTTATACAAAAACATCCTGTACCCATTTAAGACAATTCGGTGTAACTAATGGTAGTTTGCGATTAGTTACACTACTTCCTGGAAATTTTCACTGATTTTTTTAGGTCTGCGGTGAATAAACAATGGTTATTTTCAATTTAAATACCTTTTAGATTTTTTTCATTCTATTATATCCAAACGCGAACAAAGGACGATTAAAAAAATAGTCAATTCAAGAACGTTTGATGTTACTGCAACTGTGCAACTACAATCCGAAGTTCTCTTAGAAGTTATTTCGTGCGTAGTGTATGACTTTTTTAATTGTTGGTAACAATCACACATTTTACATAATTTATGCTTCGCTCTGCGTTACATAAAGATAAAATATGATCTTGAGAACGATTGTCTTCAGTTTTGAAATTGCATTGTTGCTTATTCACAAAAACGCTCCGTGAGAAACTTACAATATTGTAAAACAAACAGTATAAATCACAATAAAATAAATGGGTCATTCGCAGCACATAAAATAATTACGTTGCCTAATTATTTTACGTATCGTAATCACTCTAATATTTCCAACCGCTGACATAATTACCTGCGCTTTGCTTAGAAGTTTTATTGGATTATTGACACCATACTACGGTGGTGCTTTTATATTACGGCGCCAAGAGACCAACCAAGCAGTAAAACCTGTCAATTATAATTTGTGATTTATTTAGGGTCTTCAGAAGTGCCTTTCATAATTTCACGGAGCGACCCGAAGCAAAAATGCAGAAATAATTTTTCTCGGCAATAAATGTCGGAATAGGAAGGCGATATAACAGTTAGTTGAAATTATTGCTGTTTCCAATGCGGCCAGAAACGTGCAGTAGAACCTCGATAATCCGAACTGATTAGGACCGAAATTAATTCGGATTATTAAACACTGCTACAAGTTTTAGGTTGTTCGGATTAGTGGGAGGTTCGGATTCCCTGCGTTCGGATTATCGAGGTTCGGCTTAACGTTATTTTCGCAGTGCCGCGAAAGTTTTTGAAAATAATGAGGTGTTTAGTAATGTCGTAAGCAGGATGCCAAGACCAGTTGCGACAGCAAACGAAAACTGATAAGGCAATTGTATTAATTAAGCAACTAAGTAGATACAATTTCTCGTATGCCTGTGGAGAAAAAGGCAATTGTTTGAAACAGGTTAATTACGAGCAATGATAGTCAAAATCGCAACGCTTTCTACGATTTTACCTTGAAGAACCTTTGCAAATGTACATTTCGACATATTTAATTTAAAAATAAAAGTGCGTTTATTTTCCAACTTCCTTAAAATTATAGGGTTTGCTTTTAAACGGTTTAACACTTTTTTTGTCATTGTTTTAAGCCAGCCGAGCTTAAATAGAATTTGTATATTTTTAAGTGAATGTGAAGTTTACGTAATATAGTAATTTATTTTAGTCACAGATAATGTGACTTAATTTCTTTCTCTCTGCCGATTTACTTTCTTATTTTTTTTATTGTTTCGCTGCCGTCTTTAGACGTGGGTAGCTACAAGGTAACTGTAATTGTTGCATGTCATAAAACGGCTGCTATCGAAAAACAACAAATTCAGAAGATCGGTAAAAAATTAATAGTTTATATTCAAAGAGTCTGAGTGGTCCAACTAGGTTTCTCCACTCAAGGTACTTGTGAAAAACATATTATTGCAATGTTAAATTGGATCCTAATTAGGAAAAATTGTGGAATGTTTATTAAATGTCATGGATAAACAAGAAGTGGTTATATAATTATGGTATTACCTTGGGAAACAAATTCGAAACTAAACAAAGAAATATAAAAAAACAGTTGTATCTGTCATTACAGATCCAGCTGGTAGCATTGTAAAATGTTGTTTGAATCACACTATAAATGTTGGCGCGTAAAAAAACTTGACCAATATTCAATATCCAGTTTTTTACTGTTATGCGCGCTGCGACAGAATACCACCGTTCTATTTTATAAATAAATATTCATAAAAGTAAGACGTACACGTTTATTACCACCACCTTACCTTAATGGGGAATATAAAGTAGACTTACCCATAAAAATTTGGTTTAAATATTGCACATACGTACAAAAGCTATTTCATCAGTGGCTGTTACGAGAGAATTATGTGCATTATTTATTTGTACCGTTAACACAAAGCAACCTGGGAATAGCTAATTGAGCGGCGGAGTTTCTATTAGGAAATTTGCTTTTTAACTCGCCGAATAATCCGCCTGAAACAGCGAGGATTTGAATCATATCCTCTTGAAAAAAAGCGGTGTGCATCATATGTACAACCAACGCATGTAACTTTTCGGTTTTTTTTCCAAGTTTTATGATGATGTTCCGTTACACTGTCTACAAAAACAATCTAATGTTGTAAACCTCCTTTAATAATAGATGTACGAGGTCTGTTTAGAAAATAAACGAACTTTTTAAATTACCACATGTTCTTGAGTTGTTGATATTCCATTTGTTTCTGTAATATTGTTATTTTAGTGACGATTTTTGAAATGTGCGATTTTCTGGAACAAATATGTACCTAAAGTTAAATTTTGCATGAAACTGCGAAAGTGCGCCGTTTTTAGGTTACACAGGTCGACAAGGACCCAACAACGCGAATATACTGTCCAAATGTCTCAATTGGTTCTGGTTTTCGAGATATCCTAACCTAAAAGTGACAAAATCGCGAATTTTTGACATATTTGAGGATATGTTATATGCAAAGGTAAACCTTATGGGTTTATGGGCTTAGGGTTTTTGAGCTTAGGGTTTAAGAGTTCGAGATTGAGCGTATTAGCCTCTTTTGCGGGTAAATGTATTTCTAGATTGATATAATGCGTAAAATACCGACCATATATCGACTTTTTAGATATTTTTTTCATGTTCATTGCAAAATTTGACGTGATAGAGCATTTTGGAGTTCAGACTCATGATCAGCGACCACAAAAACATGGAAGATCCCTACTCCGGGTGCCGCCGAATTTAGGTTGTGTTGTGAGTATATTCAAAAATGCGATTTCTCAAAGCCGAAAAATGATATCGGGATAAGTCCAAATGCGTTTTAAAGAGTAAGTATAACACTTTAAGACCCCATTAATGGTTTTAGCAAAAAAAATACCTATTCATGTAACATAACCTCAAATATGTCAAAAAATCGCGATTTTGGCACATTTAGGTTAGGATATCTGAAAAACCAGTCAACTGAGAAATTTGGACCTCCGATTCGAATACTTTGAAGCAAGCAAGGGCCTATAATGTGCAAAATTAATAATAAACGTGTAAAATTAAAAGTTCGGTTATTTTTTGCATAGGCCTCGTATTTATAGATTCCCAAGGGGGTACTTCTTCGCTAATGACTATGATTTACTTACAGTAGTAGTAGTATTGTACTATAAATTTTATTTATATATATACATGCACCAACGCGATTCTGTATCATTTTTTCTTACGCAATATAAGGATATGCAGAAAATCGTGTAGGTATTATGTAACGCCACAGCTGCGGGTATCAATAGTACAGCAATAAATAAACACTACCATGTTTACGTGTGTATTATGCACTCTACGGAGCCGGTTTAAAAATTCGACATAAAGGGTGCTTAAGATAAGCGCGACCGATAGCGTTTTGTAACGACCCAAATTGGCCTAGGTACGAAATACGGATACGAGGCGGCGGGATTTCTTAATATCCTCCCTGCGAGCCCTTGCAATTCGATTTAACGGTCTCGTAAAGAAAATTAAATGTTGGGAAACAATCCGTTATGGTATTTATAGACAGCGCGCCCAACATCCAGTCATACATGTTTCATAGGAAACGATTCGTAACTACTGAATTAATTCAGGCGACGTTGGGGAAACGTGATTGACAGTTTGGAAAATATAATTTTGCCATGGGATCGTACGAGCAGAAGAAAGCAAGAAAGTGCGCGTGTATTGTATATACAGGGCGAGGCATAATTAGGCGTTAAAAATCGTTTTTTTTTGAAGAGGCATTTTTATTTGACCAATTATTTTGTTATTGGGAGAAAATTTAAATTCTGGCCCTGCGAAATAATCGAGCGAACGGTGTTAGTAAAACAATCCGCTTTGCTCCCAATGTCGAAACAGCACTTTCACCAACGGCTCCCATCGTTTCCACTGTTATGGCATTTGTGGATCTTTGTTTATAAACATCTTGAATTTATTTGGCCGAAGGTGTTTTTAATTATCGACATGCTACCGCGAATATCTCGAAGCAACCGAACCGTGAAAACCGTAACTGTGTCGAAATTAGTATTTTCGCGTCGTTTCAGTCAAAATATTGGGAGAGGCGATTCCGACGGTCTCTATAAGGTGTGCGCAAAGTATCCGTTAGAGACGAGAAGCGATAGCGTGTTCACCCGGTTAAAAAAAAAAAACACGGAACCGGTGCCGATTTAGCCACAATGGTTCCTTGTGCTCGACGCCCGAGGGTTCAGCTTTTTGGATCTTTGTGCTATCTCCTCGTTATGTAACAGTACCTGTATAATTTTGTTTGAAACGATTTTCTGTTGTTTGAGTGAGTACGCCCGCACGAAACAGTTTTACTTTGTCTGTCAAAAATCACGTTAAAGCGATCTGGTTTGGAAAACTGATAAAATATGAATATTTGACTTTTCCACTAAAAACCGCGTTTAATATCACGGTAAGATGCCTCGAAAGATCCAGTAGTCTGGGTCGTGGATTTTTATTAAAATAATTGTTTACAGCTTTCAACGCGTTATTTTAATGTTAAGATTTAATTCCAATACTAGGTCAGCCTTGAGTCGTGAGTTAATTAATATTTATACGGAGATTGCTTTTTTAAAACTATGTAGGAGGAATGATCTAAGAAAAGTTGCATGAAAACATTATTATACAATACGTCTCCTTCGTGCAGTCAAGGTCAACCGTCAAACAATGTGGGAAGATCGAGTTTTTCTGTAAACAACGTTTCGTACTACGGAAAATGGACGTGCAATTTGTTGCGAATGAATTTTATAAATAAATTACGATTTATCCTCAGTTACAAATTTAGCCGGCATAAAACTGACTTCCCGGACGTATTTTTTGTCGGTTTACGGTCTTTTTATGCATTTCTAGTTCCGTTTTGGTTCCCATAAATGAAAACCAATATCTCGGCGGAATTGTATAAAAACTACACACTTCACTGGCTACCTCTTCTCCATCGGCTCTGTTGAAATAAAACCGACGAGTTTGCACGTATCTTAGAACAAGATAATGCAAAGGCTTTTTGAGAAATAAATACACAATTATTTGATACGCAAACGCTGCGTTGTTTTTAAGTAAAATCCACATGCTAAAATATTCCAAGAACTGGGCGATAACAACAATTAGGAGATTGTCTTACGATGTCTAATTAAAAAAATTAAATCAGCACAGCTGAAACAAAACGTGCCGAAATAATATTATCCCTCGGTAATCGTAATGTAAACATTATAATAGAAAAATATCCTAGATGCCAGATGTTCCCAAATATTAAGTTTGTACACTTGAATGATATAACGATAATTAATTAGATGTTTCGTAACATTCAAATATCAGCGGAAATATTAAAACGTACTGTTGCATCACTGCATTTGCGAAATAGTGATAAAGCTTTGTGGTGTTTTTACGAAATATTCTCGATTAAAAATAGGCGCCTGGAAATGACATAGAAAAGCACTTAATCACAGTTCAAATACTGTTTAATAGTCTTATCACACCTAAAACATTTTTTTTTTTTTTTTCAGGGTGCTGTTTCATCAAAGCAAGGCAAGGTAAGCAATTTTATTTTATTAAAATAAACCCTTCAAGTTTTTAACAGTTTTCTACGAAAATATTAGAAACACGGGTAAAAATTTAATTCGAGTGTTCGAAACATGGGTAAAAAAATCCGAAATCGGCATCGGTTGCATTTTAACGTATACCAGCAATTATTGAAACATTCCTCAATAGGTTTGTGGAAAATATAAAAGAATAATTAGCCGGTTCTTGCGTGCGCTTCGGCAGCATCTAGAGCTGTTCCGTACAGCCTCCTATGTTTACGTCCTTTGTTCTGCGTTGACCTTATTAGTATCAACTCGCGCAAAAAAAGGAACAAATCTTTATTCGTGCGTAGAGTGGAATCGGTTGACTCCGTTAATTATCTCAGAGTGGTAATACTAATTGACGTTGAATCACATCCACAATATTTTTATGAGAACTTACGCTTACGTTGCCCCGTCATCTGGAGCACATAAGTTACGATTCAGTGAATATTGCGGAAACCCAAACAAATGAAAAGAGACACTTCCTGTCATGTTACACCGGCGTTCCAAACGGCCATGGGCGTCCCGGGGCAAGGACTTACCTTGGACGATTTTCGGCGTTTCATTTGTCGCGAAATTCGGTATTTTCCGGCGCTCAACATTTCAGACATTGATTTATGCAGAAAACTAATTACAAATTGTTGATCCCACCGCAAAACCTAATCGATACTTAAAAAGGCGTCCGCAAGGCAAACGCGTTCAAATTAAACGTACTGCTCTTTGTGAAGGTTTACCCAAATACGCTTAAAGTTTTTTTACATGAGCTATTATTCGCGTATCGACGCAACCGTATCAGTTTTATTGTCTTCTAGGCTCCTCAGGGCAATTAATTCGCGAACGTCACTGCCCATAACTACCAGCATGGCGGCATAACTGTCGGCGTAAAATGCACACAGTTTTTAACCAGTGCTAATGCGAAGATCGATTATAGAATAGATAAGCGAACAACTGGACGTTAATAATTATAGTTCTCTTTTTCACTTAGTCTAAAACGGTTTGTTGTAGAATATACTGTTTTCTAATGGAGTTAATGACAAAAGTACGCTTTTCAATGAACATATGTCTGTAATAAAATAAATGCAATGATGGATTCCAAAACCACAGCGTACCGAGCGACCAAAGGAAAAAGTTTGCCTTAGGTCACCCATCCAAGTTCCAGCCTGCGTCCGTGATGCTTACCTCGGCCGATCGAAATTCATCGGCCAAGATACCCGGTCAGGAGTTCCCGTTAGCAGTGCAGTGCAGCAATACGGAATTGTAATTTATTATAGGCACCTTCTATTAATCATTCAATTACAATTGCGAAAGGGAGAAATAAGAGGGATATTTTGTTTACTAATATTATTATAACATATCATTTTGGAGACCTTTTGAAACGCAACAAAACGAAATTTACCATCAATATAATGAAATTGTTTGAGGACATAAATAATTAAAATATGTTGTTGGCCAAATGAACATATAATAGAAATTTTCTACAAATTATTATAATTTTTTACCTTTAGCAGAAAACTTTTTTAGGGACGACTATGAAACTCATTAGATTTTATTGCTAGCCGTTTTTATACATGTCCAACTGACTTCGGAAAGACTATAATAAATAAATGATAAAAAAATAAGTTTAAAGTTCAAAGATTGTAGGAAAGTGACGTCACCTTTGCACTACCAAAGTCAAACCAAATGCGAATATTTTGTAAGTTCAGTAAAACCACGGAATATAAGAATAATTCCCTTTGGTAATGTAATTTAGACAACCTGGCAACAACGACAAGTAAGCTTTTTATTTGATGTGATACAAATGTTTAATTCAATTTAAAAGAGTATTGCGAGTAAAATATCATTAATTAACAAATATTCCTATAACTTCATTGAACTTGTATTTCAAGCTATTCGATTATTTCTGTACCATTCGCGGTTTAGGTGGAGAAATCTGTTCGAGAGTGTCGTGGTCACCCGCTGTATCATTTTTTTTTCTCCGTCCAATTTTGGCTGTGTCGAATATGAAAGCTTTTGAAAAAGTGTCTGAAATAAAACAGATTTAATTTTTTTAAAGAAATTATTACGTTGATACGTTTAACCGTTAACGTTGTATACAGGGTGGTTCAGAACTTATCGAAAAAAAAATTTTGAATGTACAATTTTGTAAAAATTGACCATTCGAAAATGATTCACTGTAAAACCTGACCTTACGGCGGCAAAGTGTAATAAAAAATGAACGGACAAAAAATAAATAAAATGTTATAACACCTACTTTATATCATCAAATTCAAGTGATTTTGCCGCTATTGTTAATATTAATTAATAAAATTAATTTGTGGTTATAATTAATAAAACAATTACAACTGTTCAAAATTTTGTCCACCATAAATTAAAAATAATGTAAACATTATCGCAACAACGATACGGGTAGGAAAGTACCGATGGTCTATCTGAAGTTACGTGAGAGCGATAAAGTAAGCCATAGAAATCCATGCGATAGAGAAGGATGGCTATAATGAAGGCGTCTCATAGTCACCGCCCGTTTCGCCCTTCCACAAATAAGATCCACTTCTTATTTGTGGAAGGGCGAAATGGGCGATGACTATTAAACGCCATCATTATAGCCATCTTTCTCTATCGCAT